>NC_135727.1:42834019-43198178 GCF_964656455.1 Halichoerus grypus | reverse complement strand
ACATGAGGCATATTCTTTAGGAGTTCCTGAGCTTTGAATGCCTTATGTAGCTGCTGGCAATGGTGATACAGATTTATATTGGAAGAAAGTTTTGTGCATGACTAACTAGTGGTTCTTGGGTCCCTGAGACGGTAATTAAAGGGCTGATATTCCTATTTAGAAATGATGCCAGTGCACAGATCTGGGTCAGAATGATAGAGGAGGAATTTAGCTTCCCCCTAGAATCCAAGCTACATTATCTGAATGTGTATGTGGGCCTCCAGCGGGGTGCCAGTGCAGCACAAAGAATATACCATAGATGTTGAAGAGGAAATTTACCCAGAGCAGACCCAGGCTGGCAGGGCCCAGTAGTTGGGAAGTTACTAACAATAAGCTAGGGATAACCAGAAGCCCCACTTGGAGCAAGAGATAACCAACCCTTTCTGCTTCTGTAAACAGGCTTCTCGCCTAAAGCGACCTCCGCCCCCACCAGTTTAAACCCACCTACCAACCCGCAGTCAGCACAGCCCTTGTAACCTGACCCCCTGCACTCTCTTATAAAAGCCCTATAATCTTGCTGCCCTAGGCCCAGAATTTCCAGCGCAAGCTCGCCTGGGTCCCGGCTAAAATAAACCCGAGTTCTACTTCTCTGAGTGTCAGTTGGTTTCTCGTGGGTCTGATCAATTTTCTGCAACAGTGTGATCTCTGCCCCAAAGGAGGGTAAAATTTGAAATAGTCATTTGGATAGGAGGTGAAAGAATGGAATTGAGGCAGCAAAATTTACAAATTTCATTGAGCAAATTTTACTTATTTCATTGCTATATGTCTAGATATTTACCTCATTTGCAAGTCACAGGTAAGTATATTGTAAAGAATGGAAACCAGATAAAAGATATAATTTGAACAATGAATGGGAAAGTGTCTGTAAATTTTTCAGTGTATGATATAGTAGTCCGCTTTCTCTTCTGATAAAAGTTGATGCCTCAAATCTCTCCCTTATCATGATCTATTATATTCTTAAGGAACTAAAGCATTCCATGTTTCCTCCTCATAGAAGAATATCAGGTTTCTGTTTTCATTTTTGTTTTTTTACCAGCCATGCTGGAAGTCTTACACACTAACTAATCTCACACACCCCTAACTGCCAGTCTTCCTATTCTGTCCCTGTATTGTTAGTTAAATGGCTTTTAATGTGCACCGAGTGTCAGCAGTCTTCTGGTGCCCTGGAGGAAAAAGAGCTCTGCCTGAGCATTCATTCTAAATTAAGAATAAAGGTTAGTGCTCAATTGTGAAGATTTGCAAATTATATTTTCAAGATACCATCTTAAAGCTACTTTCCAAAAGCTGAATATTAATACTACTCAGATTCTCATTTACTTCGGTACAAACTGCCTACAATCAAGGTGGATTGTGCTTTAGAATAGAAAAACAGCTTATAGCTGTAGATGATCAAATGATATGTGGCAGTTAAAACACACAGGGGAGCTGTGATTTGGAATTTAAAAATGTTTAAATCAAAGGGAACATAAAAATAATACTAGGGAAATATAGTTTGTTATAGCTCACAGACTATAGGTGTGCCTATGTTTTGGAAAATATCCCACAGACTATAGGTGTGCCTATGTTTTGGAAAATATTCCATTTAAAAAAATCCAAATCTACTAAAACAAATGGAGTGATTATATGCATTACTGAAGGATTTATTTAAGGAATATTTGTTAAAATATGTAAATGCATCTGCTGCTTTTAAGTGTTGGTTTTAATAGATTATGAACTCTGGTGAGATGGATAGCAAGGAAACAAATGTCCAGTATTTAAAGCTAATGTCAATTGAAAAATGAAGATGGACCATACTTACAATTATAATGTGTAAATGGGGAAAAATATTCAACTTACAATTATAAAAGTATCTGCATATGAGGGAGCGCTAGTGTTTTGATTGCCATAGAAAGGGATCCTGGTATGTGTAATAGCAAAAGACATAATGTGCTAGCATAATCACCCTACACAATTAGTTCAAAAATATGGCATAAGTAAAAGTTTATGAATAGAGGGGAGGAAATAAGGAAGGAGAGGTTGGGGGGCGAGGAGGGAGACAGAAGGAAGGAAGGAAGAAGAAGAGCTAGAGAGGTACATCTTAAAAAATAATTTGGCTTGGGCGCCTGGGTGGCTCAGTTGGTTAAGCGACTGCCTTCGGCTCAGGTCATGATCCTGGAGTCCCTGGATCCAGTCCCGCATTGGGCTCCCTGCTCGGCAGGGAGTCTGCTTCTCCCTCTGACCCTAACTCCTCTCATGTGCTCTCTCTCATTCTCTGTCTTAAATAAATAAATAAAATCTTAAAATAAAATAATAATTTGGCTTATTAAATTAAAGAGTATGTGGGAAGGGTTGAGATGTTGGGAGAGAAGATGTGGCACTATTTGGCTACCATGCAGACTTGGAACAGGAATTATTCTCAGTAGAGTCCAGGGATGTCTCTTGCCCTTGGCAACTCATTTATTCATTCTTACATGTATTCCTTTATTCATTCAGTGGACATGTATTTGCTGAACAATTATGATGTGGAGGCATATAATAATTGGTAAAAGAAAGGAGAATATTGAGGGCAAATGAAACATCAGATCACAAAGTTGGAGAAATCCTTGCATTAGTGAATCAGGAATGAGTAAATCAGGGCTGTGTAGAGAGAGAGAGAGAGCTAAGCTTTGGCCACGTTCTTGAAGTCTTCCAATTGTACTTGTACATCCTGAAAGACTCATTAGGGAACAATGCCTCTGAAAGCTAAACTGGGAAATGGGGATGATAGGGTTATTCTTTTGGCTTTTACATCAAGTTAGTTGACTGACCTTGGGCCAACCCTTAAGCTTTCTGTGCCTCAGTCTCCTTGTCTAAAAAAGAAAATAATTCTGTAATGCTGCTTGCCCTAGCCTCACATGGATGAATTTGGGATTAATTCGATTAAAGAAGTGATCAGTGAAGCACATTAAAGCTCCTCAGAAGTGGGTACTAAGTGAGCAGGATGAATAATAATTCAAATGTCAGCTATTGAGCTGTAATTGGGGTTCATTTTAAATGGGTCACTTTGTGAAAACCAGGGCAAATGAAAATTTTAAAACAATAAACTGTATATTTTACAACAGTTTTAGATTTTCAGAACAATTAAGATAGTATAGAGAGGTCACATATATCTCACACCCAATTTCCATTATTGTTAACATCTTACATTAGTATGGTATATTTGTAAGGTATATTGATGAATCAATGCATTATTATTAAGTGAAGTCTGTATGTTATCAGATTTCCTTAGTTTTTACCTAATGCCCTTTTTCTGTTCTAAGATATTATATCCAGGGTATCGTATTATTTGTGTTTCTACTTAGGCCCCTCTTGTTATATTGGCTACTGAAATTTTCCTTAGTTTTCATGACCTTGACATTTTTTAAATTGCGGTAAAATATGCATAACATAAAACTTACCATCTTAACCATTTTTAAGTGTAACCCACTACTATCCATCTCCAGAACTCTTTTCATCTTGCAAAACTGAAACTCCATATTCATTGAACACTAACACCACATTCTCACCTCTTTCAGCCCCAGTAACTACCATTCTACTTTCTGTCTCTATGAATTTGACTACTCTAGATATCTCATATAAGTGGAATCATATGGTATTTATCCTTTTGTGCCTGGCTTATTTCATTTAACATAATGTCCTCAATGTTTATCCCTATTGTAGAATATGTCAGAATTTCTTCCCTTCTTAAAGTGGAATAATATCCCACTGTATATATATACCACGTTTTGCTTGTTCATTCATCTGTCAATGGACACTTGAGTTGCTTCTACCCTTAGGTGTTGTAAATAATGCTTGTGTGAACATAGGTATACAGATATCTCTTTGAGTCCCTGCTTTGAATTCTTTTGGGTATATACCAAGAAGTGGAATTGCTGGATCATATGATAATTCTATTTTTAATTTTTTGAGGTAACTTCATACTGTTTACCATAGTGGCTGCACTATTTTGTATTCCCTGCTCAAGGGTTCCCTTTTCTCCACATCCTTGCCAACAATTATTATTTTCTGTTTTTTTTTTTTTATATATATATAGTAGCCTTCCTGATGGTGTGAGGTAATATTTGATTTGCATTTTTCTAATTATTAGTGATGTTAAGCGTATTTTCATGCACTTGTTGGCCCTCTGTACATCTTCTTTAAAGAATTGTCTATTTGAATCCTTTGCCCATTTTATAATCAGGTTGCTTATTTGTTGTTATTTTTGACTCGTAGGAGCTCCTTATTTAATCCGATACTAACCTCTTATTAGCTATATTATTTGTAAATATTTTCTCCCATTCCATGGGGTGTTGAGAATGCAAATTTTAAAGAGACTTACAAACTATTTTGATGTAAGTACTCAACTAATCTGACATTTTAGTTTTTTAACCAGATTTTTAAGCTCATCACCTTATTCTTAATGCCGCCTACCCGCATATTAACTTAAGATGACTCAGAGATGTGTGATTCAGAAAAGAATGGCTATGCAATGGAAAGAAAGAGAGAAAATAAAGAATAAGTGAATCAGTGAAGTCATAGTGGCTTCTATCCAACACACTTCTGATCCATAAAAAGTATCTCCAAGATGTTTCTTGGATTTTTCATTTTGTCCTTTGTAAAACATTGTGCTTATACTAGCAAATTAAAATTAATTTTGTTTACTGAAGAGGTAGCCTGTTGCTACCTTTCCTAAAATGTTTCCCCTCTCCATAAACAGGAAGGACCAGATCCCTTCAGACCAAGTTTCAAATTGCCCAAATTTCTTCTTAGGAAGGAGGAATTTGTCCCTGTGAAGCAGGGGCAGGTAGCCCAGGGAACAGACGGATGTCAGTGCCTGTTTCTAGAGATGATCATTATGTTTCCTCATTCCATCCCACCCTACCTCCATTTTTATTCTATACCTTTTCTCAAACCGCTTACCCTTCTAGTTTCCATTGATTTTTCTCTCCTTTTTAAAGAATGAAACCACCCAACTGACCTATCTAAAGTACTGGTTGGCAGAACTGGGCTTGGACCTATAGCTTGTAATTTCAACTTGATATTAGGCCTCCTTCCAAAGCAGTAGATAGAAATGTGTTTTTTGACAGAATTTGAAGATCAGCAAGAGAATTATTGAGGAGTTTCAGCTTTTCTCCTAGGAACCATTTGTTGGTCTGAACACATGTGTTTAGATATACTGAGAGCAGTATCTCCACACCGAGCAGGCTGATGTTTATATCATCTTCAGGGCACTATCACATATAATTGGGACTAGCAGGGCTAAGATACAGGGAGGAAAGGAAGAAATGGTTAAAACAGAAGTACATAAGATGGAAAGTGGTAGAGTTACACCAATGATGAGATTGGGGATTTGCATAGTGTCCAGAGCACCCTGCTTGCTCAGAATGTTTAGGAAGAGCAGAAAGTCTATAATAATGAAACCAAACACAGTACCTGGTACTGTTCATGTAATATCTCATTTAATCCTTTCAATGACCCAATAACATAGGTACTATTATTATCACCCTCATTTTACAAAGAAAGGAACAAGGCATAGAGAGGTTACGTGATTTGCCCAAGATTATACAGAAAAACTTAAGGATCAGTCCAGGTTCGTCTGACTCCATAACTCTTGCTACTAACCCAACTTTGGTGTTTTTCTTTCTTTTTTTGCTTATTAGTTGGTGGAGGGTAAAAAAAATATAGGTCATAATGTGAAGGCAAAAAAAATGTGTTTTCCAACATGGGAGAGAGAAGGTATTGGAGGAGTATGGTACCAGAAAGAAAGCTAGAGTTGGTAAAGAGGGAGAAGAGTTAGATGGCAGTTAAAGGGACACATAGAAGAAAATATTTGGTACCTGATGTCTTAGTGACTCCTGTGTCTTCTTAAATATCAACAAAGACTAAATTAAAATGATAAAATATGATTTTTAATTTCAAAATAATAGTAAAAGTGTTCTCTCTTTAATGAGTATAGGTTAAATCGATGTAAAGAGTGGTCCATAGCCCAGGAAACAAGGTCAGGTAGGGTCTTATAGATGGATATCAAAAAAATATGAATATAAAACAAATCTCAAGGAAAACAATATTGGCTCATACTTTCCTAGAGCATTTTAGGATTGCTTACCTTATGTTATTTCTGGGGATACCTAAACCATTTTATGTTTATCCAGCTGTTTGGGCAATTGCCAGTGACAGCCTCTGTAATTCTGACAAGTCACTGTCACATTGACAAATCCAGGGATAATGCTGGTGTCTATGTAATCTCAGGGGACAGATCAAGCTAGAGTTTGTCACTGATATCACTCTGTGACAAAAACAAGGTTCCATAGGCAGAGACTGAGTAAACCACTTGCTAGAATAACTAGTAAGAGGATACCTTTTTTAGGTATGCTGTTGGTGTAATACGTTTAGGTTTTGTGGGCTGCTATGTTTCAACAAGTCTCACTGCGCAGTGGTTTTGTATCTTGAGTACAGTGTTTCTCTTAATACCATTTAATTTCTAAGACTTGATCTTGATAGTCTTTCCCCCTTTCTGTTCCTCCAGAGTACTCTCCAGCATTGGAAATTGGCAAAAAGAAAAAAAAATAATGCAACCATTCCAGTCCTAGCTGAACAAAGTGTTCCTATTTTTTTTCCATGTGCCATGAATTTTGCATTCTGACAGGGGCTTGACCTTTGGAGAAGCAGACTTCTCTTGGGTTGCTCCTGTGATACAGTTTTTAAAATCTCCTGGGTGTTTTAGAAGCTATTTATCTGTGTTAATGATTTGCCATCTAAACAGGTCAGTTCTTCACTGATTTATTCTCATCTGCATATGCTATGGAATCCTCTTTGGTAGGAACAGAATTACCCATGCTTTTGTAGATTCTCATCCTAGCAGATTTCTATAGACCAGGACTTCCGCATAATTTGCAATGTGCCACAATGAAATGTATTCCCTTGGGATTACCCAATAATAGCACAAAAATGGTAAATCTTAAAGCAAAGCTTTCTCTACTTTTGTCTACTCAAAGATTTTAACCATAGAGACTCCCATTTATTAATTTAATTGACAGAAATTTATTTCATTTTTCCATCTCATTGAGCCACTCTTTATACAGTCATACGTGACACTTATTAAACAAATATAGTGAGATAGGCATTAGTGTTAAGTGCTTTGCATACATTATCTTTACAAAACCCCCAGTTCCATTTTACAGATGAGAAAATTGAGGCTCAGAGTGTTTAAGAGACTCCCAAACTGGTACCTAGTAATATTAAAGCTAAGATTCAAAACCTGTCTGTCTGACCCTAGGGCAGGTATTTTTATTTATTTTTATTTTTGGGGAGGGCTTGTAAAAGTGACGTTCTTAAAATTTCTTTTTTTATTATTATTTTATTATTATTATTATTACTAATGATGTACTATACAGTGGCTAACTGAACATAATAATAATAATAGAGCAGGTATTTTTAAACAATTCACTGACATTACTTAGGATATAGGCTAAAGAGACCCCAAAATACAGTGCTTAAAAAATGTAGAAGTTTCTTTCTCTTTCAGTTCTCTCTGGATGGGGCAGCTCTGCTCCATGGAATACTTTAGGTACCCAGGTTCCTTTCATTTTATGACTCCATAGTGATCTAGGAATGCCCCTCATCTTCATAGTCAAATACATCTGCATTCCAGCCCATAGAAAAGAGGAAAGAGAGGATGTATAGGTCAAGTATTTTCATTTCTAAGAATGTGAAGCAGAAGATGCACATATCACTTTTGCTTATATCTTTTGGCTACTCACATAGCCACACTTTGTTGTAGGGAAGCTGGGAAATGTAGTCTGTAATTGGGCAGACATGTGTCTTGCTAGAAACTGGGGAGGGGTTTTATTACTAAAATGAATAAGGAAAGAAAAAATTTCCTAGGGCGACCAGCAGTCTGCCACACCCCTATAATACCTGATGCTATTCATCCTCACCCCTTTCTAGTATAAACCAAGACAGCATCAATGGGAGATTATCTTCTGTAGGGTAGAGCAGAGCCTGAAGTTTGACACCCTTGATATTGTATGTATAAAGTTTCAGGGATGGGGAGTTTTATATAGCAACTTTTATATAGAACTGACTTACATATTCATGCTAATATTCACTGATTTTTATAGCCCTTCTTGAAAAGTTTGGTTTAGGGGGCATTGATTGTTTTAGCATTTATGTAGTAGTCAAACTTTTGCTCTGTGTTTAGTCATTTTTCAGTTGTTTCTCTGTTATAATATTGACAACCTGAACCATCAAGTTAATCTCTTTCTTTAGATTTTTATTCTTGTAAATAGGCATTAGCTTCACTTTTTTTTCTGAGCATCTTACTCAATTGGAAAGAACATGGCTCCTGGAATATTGGTAATGCTTTTGATATGATCATTCTTGGATTTACTCATTTCTATGTCTCAGTGTGTATAAGTGTACAGACTGGCAGTTGGTAAGGTAAAGAGTCAGAACTAGGTTCCATGGTTTATAGCAGACCTATTTGAGTCCCAAGTATGACTGGTATGTAGAGATGCCCTTTCATAGCAGCCACTGAGGCTATGGTCTCACAGATGACAATTCTTCACCTCACAGAAGAGTATGTGATAATGAGGTTTCTTGGAGTAATAGTGGCTCTTCTGGGCTTCCATCAGGAAAATTTCATTCTAAGATCTGGGAATGAAATACTTGGTACACATGCAAACACTTCTTCAAGAGAATTTTTTAAAGCCATCCAAGAAACTGGATTGTGTAAGAAAACTGACAAAATTAGCATTGAAGTAGTAGAAAATGTTTCTTTGTATGAGTTCTTATTTAAGTGTTAATGTGAGTGGGTGGGCAGGTAGATGAGTTATATAATCTGCTATGAGGAGAAATGTGGAGTTGATAGGCTTGACAGGTATCCCTCTCATTTTCCAGAACTTTCTTTTTTTTCTTAAGATTTTATTTATTTTTTGACAGAGAGACAGCGAGAGAGGGAACACACGCAGGGGGAGTGGGAGAGGGAGAAGCAGGCCTCCCGCCAAGCAGGGAGCCCTCCCAGGACCCTGGAATCATGACCTGAGCCGAAGGCAGACGCTTAACGACTGAGCCACCCAGGCGCCCCTTCCAGAACTTTCTATACCTTCTTCAAAGTCCATGAGAAATGTTTTCTCTGGAAACAGATTGCTGAAAATGATTGTCATTAGTTGGAAAAGCCAATCCAGTTTATCTCTATAAACCAAAGTTGGCCGATTCTTTTCTAAGACCAATGGGACCAGAAGGTATTCTGCTTACATGCTTCCCCATCACAAGACCAATATCAAGATTCATTGTTATTTATCATAATACAGCTTAAATGTTAAGGCTGCCTGTTTAATTGGCAATGATCCCTATTGAATTTTTAACTTATGCTGAAAAGGTGGGTGCTGGTGGCTGTTTTTATGAGGTGTTTGGTGTTTTATTTTGGCTTAAGTCTGTTTTTATTGTCAGAAGATGCATTATCTCTACTGGAATTTCTACTGCTCAATGTATAGGTTATCTCCACTATGACAGCTCTGTAACTTCAATGTCAGATACACTGCTCCCAAGTCATATTAGATTTACACATTCTATTATCCTTCTATTGAACAGCTCTTAATCTGCTCAGAAGAAAACATGCTACAACCAGCAAATTTTATCCCCTTTCATTTAATAGGAACATTTCTTGGCAAGAGTGGACAATTGCATTGAGAAACATTCCAACTAGATCTGGCCAGTTTTGAAAAGATTTTGAAAGGTTAACCCTACAAAAACCAAACTCTTGTTGATACTTTAATATTACCATAATATCCAAGTTCTAACCCTATTCTATTTACTGATTTGTCCCCTCCTCCAAATGCCAATAATTCCTAGGAATCTTACCTAACGTAATCTCCATTTTAGTTACTAGATGGTAGATTTTATTTATTTTTATTTTTTTTAAGATTTTATTTATTTATTTGACAGAGAGAGAGATAGCAAGAGCAGGAACACAAGCAGGGGGAGTGGGAGAGGGAGAAGCAGGCTTCCTGCCGAGCAGGGAGCCCGATGTGCGACTCGATCCCAGGACCCTGGGATCATGACCGGAGCTGAAGGCAGATGCTTAATGACTGAGCCACCCAGGAACCCTAGATGGTGGATTTTATTTACAGTAGAATTCCATGCTGAAAGAGATACAAATGTACTTCCTGGCATAACTTTACTGCATAATCTTATATTGGTTATATTTCAGAGAATGAGTTTTCAATTGTGGTACTCTTGGATTCATGCAGCAGTGGGCTATATTATAATGGGGTTGTTCAGAATTTATTGAATGATTTTATCTATAGAGAGACATATTTGAAATTAAGAGGAAAGAAAGCAGTGTTTTCTTTTATAGCTTGCATTTTGAGGTATGTAATGTCTGATATTAAAGCCAGTTCATTGTTCTCATTGCTTCATCTCTCTTAAGGCAGTGTAAATGTAAAATAACAAGATATGGGGACAGAGACTATTGCTACTCTCCTCATTTGTACAAAGGGGATAATAATAATGCCTGACTTCCAAAGTTGTGGTAATGATGAAGTGAATATAAATATTGTTAAACATGTTAAATATATGGACAACAATAGCAAAAGCCTCTGAAGAGAAAGTAGACTCTAGCTAGCTATGGATTATTGACACATCTATTTCCTGATTTTTTCTCCTCTCCTCTCTCTTGTTCCTGTTCTTGATCTCCTTCTCTCTCTCTTTCTTTATCTCTCTCCTCTGTCCTCTGAATACTGTCCTTTCCCTTTTCGTACATGTACTGGGGCATTAAGTTTTCTCATCTGGATGCTGGAGTTATCTACTACTTTCTTTTATGTTTCCTTTGACATCTTTATCTAGTGGACATTTCTAAAAAATTAGAATTGTACTCAGAAATCTTTTATACCTGAAGACCCCCAGAAAGTCTAAGCAGTATTCAAAGCAGAGACAGAAGAAAAATTTGTGAGAAAGAGGAAAAGGATCAGAAGTCAAAAATCAATATTAATGTTGACAACATGACCTGTTTCTTGAGCATTTCTTTTATTGTCTAGCACCATAAGTGGAGAGGTACTGGGAACTTCAAGGATTGTCTCATTTTCTTGAAGTGGTAAATATTTTAGACTTGAAAAAAATTAGATAATAGCTACTGGGTAATATAAAAACAAATCCCAAGACAGACTAGTTACATTATAATTGTAACTGCCAGGTATGATATCCCTGCACTAATTTAGCCCATTTGGTCTTTTTCCTGGGGTGGAAAATTGGCTGTATTATTTCAATTACTATAAAATAATTGGCTTTGAATGTGAGTGCTATCTTTCTCCCTTCTTATTCAGATTATTCTTCTTCTGCTCTCAGTGTCTGACCTTGCATCTGCCTTTAGTTTCATAGTCCTCAATTACCCCTTTTTCTTCCCTGAGCCAACCCCCACTGTTAGCATTTTGAATGCCATTGACTTTATAAGATACTCATTCCTATAGCTCAGCAATTCTACCTTGTTGCAGCTACTGTAGCACTTACCTCTCATCTCTTTCAAAAGGAAAGATGAACCTAAGCAGCGACTCTGGCAAAGCAAACTACTCAGAAGCTGGCTTGATGTTATCTCAGAGAGAGCTTTGCTTAGTTCGCAGAAGCAAATGTCATGCATGCTTCCATGTTGCTTAGTATGATTTGTCACTTGGGATTCACAAGCATTTTATGTGAGGCCCTGACTGGCTCAGCTCCTCATCAGAATGCACTACAATTTGTCCACTTCAAACCCACCAGGAGCAGAGGGCATTTACTTTGACATCTGCTCTTTGGAAGCAGCCCATTAATACTGCACTTGATGTGTCAGGGTCTCAATGAAATACTTTTCTCTTAGTTCTTTTATCCACAATAAGATGGCCTGGTTCAAGGTCAGTGCCAACCCTAAGCCGTTTTTCTTTTTTCTGTTCCCTTTTGACAGTCACTATATGTCCTTGCCTATTTATAATCCACAGAGCCTCTCTGCTCAAGTACCAGTAACTGTGGAGCAAAGGTTGGGGTGGGGCCAAACCTATTGGTCTCCCAGGACTTTGTCCACTCACAGAGGTACCTCACTAAGCTCCCCAGTGATCTCATGCACTTTGCTACTTCTCTTATCAATATGTTTTCCAAAACATATTAATGAAAATGGTTCCTAATATAGATGCTATTTTGTAGTTAAAATCAGATGCCAGATGCTGAGCTAGATATTGTGCATACATTATATTATCTCACCTAATCCCTAAAGAACCACTGTAGGGAAGGTGAAAACTTAGGTTCTGAGAAATTAAGCAGCTTGCCTAAGGTCACATGGGTAGGCAATGTGGAATCTAAGGCTAATAATAGCTTAAAGTTTTAGGCCTTCCTGAACTACCACTATTTTTAAAATAACCAATTATCTGTTCATTATTTTCAGGCAACAGACATTTATTGAACATTATTTTGTAACTGCCACTATGCTAGGCATTTGGGATATAGATAAAAACATAGTGCCTACTTTGTACATATCAAATATGCTAGAGGAGAGAGACAACAGATAAATTAAATGTCATAAAAATAAGTGTTAGAGGCATACAGATGGTGCTATGGAAACCCAGAGGTGGAGTGCTTAACCCAGTGTAAGGGAGGTTATTTAACCTATGTTGTCTCGTAGAGTAAGAATATTCATTCTCTCTCTCTCTCTCTCTCTCTCTCTCTCTCTCTCTCTCTCTCACACACACACACACACACACACACACACACACACACACACCCTGCATCTCTAGATTAGATAAGTCTTCTTTTCCCCTTTGTATTTCCTTTGCATATCTCTGTCATAGCACTTACTCATTTTATCTATTCACTTAACAACAGTTTATTAATTACCCTCAGTGTGCCAGGCACTATTTTAGGCACTGGGAACCAAGCAATTAACAAAACAAAGTCTTGCCTGCTTGGATTTTACTTTGTAGTGTGTAGACAAACAAGAAACCAATATATAAATGGATACAGAATAAAATAGCAGGTGGTGAAAGTGATATAAAGGAAAATAAAACAGAATGAGGAGGTAGAGAATTGATAGAAAATGTTATTTTATAGGGAAGACTTCTGTGGGAGGGTGACACTTCTCATGCAGTATTGCGATTATTTGTTTACAATTCTGGCTCCTCCTAGATACTCTGCACTTCTGGAGGTAATGGGCCATGTCTTGCTTTTCTTTGTATCCCCAGACAAGAAAACCCAGAAGGTTGGGGGGTATTGACTAAAGCATGGTTGAAGTGATGAATCAGTGACTCTGGAGATATCAAGAATGAAGGTCAGGTGATGGGTAGGTTAAGGGAGTGAGAGAGCTTGAGTGCTGGGAGATTCTAGTCTGAGAATAGGAGATTTTCATTTAAGATTTAAGAGATTGGACAATTTCAAACAATTTCATGGAGTTTTTTTGGCTAGTACTGACTAGGTGGAGTAGAGGGGAAGGCCACTAAGTTGAATAGCTCAAACTGTGAGGCTATGGCAGTTCTCAAACTTGTTTGCATATTATAATCACTTAGAGAGCTTTTAAAAATGAGTCATGGGGACTTACTGTGGAAAATTTTGACTCGGAAGGTCCGAGTAGGCTTCAGGAAAGTTGTGTTTTTTAATAAGCTCCACAGGAGATTCAGATGCAAAAAGCCATTAGACTAGGAAGTAAGAAATTTGATCCATGTGGAAACCCACATGAAGTCATGCAGGATTATGCCAGGATTGAGTTGAGAGGAGGCCCATGAACCAGGTATAATGGTTTTTAATAAATCTTGAAAGTGACCAGAAATCAATAGATGGTTGTGACAAGAAGGGGACGACTGTGATGGAATCAGCTTGGATGAGCTTGGAAAAGGAGGGGTTTTACACAGGGATGAGAGATGTATCAAAGTCTTCTACCAATTAGGGTCTATGCAGAATTTTAGATGTCAGTGTGCAGCTTGGTGTGCTTTTGCATGAAAGGAAAGCCTGGGCATCATAGCTTGCTTGATAGATTTGAAATCATGGAAGTTAGGATTAGTCTGTTTCACTTAGATGTACAATCAGCCTTGTGCTTAGAAGACAAAGACCCTAGCTCCATTTCTGCATTTCAGAGAGAACTTGTCCAAGTTGCTTGGACAAATCTCTGTAATATGGGCCTGCCTTTGGGGAAAAAGTGGATAAAGCCTAGAGTATTTCAGAGAGTTTTTAGGCCTAATAGTATATACATAGCTACAAATAAGAGCAATTTATTAGGCATCAATTATACGCAAAGTGTTTCTGTCCTACCTGCTGGAAAGAAAAGTTATTTTTTCCTAAAAGCACATAGTGGGGAGAATAGCAGTTATTTGACAATGCTTTTGTTGTATATTGACTCATTGTGGTTTTGAGGTAAAAATTACCAGGAACTTTCATGAAGTCTGGGATTTTTCCCTTGGCAGGTGAGACCCCCTCCAAAAACAAAACAAAACAAAAACAAAAACAAAAACAACAAAAAACAAAAAAAACCCCAAAAAAACCCCTTATAGGCTCTACTTAAATAATGGAAGAGACAAGTATATGGGTCAGTGATTTTTATTAATATCATCGTTACCATCATCATCATCATCATTATTTACAGTCTTAGAAAGGCCCTGAGGTTTTAATGTTAGGCAAGCCTGCATTTGATTTCTGGCCCTTGATATTTAGTGTTGTGGCCAAGGCAGGTTACTCATTTTGATTTCAATCTCCTCCTCTGTAAAAGAAGGATAATAATAGTTTCTTTACACCATTGTGTTGGTTAAATGAGACAATGTATACAAACGCATGTGGCACATAGTAGGTGGATCAATAAAGGTTGACTCCCTACCCAGCCCTTCTTAGATGCCTTCCTAATTTTATTGTGGCCAGTGAAAATTCCTTTTTTTTATTGAATATGACTCTACAATTAATGTGTTTGTTAATTGTTGTTCCCTGTCAATGGGACAATTTTAGTCTGTAGATTATATATGCATTTGGTAGAAAGTATTTGAAAGAGGGAACACCAGTTGATAGCTAGACTATTGATTTCTGGAATAAAAGGTGAGGGAAAAAAAATAACCACTCAAGCTGCATTTTTCTTTTGTGTGCTAAATACCTAAACGGGAATATAAAGGGGATATATGTTTGTGATTTACAATGTGATTTTTGCATATGACCCTGGTAATATAATTTCCAAGACCTGCATATAAATTTCAAGTCAGAAAGGTACCTTTTCTAATTGCAGTGAAAAACAAGTAAACATCGCTAAAATCTCTAAAATGCTGTAAGTTTATCTTTAACAGTCACTAATTTATATGGCCAAAGGGGCTTCTGTTTGCAAAGCCATCCCCTTAAGAGCTGAGGTTAAACAAGTGAATGGCATGAGTAATAAATGAATTGAAAATTGCCTTCTGTTCTAGCCCAATGCAATGGCCCATGTTTTGGAATGAGCCCTAGTTGGTGAGGTAACTCATCTCATCAGGAGGAGCTCACTACAGACTGCTCCATTTGTCACTGCTGTCTGAAGGACACACAGGCTGGGGAAGCTGGCACTCCGCAGAATTTTTATGGCACTGCATGAATGTGGTGGTCTCTCTTATCAGACTGTAATTCAATAATAAATACAAAAAAAAACCATGTTTAAGTAATTCTAGGGTTGTGACACAAGCTGACCAAAGCTAGGAGAGTTACTACTGACACTGGGATATTAACTTACCCATGGAGCAGGTTGAGTGAGGGGGGAAAAAGGATGGATGCTAGGAGAAAATCTCTATTCATGATGGAGTGTTTATATGCATGACTATTTGTTTGCAGTGCTTTGGTCATTTGGCCATGTGGCTTAGTGTGGTAATTTTTCAATTTGGTGTTTCTTTATACTTTATGCCTTCACCCTCTTTCTAAGGGAAATGTGTAAAGGGAAACCAGAATCATTACATGAACTTTGTTGTAATAAACAAGAGCCAGCCCTATTGAAGGGATTCTGCCATTTGCCCCCAGAATGGTGAATGGTTAAAAGGAAATCATTAGAACAGAGATCAGTTGGGGAATGGAAAAAATTCTTTGAATGTTTTATCACAAGGAAAACTGCTTTACTGTTTTCTGTTATAAAAGTAACATGTAGCCAACTTATACCGAAAGCCAACTTACACTATAAATTCAATTTAAATTGAATTTAAATAAAAAATAAAAGTAACATGTACTCATTCTAGAAATTTTGAGCAGTACAGAAAGGTATAAAGAAGACTAAAACTGTAAAAATGACCTATTACAATCTTTTATTCCACACATCAGAGATAATATCTGTTAACATTTTGCTGTAACTCCTTCTGTCTCTGACTATAATCTTTAAGCAGTGGTTTGTTTATTTTCATTAGAATAAATTTCTAAAAATTTAATTCACATCTTAAGAACTTGTGATTCTTATATAAAAATGGCCCTTCACAAGAGAGGACTAACTTATATTGCAGCACCAGTGTGTAAAAGTGCAGAAGTAAGTCAGTGGTCACCAGTGATTGAATAATGAGCATGTGTTGGCCATTGCTCTAAGCCTTTTATATGCATGGACTCATCTAATCCCCATAATAACCATATTCAATGGGTATTATTAGCATCTCTGTTTTACAGTTGGGGAAACAGATTTAGAAAGGTTACAATGCTAGTTATGAGGTTGAACCAGAATATTGAAGCAGGCCTTAGTATAGGAGAAAAAAATAGCTTCTCTCTCTCTCTCTCTTTTTTTTTTTTATGATAAATTTTCCATTTATTTTCACTAATAGGAATGGTTTAGCAAAATATTTATAGAATTTTTTTTGTTAGCTTTTTTTTTAATAATTTTTTTATTGTTATGTTAATCCCCTTACATTACATCATTAGTTTTAGATATAGTGTTCCATGATTCATTGTTTGTGCATAACACCCAGTGCTCCATGCAGAACGTGCCCTCCCCAATACCCATCACCAGGCTAACCCATCCTCCCACCTCCCTCACCTCTAGAACCCTCAGTTTGTTTTTCAGAGTCCATCGTCTCTCATGGTTCTTCTCCCCCTCCGATTTCCCCTCCTTCATTCTTCCCCTCCTGCTACATTCTTCTTCTTTTTTTCTTTCTTAACATATATTGCATTATTTGTTTCAGAGGTACAGATCTGAGATTCAACAGTCTTGCACAGTTCACAGCGCTTACCAGAGCACATACCCTCCCCAGTGTCCATCACCCAGTCACCCCATCCCTCCCACCCCACCCCCACTCCAGCAACCCTCAGTTTGTTTCCTGAGATTAAGAATTCCTCATATCAGTGAGGTCATATGATACATGTCTTTCTCTGATTGCCTTATTTCGCTCAGCATAATACCCTCCAGTTCCATCCACGTCGTTGCAAATGGCAAGATCTCATTCCTTTTGATGGCTGCATAATATTCCATTGTATATATATATACCACATCTTCTTTATCCATTCATCTGTTGATGGACATCTTGGCTCCTTCCACAGTTTGGCTATTGTGGACATTGCTGCTATAAACATCGGGATGCACGTACCCTTTTGGATCCCTACTTTTGTATCTTTGGGGTAAATACCCAGTAGTGCAATTGCTGGATCATATGGTAGCTCTATTTTCAACTTTTTGAGGAAAAGTTCTCCATACTGTTTTCCAGAGTGGCTGCACCAGCTTGCATTCCCACCAACAGTGTAGGAGGGTTCCCCTTTCTCCGCATCCCCGCCAACATCTGTCATTTCCTGACTTGTTAATTTTAGCCATTCTGACTGGTGTGAGGTGGTATCTCATTGAGGTTTTGATTTGGATTTCCCTGATGCCGAGTGATATTGAACACTTTTTCATGTGTCTGTTGGCCATTTGAATGTCTTCTTTGGAAAAATGTCTCTTCATGTCTTCTGCCCATTTCTTGATTGGATTCTTTGTTCTTTTGGTGTTGAGTTTGATGAGTTCTTTATAGATTTTGGATACTAGCCCTTTATCTGATATGTCATTTGCAAATATCTTCTCCCATTCTGTCGGTTGTCTTTTGGTTCTGTTGACTGTTTCCTTTGCTTTGCAAAAGCTTTTTATCTTGATGAAGTCCCAATAGTTCATTTTTGCCCTTGCTTCCCTTGCCTTTGGCGATGTTTCTAGGAAGAAGTTGCTGTGGCTGAGGTCGAAGAGGTTGCTGCCTATGTTCTCCTTTAGGACTCTGATGGACTCCTGTCTCACATTGAGGTCTTTCAACCATTTTGAGTCTATTTTTGTGTGTGGTGTAAAGAAATGGTCCAGTTTCATTCTTCTGCATGTGGCTGTCCAATTTTCCCAACACCATTTGTTGAAGAGACTGTCTTTTTTCCATTGGACATTCTTTCCTGCTTTGTCGAAGATTAGTTGACCATAGAGTTGAGGGTCCATTTCTGGGCTCTCTATTCTGTTCCATTGATCTATGTGCCTGTTTTTGTGCCAGTACCATACTGTCTTGATGATGACAGCTTTGTAATAGAGCTGGAAGTCCGGAATTGTGATGCCGCCAGCTTTGCTTTTCTTTTTCAACATTCCACTGGCTATGCGGGGTCTTTTCTGGTTCCATACAAATTTTAGGATTATTTGTTCCATTTCTTTGAAAAAAGTGGATGGTGTTTTGATGGGGATTGCATTGAATGTGTAGATTGCTCTAGGTAGCATTGACATCTTCACAATATTTGTTCTTCCAATCCATGAACATGGAACGTTTTTCCATTTCTTTGTGTCTTCCTCAATTTCTTTCATGAGTATTTTATAGTTTTCTGAGTACAGATCCTTTGCCTCTTGGTTAAATTTATTCCTAGGTATCTTATGGTTTTGGGTGCAATTGTAAATGGGATCGACTCCTTAATTTCTCTTTCTTCTGACTTGTTGTTGGTGTATAGGAATGCCACTGACTTCTGTGCATTGATTTTATATCCTGCCACTTGACTGAATTCCTGTATGAGTTCTAGCAGTTTTGGGGTGGAGTCTTTGGGATTTTCCACATAAAGTATCATATCATCTGCAAAGAGTGAGAGTTTGACTTCTTCTTTGCCGATTTGGATGCCTTTGATTTCTTTTTGTTGTCTGATTGTTGTGGCTAGGACTTCCAATACTATGTTGAATAGCAGTGGTGATAGTGGACATCCCTGCCGCGTTCCTGACCTTAGGGGGAAAGCTCTCAGTTTTTCCCCATTGAGAATGATATTCGCTGTAGGCTTTTCATAGATGGCTTTTATGATATTGAGGTATGTACCCTCTATGCCTATACTCTGAAGAGTTTTGATCAAGAAAGGATGCTGTACTTTGTCAAATGCTTTTTCTGTATCTATTGAGAGGATCATATGATTCTTGTTCTTTCTTTTGTTAATGTATTGTATCACGTTGATTGATTTGCGGATGTTGAACCAACCTTGCAGCCCAGGGATAAATCCCACTTGGTCATGGTGAATAATCCTTTTAATGTACTGTTGGGTCCTATTGGCTAGTATTTTGGTGAGAATTTTTGCATCCATGTTCATCAGGGATATTGGTCTGTAATTCTCCTTTTTGATGGGGTCTTTGTCTGGTTTTGGGATCAAGGTAATGCTGGCCTCATAAAATGAGTTTGGAAGTTTTCCTTCCATTTCTATTTTTTGGAACAGTTTCAGAAGAATAGGTATTAATTCTTCTTGAAATGTTTGGTAGAATTCCCCTGGGAAGCCATCTGGCCCTGGGCTTTTGTGTTTTGGGAGATTTTTGATGACTGCTTCAATTTCCTTAGTGGTTATAGGTCTGTTCAGGTTTTCTATTTCTTCCTGGTTCAGTTTTGGTAGTTGATACATCTCTAGGAATGCATCCATTTCTTCCAGGTTATCTAATTTGCTGGCATAGAGTTGCTCATAATATGTTCTTATAATTGTTTGTATTTCTTTGGTGTTGGTTGTGATTTCTCCTCTTTCATTCATGATTTTGTTGATTTGGGTCATTTCTCTTTTCTTTTTGATAAGTCTGGCCAGGGGTTTATCAATCTTGTTAATTCTTTCAAAGAACCACCTCCTAGTTTTGTTGATCTGTTCTACTGTTCTTTTGGTTTCTATTTCATTGATTTCTGCTCTGATCTTTATTGTTTCTCTTCTCCTGCTGGGTTTAGGCTTTATTTGCTGTTCTTTCACCAGCTCCTTTAGGTGTAGGGTTAGGTTGTGTAATTGAGACCTTTCTTGTTTCTTGAGAAAGGCTTGTATTGCTATATACTTTCCTCTTAGGACTGCCTTTGCTGTATCCCAAAGATTTTGAATAGTTGTGTTTTCATTTTCATTGGTTTCTATGAATTTTTTTAATTCTTCTTTAATTTCCTGGTTGACCCATTCATTCTTCAGTAGGATGCTCTTTAGCCTCCATGTATTTGAGTTATTTCCGACTTTCCTCTTGTGATTGAGTTCTAGTTTCAAAGCATTGTGGTCTGAAAATATGCAGGGAATGATCCCAATCTTTTGGTACCGGTTGAGACCTGATTTATGACCTAGGATGTGATCTATTCTGGAGAATGTTCCATGGGCACTAGAGAAAAATGTGTATTCCTTTGCTTTGGGATGGAATGTTCTGAATATGTCTGTGACGTCCATTTGGTCCAGTGTGTCATTTAAAGTCTTTATTTCCTTGTTGATCTTTTGCTTAGACGATCTGTCCATTTCAGTGAGGGGGGTGTTAAAGTCCCCCACTATTATTGTATTGTTGTCAATGTGTTTCTTTGCTTTTTTATCAATTGCCTTCTATAACTGGCTGCTCCCATGTTAGGGGCATAGATATTTACAATTGTTAGATCTTCTTGTTGGATAGACCCTTTAAGTAGGATATAGTGTCCTTCCTCATCTCTTATTACAGTCTTTGGTTTAAAATCTAATTTGTCTGATATAAGGATTGCCACCCCAGCTTTCTTTTGGTGTCCATTAGCATGGTAAATGGTTTTCCACCCCCTCACTTTAAATCTGGGGGTGTCTTTGGTTCTAAAATGAGTCTCTTGCAGACAGCATATCGATGGGTCTTGTTTTTTAATCCAATCTGATAGCCTGTGTCTTTTGATTGGGGCCTTTAGTCCATTTACATTCAGGGTAACTATTGAAAGATAGGAATTTAGTGCCATTGTATTGCCTGTAAAGTGACTGTTACTGTATATTGTTTGTGTTCCTTTCTGGTCTATGTTGCTTTTAGGCTCTCTCTTTGCTTAGAGGACCCCTTTCAAGATTTCTTGTAGGGCTGGTTTTGTGTTTGCAAATTCCTTTAGTTTTTGTTTGTCCTGGAAGCTTTTTATCTCTCCTTCAATTTTCAATGACAGCCTAGCTGGATATAGTATTCTTGGCTGCATATTTTTCTCATTTAGTGCTCTGAATATGTCCTGCCAGTCCTTTCTGACCTGCCAGGTCTCTGTGGATAAGTCTGTTGCCAATCTAATGTTTCTACCATTGTAGGTTACATATCTCTTCTCCTGAGCTGCTTTCAGGATTTTCTCTTTGTCTCTGAGACTTGTAAGTTTTACTATTAGATGTCGGGGTGTTGACCTATTTTTATTGATTTTGAGAGGGGTTCTCTGTGCTTCCTGGATTTTGATGCCTGTTTCCTTCCCCAAATTAGGGAAGTTCTCTGCTATAATTTGCTCCATTATACCTTCTGCCCCTCTCTCTCTTTCTTCTTCTTCTGGGATCCCAATTATTCTAATGTTGTTTCGTCTTATGGTATCGCTTATCTCTCGAATTCTGCCCTCGTGATCCAGTAGTTGTTTATCTCTCTTTTTCTCAGCTTCTTTATTTTCCATCATTTGGTGTTCTATGTCACTGATTCTGTCTTCTGCCTCATTTATCCTAGCAGTTAGCACCCCCATATTTGATTGCACCTCATTAATAGCCTTTTTGATTTCTACTTGGTTAGATTTTAGTTCTTTTACTTCTCCAGAAAGGGTTTCTCTAATAACTTCCATGCTTTTTTCAAGCCCAGCTAGTAAAGTGATGATTCTGAACTCTAGATCTGACATCGTACTAATGTCCATATTGAGTAGGTCCCTGGCAGTCGGTACTACCTCTTGTTCTTTTTGTTGAGGTGATTTTTTCCGTCTTGTCATTTTGTGCAGAGGAGAATAGATTAATGAGAGAACAAAATGCCAGCAGGGTAACAATGTCCCCAGAAAATATACTCTAAACAAATCAGAAAAGACCTGAAGCAGTGGGAAAAGAAAGGGAAAGAGAGAAAAAAGAAAAAGAAAGGGAAAAAGAAAAAAGAAAAAAAGATAAAGATAAAAACAAACAAAAACAGAACAAAACAAAACAAAACAAAAACAGAATGTGATCAAATATGATCAGGCTGGTTTATAGATCAGTGCCACACACTAGATTTTGGGTGTATTTTGGTCTGTTAAAAGAAAGTGCCTCCCAAAATTTTAAAGAAAGAAAAACTTATATATGTACAAAAATAAGGGTTGATATGATGAAGGGATGGAATATGACTGTAAAGATGGAAATTATAAAAAATTTTATAAAAGGAATTGATAAGTTGTTTGAAGAAAGAAAGAAGAGGATTTAAAAAAAAAGAAAAAAGGGAGAGAATGTGATCAGGCAAGGGAGTAGAAAAAAACCATACACTAGAGATTTAGAGTATATTTTGATCTGTTAGAAGAAACTATCTCAAAATTTTAAAGAGAGAACAACTTATATATATATGCCAAAAATACGGGTAACTACTATGAAGGGATAGAATATGACTCTAAAAATGAAAAATAAAAATGTTTTTTTAAAAAAGGGATTGATAAGATGTTGGTTAAAAAAGTGAAAAAGAAAAATTCAAAAAAAAGAAAAAAAGACAGTTAAAAAAATAATTAACTTTGAAAGACTAAAGAATCATGGTAAAAAAGCCATGAATTCTATGTGCAGTATTCCCCTAGCGCTGGAGTTCTGCCGTTCTCACTGATCGGTAAACCTGGTCTTGGCTGGCTGTTCTCGCTGATCTTCTGGGGGAGGGGCCTGTTGCCGTGGTTCACAAATGTCTTTGCCGGAGGCGGAATTGCCCTGCCCTTGCCCAGTCTGGGCTAAGTAATCTGCTCAGGTTTGCTCTCGGGAGCTTTTGTTCCCTGCAAGCTTTCCGTACAGCTTTGGAGGCTGAGAGTGAAAATGGCGGCCTCCCAGTCTCCGCCCCGGAGGAGCCGAGAACTCGGGACCCGCTCCTCAGTGAGCCCCCAGAGAAAAGCAGTCAGTCACTCCCGTCTCCCCGGTCTCCGGCCGCACTCCGTGCTCACCCGGCCTGTGACCGCGCGTTTCTATCTCTGGCACCCGACCCCGGGGGGAGTCTCCAAACCCCGCAGATCCCCGCGGTGCGCTCCCGCGCCACTCCTCCCGGGGGAAGAAGGTGAGTCTCCACGGATCTGCCGCTTGTTGGGTCGCTGCTGGAGGAGCAGTGGCCCGACTGTGCCGCGGATCACGGTTTATGGCAACCCCGAGCTGAGAGCCCGCGCCTGGGCTCCGTCTCTGCAGCCGGCTTCCCTGCTCCGATACCTGGGAGCTCTGCCGCACTCAGGCACCCCTGGTCTTTCTGTGACCCTGAGGGTCCTGAGACCACACTGTCCCGTGAGGGTTCCACCCCCCACTTAGCCACCAGAGTGAGGTCCCTCAGCGGAGCAGACTTCTAAAAGTTCCGATTTTGTGCTCCGTGGCTCTATCACTTGCCAGAAGCGGCCGACGGAGGCCCCTCCCCCGCCGTCTATCCTCCGGAATATCGCCTCGGATTCGCTTCTCCGCACGTCCTACCTTCCAGAAAGTGGTCGCTTTTCTGTTCAGAGAGTTGTTGCTATTCTTTCCTTCGATCTCCTGTTGAGTTTGTAGGTGTTCAGAATGGTTTGATCCCTATCCAGCTGAATTCCTGAGAGGAGACGAAATCCAGGTCTCCTACTCCTCTGCCTCTCTCTCTCTTTCTATTTCTCTCTCACACACACACACCGTGGGGCCCAGAGAGAAACAACCAGTGAAGGAAGAAGTAAGGAGCTAGTGAGTAAGCAAAGAGCCAGGGAAGTCCCAAACAGCTGTGAATCTTCAAAGTTAGGAGTTCTAGACAAAGATGTTCTGGCATTTTGTTTGTTACTAAATAAAGAGAACTTCCTCTCCAATCCTGTACTTCATGAGCCGAAATTGAACCAATGAGAAAAAAAAATAGAGACAGATATAGACACACTTCTGCATATGTGCAAATACACACACACACACACACACACACACCTGGAAAAGAGTAACCCCTTTTTGGCTGTGAATCTCACTTACTCTTTTTGCTCCTCGGTTCAGAATATCAGGAGGAATATGCTCTTCATCATGTGAGGCACTCCCACTATCCAGCATTAAACTGGAGTGGGTATATAAATGCTCATAAATGCAGTGCTGCATAGAGAATTGAATCTCTCATTATTCTGTCAGCAGTTTTTATGAAATAGCAGAACATGTGAATAACTTTCTGTATGATCTTAGGCTAGTCAATTCCCCTTTCTGGGTCTCAGTTTCTCCCTCTCTAAAAGACTAAATTAAATTTGAGGGCCTTTTGAGCTCTAAGAGCCTATATTTCTACTTTTAAGCAGTTACTAACTGCTCTAACTTTGGGATTTTCTCCTGAATGTCTCCTATAACTTTTCATATCCTCTCAGGGCTGCTTAACCTGTAACTTGTCTAGTGTTGCTAGAAATTGTTTTGTGAAAGACATTAGATGATAAAAAGGTGAATCACTTCATAGTCTATCAAATGGGGGCAATTATGGTCCTACGAGAGGGCTTATCATAGTATTTTTGAATTTTCAACATCACAAAGGACCTTCAGTAAGATTGTTCAAGTCTTTCATTTTTACAAGAGTGATTGGGGCACAGAGATATTAAGTGACTTTTTCCCAGTCACCCATATAATTAATAGCAGAGACACAAATAGAACCAAGATTTCTTAACACTTTGTCTAGAGTAGTGTTTCCCAAAGTCTATTCCATTTGACACAAGAATTATATTCTGGGTGGAGGTGGGAACATGGGAAGGAGGATCTTGAGTTCAAGTAATTTGGACAGGGGCGCCTGGCTGGCTCAGTTGGTTAAGCAGCTGGCTCTTGATTTCGGCTCAGGGTCATGGGATAGAGCCCCACATTGGGCTGCACACTCAGTGGGGAGTCTGCTTGAGGATTCTTTCTCTCCCTCTGCCCCTCCCCCCTGCTTATGCACTCTCTCTCTCTCTCTCAAATAAATAAATCTTTTAAAAAATAAATAAGTTTGGGAAATTCAGCCTTGTCTAGGGAAGACATAGGCACATTGAAGTCTGTGAGAAGTCCTGCAGTATAGAATCCTTATCAGCTTTTTTTTGTTTCTCAAATACATTAAATAATGATGATGAGATGATATCAATAATAGTAGTGTCCATTTATTGAACCCTCCCCATATACAACAGGTAATATTATAAGTCCTCATTTATACTGACATGCTTAATCCTCATGAGAACACTATGAAAGTTTTCATCAATTCCATTTTTTAAAAGATTTTATCTATTTATTTATTTGTGGGGGGGATAACCAGCGCGGAGGAAGAGGCAGAGGGAGAAGGAAAAGCAGACTCCATGCTGAGCAGGGAGCCCGATGTGGGGCTCAATCCCACGACCCCAGGATCATGACCTGTGCCGAAGGCAGACGCTTCACCCACTGAGCCACCCAGGAGTCCGTCATCATCCTTATTTTTTGAGGGGGAGAGGAAAAGCAAGGCACTAAAGAATAAAGTAATTTGCTCAAAGTTATACAACTAGTGTGGGACAGAGCTGGGATTTCTACTGAAGCAGTTTAGTTCCAAGCCTGGGCTCCTAAATAAATACACTCAGCTTATCACAGAAGCTTTTTTTTTTGCATGCAATGCCACTTAAAATTCTATAGAACCAAACTTCTTTAAGAGCATATGTCTTAGTCTGTTCAAGAAGAAGTCCATTTGCTATAACAAAATACTACAGACTAGATAGCTTATAAACAACAGAAATTTATTACACTTCTGGAGGTTGGAAAGTCCAAGATCAAGGTACCAGCATAATAGCATTTTGAGCCCTCTTCCTAGTTTATAGCTGGCACCTTCTTGCTGTGTCCTCTCATGGTAGAAAGGGCAAGATATCTCTCTGAAGCCTCTTTTATAAAGACACTAATCCCATTCATGAAGGCTTCAGCCTCACCACCTGATCACCTCCCAAAGGCTCTACTTTCTAATACTTTCACATTGGGCATTAGACTTTCAATATATAAATTTTGGAGGGACAGAAACATTGGGACCATAGCACCTTATGTTAGGAAATACTGCTGGAGAAATTGTTTCCAGTATGCACAGTGAAATAGGATTAGATAAATATCATAGAGCTTCTGAATAGCAGAGCTGGAATGGACTTTAGAGATCAGCTCACATGGCAAAAGAGGAATCTGGGGCCAGGAGGGAGAGTCTCTGGTTCCAGGTGCATGGAAGCTGGAACTAGGAACTGGGGCTTCTGATTCTTAATTTAATGGTATTTATTTACTAGAAATCTTTGGACAATGGAATAAAAGATTTTTGTTGCACTTCTTCAGTGAGCAATTTGAGGGCCACACGTGTTATCCCTGCTCTTTCCTCAGCTTATAGAAGGTGACATCAAGACACAAGGGGTATGGAGAAGCAGCTGAGTACCTGGGAGGAAAAGGCAGCCATTTGTACAAGGTGATGTGAGGACCCGATTCCTAGAGTCTCTGGCGTAGAGTAGGCACTAAGTACCTTTTTGTTGAATAAATAAATACTACTAACATTGTTACAATATTTCATGGCTTTCAGAGCCTTTTCATAGCCATTTTTTTAGTGGTGTGGTAGGAGAGACAGATCAAAAAGGCATAGACAGTAGATCATGGGGCTGGAGAGGGGAAGTGAAGCAGTGGCTGATAGTTGTGGAGGTTAAGAGAAGAGTCCTGGAGTTATTAGAATAAAATTGGTGATTTGGGGCCTGGCCATAATAATCAGCTTGCTTAATCTTCATTTTATTTTAATTTATTGAAAGGATACCTCCAAATTCTTGCAAAGAGAAAAGAAAATTCTTAAGGGACTTTCTTAAGTATCATGGACCTTTTAAATTGGTTTCCATCCATCAAAGAAGATAATTTGCTTTAATAAGTACCCAAGAGAAGCAAGACTATAAAGTAACTGTCACTAAACCAGTTTCATATTTCTTCTGGTCAAATTCATTAAAACTTGAAAGCTCATTACCCCATTAAATGTTGGGGCTTTAAAAACCTCAATCCTTTATTCAGGGTGATTGGAAGTCATATTTTACATCTCACATTTTCCAACTGGGGAACTGAGGTCATGATGGAATTGGCCACTGAGGAGTTCTGTTGTTCCAACTGTTAAGGCCACATGTAGCCTCATTGAGTGGCTCAAGCTGTGGACTGCCATCATTTTCATATACAGATTTGCTTTTTATTTTTCACAATTCAGATTGCAAGAGAAGTATGTTCCCTCTATAAGGCCCATTGAGAGACTGAAAATCTGTTTTTCTGCCTCTAGACTCTAACTTCTGGAGGACATGGGGCAAGGTCTACGTCAGTCCTCTTCACCATTATATCACCACTGTATAGCACAGGGGCTGGAATACAGTATGTGCTCAGTAAATAATTGTTGAATAAGTAAATGTTATAGTGAAAGGCATGTGAAATATAGGCAGAAATTGTGTATCTCTTTGTAGTCTACTCAAAATAGATAGTCAATGTTTGTTGATGATGTTTGTCATGATAATTGGGTCTAATTTGCAAAATCTAACCTATAGAAGCTAATTAGCTGCTGTTTAGGTTTTATGACTACTGTTTGGGTAGGAGGCACAGTTGGATGGTAGAAATGATAGTTTTCCTAACCAGAATCTCCTCATGACAACACATATTAGATCAGTGAATGTCTGTTGGAGTGGAGGGAAAGTGATATCCTACATTTGGATTTTCACAACAGCAGATATTAATCACCCTCCTCTGCTACCACCATTATACAGATGAGGAAACCCAGGGTCAGTGACTTACCACAAGCACCTGGCTGGTTAATGATACAGCTGCAACTCTAAGGTAGATCTGCTGTTTCCCAGTTCAGTGTTCTTGTCACCACCTCTCACTGTTACCACTCATCAGTAATGGGAAGATTTGCTTTGGAGCTGTGACTCAATTTTAGTGCTAGAAAATATCTCAGGGACTCTGTAAAATTTGTTAACCATCGACTAACTTACATGTATGCCAGGGTCACCTGCATTTGAGAAAGGCCTTACCAAGTATGAATGTATTAAATTTGTTTCTAATCTAAAAAATATTAGAAGAGGAATATGACATTACCAAGTGTTTACTTCCCACTTATGTAACAGGCAGCGTAGAGGATATTGGAAAATGTAGAGAAACACTCCATGCTTTTCAGCAGTTTGCAATTTTATACAGGTGATAACATGAAAATGCCTGACACCTTCAGAGAACAACACACTCTAATACAGAAACGTTAGGAGTTTGGTGCAGTGTTTAAGTGGTGCTGGAGTTCAGAGGAGGGAGGGATCATTAAGTAAACTTCTGATGACAAGATAGTGGCTTTTGAGATCAGACTTCAGCATTCTCTTTTTGCTGCAACCTCCCTCCTTTTCTGTTCACAGCCCCTTTCAACAAGTTTGGTGGTGGTGGTGGCTAATTAGATAAGCAGGGCTCCTATCTCAACCACTAACTCCTTTTGTTGATTTCCTACCCAGTGACTCCTCAGGGGGGAAGACAGGTGATGGGGTTCATAATGTGATAAATATTTGGATGCCTATGTCTTGGGGATAGAGATTTTTGTATGATATTATGGAAATAGGTAAGCTTACTTTGAGAACAGCTTAAAAAAAGAGTGAGCTATGTTTTGATGTATGTGAAGGGATTTATGCTGCCCTTGGTATCAAAAATGTATGTTTTCATAAATATATGTCAATTTGCAGGTAGTATTTCCAAAAGGGAATATGTGGATAGAAGTGTTGATAGTACTAACGATTTCCCCAGTGATAAGAATTAATGCATATTTTTCCTTATAGTTCAAAACAGGCAAAGGATACTTGAAGTAAGGTGCTTTTACTTGAGTTAAAGAGTAGTTTCTCTGTAATTGTGTTCCCTTTCCTCTTTTCTTTCTTTATTTAGCATCTCCTATATGAAGACTTTCTGGCTGTACTATGGGGCCATTTCTTTTCTTTTTTTAAAAAAAACATGCAGTGCTTTATTAGTTTCAGGTACACAGTATAGTGACTCAACACTTCCATATGTCACCCTGTGCTCATCACAACAAGTGCACTCCTTAATCCCCATCACCTATTTCACCCATCTCCCCACTACCTCCCCTTTGGTAACCATCAGTTTGTTCTCTATAATTAAGAGTCTGTTTCTTGCTTTCTCTCTCTTGAGTGAAATCATATGGTATTTGTCTTTCTCTGACTTATTTCGCTTAGCATCATACTCTCTAGTTCCATCCTTGGTATTGCAAATGGCAAGATTTCATTCTTTTAGGGCTGAATAATATTCCATTGTATATATATGTGTATATATATATATATATATATATACACACACACACATATATATATACATATATATATTATTCCATTTGATATATATATATAATATTATATATATATATATCCTATGGTAGTTCTATTTTTAACTTTGAGGAAGCTCCATACTGTTTCCCACAGTGGCTTCGCCAGTTTGCATTCTCACCAACAGTGCATGAATGTTCCTTTTTCTCCACATCCTCATAGGGCCATTTCTTTATGGACCTCCGGATGTTGCTGGATGTGGAATAGTTTAGACCTTGATGGAAACATGGCCTCTATTTTCCCACTAGCCCTTCCTTCCAAATGAACCTACGTCTTAGGGAAGTGTAAAGTGGTTTGTGGGAGGGGATTTGGGAATGAGATTTCCTTCTTTGGAGTCAAATGTTTTAGCATTCTGACCCTGGGGTATGGTGAATAGAGGAGAAAATATACTCCTTTGTGCTTTCCACAGACTTACATCAGAACTGCATAGCACATATTCTGAACTGATGTAATTGGGTAAAAATAGGTTTGTTTTGACCTGGAACTAGATAGCTGACTTCAGAGCAAGTCAACTCTGAGGAAAGAGTGAGTTTCAGCAGCTTCATTGCTGAGCAGAGCTGAGAAGAAACTTTTTCCACAGAGGAAAAAACAATCTTCAAAGCAAGACCTCTTTCTCCCAATTTTTTACTCCACAGCTGCATTTTCCTCTCTAGTAAATCTTAATTTCTCAAAATCTGAAGCTATTATTGTGTGTGCCTTTTTTTCTTTCACAAAGTACAAATCTTAACAATAAAAAGTGATGGATTGGATTATTAGAAAAGGTAACAACTGTGGCTTTTTAGGGCCCCACATTGAGGACCTGTTCTGTCATTTGGATCTCTCCAGAAGTGCAAATTCTCTTTGTGAACCATTAGGTGATGGGGTATGTATAAGTTTGTCTGCTATAAAATTACTCTGGTTGCGTTGGGGACTCAGACATACTTCTGCTCTTGCTGTTGGGACTTAGCAGTCTGTATGAATAATTTGTGTGAACAAATTGCTCCTGTCTTTACAGAACCTGCTAGAGCCTTTTCTTTCTAACAAAAAGAGAATGTCATCTTCAGGGTCCTCATTGAGTTAAATGGGCAAGTAGTATTGAAATAGATGACAATCTGAAGTTCCTATGGCGGTTTCAAAATCCAGGCAGTTGTTTCTAACAGAAAGACTAATGAAGCCTGCCCTGTATGAGAACCATGCTAGGGAAGGCATTTGACTGAATTCCTACTTTTCTCTCTGTGTTGCTGACCTCAGGGAGAGATCTCACTTCCACTAGAACAAGACTGATTCTTGTGGCATTCATAAGGAGGACACTAGGCTGGGAATTAGGAGACCTAGTTTCTAATTCCATCTTTGACATTAATGGTTGAATAACATTGAGAAACTTATTTCACTTTTTTGTGTTTTATTTTCCCTGTCTATGGAATGAGGGTAACAATACGTGCTCTAGCTATTGCACAGGGATTTTGTAAGAATGCAACAAGGCAATGGGTGTCCTAGAACACTTTGAAAGATGTAAACAAAAGTGATATCTAAGCTAAAGGTATTGTGGGGAAATTATTATTGTTTAATATTTTTATAGTTTTTTAGGAACAAGCTCTTTTGTGCTTTTGCTTTGAGAAAAGAGACAATTGATGTGAGGTCCTGTTATAGATGTTATGGATAATAATAATACAAATGGGAGGGCCTAGAGAGACACAAGATCTTTCTGGAAAGCCTGAGCTGCTCAAGGAAACAGGGACATTCGGGGGTGGCCCAAAGAAAAAGAAAGCTACCAGGGCCCTGATCTACACATTGTGCAGCAAGAGGAAGAAAAGTACTCCTGTGCTTCTAGTGAAAAACACTGCCATCAGAACTCAGTAATAGCAACTCCTCCTTACCTATCCTAGGCAGAGAGAGGTAGCAGGGAGAAGAAATCCTCATGGAGGTGGCCAGTTTAAGATAAAGCAAGGAATGTAAAAGCTTGAGGGAAGAGGGTAGTTCTTCCCATTTCTTCTCTCCCCTACAGATATTTAAAATCTCTTATTTCTTCATAAAAAAATAAATCCTGCTACCTAAGCTATAATTATCTCTTCAACCCCCAAAGTAATATTTGCTATAACAGAATTATAGTATGTCCAGAGGAGTTTGTACTTCTCTGTGATTTGGTACAAAGCAATTTAACCTCTGTGATAAAGGGAGATAGCTGACTTTTGAGAGCTCTGCCTCTTTTTATTTCCCCCTGTGCCACTGAAAGAATGATTGGAATGAGGAGGGCAGTATTTCCCAAAGGGTGTTCTGTGCAATACTAATCTCTGTAGGTGTTTTTTGTTTGTTTTGTGTTTTTGTTTTGTTTTGTTTTGTTTCAGAAGAGGGGTTACATGATCAGATACATTGGGAAATGCCTCATAATGTGGTTTCCTCTAGGAAATTAGCCACTTATGTTAGGATAGTGAAAACTTTGAGAAATCTAAAGGTAAAAGAATGTTTAAATTTGTTTAACCCAGCATTTCATAACCTTAGTTCCTTTCCAAAGCCCCTTTTTCATATAATATCAATCAGCATTTCTCTTGTTCAATAGAAGACTTTTAAGAGGCAGATTCATTCTTTAATACAACCATAATTTAGGTTGCTATGCTAGTTAGCAAATCCTCAGGTTACGGAATTCAGTATTGTTGGTCATCCTTCTCCAAAATTAAAATCATTGCACTAAGACAAAGATACAATCAGGCCAGTGATGTTTTCTGTCTAAATAAACTATTAAAATACTAGGGCAATTCAACAACCTCTTCGTTCTGTGATAGCCAGACATTGAAAATAGTCAATACTTATTGCATGCTCACTATGAACCAGGCAGTGTTCTAGATAGGTTGAGTGAGTCCCCATTTAAAGCCCAGGGAATTGAGGGATAGAAGTTAAGTAAATCACCCAAGGTCACAGACCTAGTAAGAGGCAGATGTGGGATATGAATTCAGGTCTGTTTAACTCCAGAGTTCATGATTTGAACTTAAAATATTTAAAGTCAGACCCTGACTTCTAAGCAGAAAATGGCATTTCAAAAATTTCAAAATTCTATATCTGAATACTGTATCAGCCAAAACTCTACAGCATTCAGGAGTTTATCTTTTGGTTAAGAGGACCTCTACCTGTATCATCAGAGTCAGTGTGAGTATAATTATAGGTATAATTAACCTAGAGAACAGCTGGTCAGTTTAAAGTAACCTGAAGATCACAAGCATTGGTAAACTTCTTTTTGCCCACTTATTTTCAGGCCCATTTCTAGCTTTTTTCACTGCTCTTGTTGGAGGTCATCTCTTTAAGCCACTTGCTTGGGAGCTATAAATATAATGTCCCTCAAATGAGTGCCTTTAATTGTTTCAACTGTCCTCAATCTCATTAGAGCCCTATCCATCCCTTTGTCATTGTTCTAGAGAGGCAGCTTAAAGCCTCCTTTCATGGACATAATGGAAACACCTCCATGCCTCTAGATAAAGCTGGCTGTAACTCAAGAAAGATGACATCCAATTAATTATAGCTTACCTTTATTACACATGTGTTATATGTCAGGCATGTTCTAAGTGTTTTACAGGGATTAATTCATTTAATCCTCACAACAACCCTATCAAGGAGGTATTATAGTTATCCTCATTTTAGAGATGAGAGAAGGGAGATTCACAGAGGTTAAGTTACTTGCTCAATATTACACAGCTAGTAACTTAGGTCTCAAACCCAGGTCTGTATGACTCCAGAGGATGTACTATTAATCACTATATTATACTAGTCTTGCTACGCCTGGATTAGTCTTTCCCCAACCTGAGTCTTGCCATTGTTGTGCATATATTCCTACTGTCCTCCTAGCTCTGCCACTTTGGTCTGTCTAGTTCATTAGTTCTCCAACTTGCTTCAGTGTGCATCAGAACCACCTAGAAGTCTTATGAAAACATAGATTTCTAGGCCACATCACCAGAGCTTCTGCTTTAAGAAGCAGGGTTGTGGGTGGGGGTGGGAAGCTAAGAATTTGTACTCCTGACATATTCCTAGGTGCTAGTCCAAAGACCACACTGAGAACCACTTACGTACTGTAATCACTACTTTGACCAACTCTCCTTCTCCTTCTCCTTTTTCTTCTTTTGGAGAGGGGGCAGGAGAGGGACAGAGGGAGAGAGAGAATCTTAAGTAGGCTACACACAAAGCCTGACACTATGATCATGACCAGAGCTGAAATGAAGAGTCAGACACTTAACCAACTGAGCCACCCAGGCGCCCCTCAACTCTTCTTTTTATAAGCTGGTTTTCTCTTGAGCAAGACTGCTTTTCACTGTTTATTAAAACAGAACCAAATATTTCTACTTTGATCCACTTAAAACATCATCTAAACATGCACATCTCTAAGTTATTTTTTAAGTAGCTTCACCATACTATGTGTTGATCATATTCTTGAGCAGAAGTAGTTTGTCACACAGGTGTGATTTTAGGGATTTATCTCCAAGTAATTTCCCAATGGCTTGCAGCCCACCATTAGCATCATCCCTTATATACTTTATGTGACATTTAATTTGGTTAAGGAAACGTTAAGTGGAAGCATATTCACTACAAGAATACTTAATGAGAGGCAATGGGGCTTGGGGATAAGTGCATGCATGGACTTTGTAATTAGACAGACCTGGGTTTGAATCTCAAGTTTGCCACTTAACTAGTTGTGTGACTGTGCTCAAGTGATGCAACTTCTCTGAACTCTGTTTCTTACCTGTATAATGGGCAATGATTATAGGATTAACTTCATGATGCTATAAATAAAATTATGTAATGATAGCATATTCTACCATTCCAGGCTTAAAACAAAATCAATAAACAGTGCCCAGTTTATGTTAGTGGCTACATCTTCAGATGTGTGGTGTGCCAAAAAGTTGTTGCAAGGGATCCTTGACACTGTGTGCATACTAGTGTCTGCAGATGAAATCAGTAAGAAATAGCACATACATGTACAATTATTTTCCAACCTATGTAGATGCTGATTTAATTAGTAAATACAAATGCACTTATAGATATTACTGAATTTGTAAAAACTTTATGTCATTATGTAATATTTATATTTTAATCAACAGATGTTAAAATGTCAACTTTTTTACATTTAAAAAGAATCCTCATTAAAAAGAGAAAAACCAAAATACAGACTCTTAACCATAGAGAACAAACTGATGGTTACCAGAGGGGAGGTGGGGAGGATGGGTGAAATAGGTGATGGGGATTAAGGAGTGCAGTTGCTGTGATGAGCACAGGGTGATGTACGGAAGTGTTGGAGCACTATCTTATACACCTAAAACTAATATTATACTGTATGTTAATTAACTGGAATTAAAAAAAGATAACTACAGTAAAACTAGTTTGTTTACAAATTTAAAAACAGTAAGATAAAAAGAATCCTTATAGTTTAAAATGTAGAGCAGTGGTTTATCTGAGCAATCTATTGATCCACTGTTCCCTGCTCTTTTGAGCAGGCCTCTGAATGAGGGGAGCCCAGGTCAGTTTTGATAAGCAGAAGAGACAGAGGAAGTTCCAGGGCATGGAGTGTTGCTTTAGGAAGGCATGATCTTGAGGGCTTCTGTAGTGGGGCAATCTGAGTAACTAAAGGTTAATGTGAGGATATCAGTCTGGAAGGAAGAGGAGTAGCAATAGCTTTTGCCAAAATACCCAGAGAATCCACTGACCAGATAATGTGTTTTTAGATAACTATGCATCTCAAGTGAACAACTATCCACACCAATGGTATATCTAGTTTTTCAGAAGGACTATGGAAATTCATTAGGATAGCAGCATCTGCCTATGGGATTTATATGCCTAGTGCAGGAAAATGTATTGTTGCTTTATTCTAATTACATTATCCAGTCAAATCCCTCTGGAATGATCAGCAATCAGCCCCTGAAATAGGAAAGAATTGGTGGCAGGAGTGAAATTTAAAGTTTCTTTGATAAAATAATTATCTTCAGGGATTTGGGCTCTGATCACTACTTAGACTGTGTGAAAATATTGCTGAATAAGGTGCTGAACAAATTCAAGTTGTCATTAAGAGGACTGTGGTTGGTATCATCAAATTATATACATTATTCAGATAAATGTTCTGCCCTCTTAATAGTCTGCTTTCTCATTAACTTGGGCATTCAGTTAGGTTTTTGTTTTGTTTTCTGTTTTTATGTAAGAGGAAGGGGGCAGGTGGTGCTCATAACATCTTGCTGGAACTTCATAGGTGTCATAAGTATTTGTAAATCAGAATATAATTATATGTATTTTCCTAGTCTAAAAGTGCAAGCTTGAGTTTGCATTCATTATTTGACATGGTTTGGTCATGGTAATAGTTGTGATTTGGTAGCAGTTAAGTTGATTCAGAGGGAAAAGGAACAATTCTGTTTTATGTTTCTATTTCTAGGAATAGCTGAATTCAGTTTCATGTAAATGGTACTCAAAATACAGCTACTCAACCCTTTCTTTATAGCTTTCTCTTCCACGTTTTCATTTTCATTTCCACCCACTCATATATGGGCCATTTAAAAATGTGTCTCTGTAGCCATTTTAAAAAATGTGTCTTCGTAAGTCAGTCGGAGAAAGACAAATGCCATATGATGTCATTTGTATGTGGCATTTAAGAAACAAACAAAAAAGCAAAGGGGAAAAAAAAAGAGAGGGAGAGGCAAGCCAAGAAACAGATTCTTTTTTTTTTTTTTTTAAAGATTTTATTTATTTATTTGACAGAGAGAGAGACAGCGAGAGGGGGAACACAAGCAGGGGGAGTGGGAGAGGGAGAAGCAGGCTTCCCGCCGAGCAGGGAGCCCGATGCGGGGCTCGACCCCAGGACCCCGGGATCATGACCTGAGCTGAAGGCAGACGTCCAACGACTGAGCCACCCAGGCGCCCCAAGAAACAGATTCTTAACTACAGAGAACACACTGATGGTTACCAGAGGGGAGGTGGGTGGGGAGATGGGTTGAATATGTGATGGAGATTAAGGAGGGCACTTGTGATGAGCACCAGGTGTTGTATGGAAGTGTTGAATCACTAAATTCTACACCTGAAACTAATATTATACTGTATGTTAACTGGAATTTAAATAAAAACTTAGAAAAAAAGAAATAAAAAATAATGTCTTCAAATTTTCCTCCCAATAGATTTTACAACAAATATTTGCTCTCAAATAACTTTCCCTTACAACCTAGAACACTCCTGAATTACTTTCCTCTCCTACCTACCCCTCCTACCGTCCTTTAATGAGGGTTCAGAGAATGGAAACTCATATTAACATCCACCTAAGGAAACAGCATCAGAAAAATAAATTGACTTCTAAAGAAAAGTCATGGGGCACCTGGACGGCTCAGTCATTAAGTGGCTGCCTTCAGCTCAGGTCATGATCCCAGGGTCCTGGGATCGAGCCCCGAGTAGGGCTCCCCGCTCGGTGGGAAGCCTGCTTCTCCTTCCCTCTCCCACTCCCCCTGCTTGTGTTCCCTCTCTTGCTGTCTCTCTCTCTGTCAAAAAATAAATAAAATATTTAAAAAAAAAAAAAGTCATCATGTCGTGTATTATAAAGCTGGATAAAACTTATTTGTACTTTACCTGTTAATTTGTAGTTAATATTTCTACTGTTAATATAATTCATAAATTTTAAATGACTATAATCTACCCACCTAACATAATTATTTTCAGTTTGTGCATGCCTACACAATTTTCAATCCTTCAGCCATTGTATGCACACAGTTTTATGTTTTGGTTTTTCAGTTAATACATAAATATTTTTTTGTGTTTGTCCATAGTATTCATGATTGTTATTTCTAATGGCAGCTTGATATTCCATATTGTCGATCCATATTGAGCATAATTTATTTAGCCATTCCCCTTACCTGTTGTGTTTTGATTATCTCTTATATTACTTATCCATCTTCCATTAGAGTGGCTAAGCAAAAGTTTGACTCTACAAACGCTGTCCTCTAGGATATCAGTCTCTAGACGTTTCTGCTTGACTGTCCCACCTCTTCCATTTCTACCTGGGCTGGTCTGAACTCTGCAAGGTAAAGATTGGTCATCCAGTGAAAAATCTTTACATATAGTGTAAGGTTGCAAAGGGGACACCTACAGTGTGGCAAGCTCCTTGTTTGGTGTTTCACAGTGTCTCATTTAGTCTTCTCAGTATGTTTATAAGAAGATCTCAGATTATTTACACTTGGGATGAGTGAGAATGGTGAATGGGTAAGGAGAGTTGCCTACTGGTGGGGAGGAAGAAAGGAGAGAATAATGGAGATGATGCATTTATTAAACATATAGCAAGCTGTACACACAGGATGGTAAGAGTGTTTGGATATCTTGTTCTCTTCTCCCATCCTAGGTTTGACATTTTGTCTGCATCAACTACTCTGCCTGAACTATAAAGCTCCATCTGGGCATAACGTGCTAATTTACAAATATTTCCTGTATAAGTGGATAAGGCCACTTTTATACTTATTTGTGCTTCATTTATAACTTGTCCTGTAAAAAATGCAAAAAAAAAAAAAATCACTGAGGTGAGGGACACTTTTGATTAAGATCTCTGCCAGGCCCTATTTGAATAGGTGCCAGCTTCTCAATACTTGGGGCTCTCAATTGTATACAATGGTGGCTAAGATTTGTTTGGGTAAGAATATATTTTTCCCACTCTTGAAGTCAACATTGAAATATTTCTAAGTGGGAGAAATTCCCTCTGCTCATCCTGACTTTTCTTGCCTCCCAGTTTGTAAGAAATGTCATTTTCCATCCTGTTTGAGCATTAGGTTACTGTGTTTCCCCAGGCCAACCAGCCTGAAGACTTCTTCAGCATGCTGCTAAAGAATGGTACCATACTTTATCCATTCTTGGCAATTATGTCAGAATTCCTGATACTTTTTTGAAAAGTGTGGAGACCCAAGCTGATTGGTCCAGCCTTGTTGTGATCAGCAGTTTTCAGGAATGACTACCTAAGCCTAACTTTGAGGTCCTTATGAATTTAGTCATTAAAAACAGTATTGAACTATGTAAAGAGCTGCTATTGTGTGGGCATCTGATAACCTAAGTATACCATGATAATTCATCATTTGTGGGCACACAGATGAGGCTTAAAGAATCTTTGATGGCCATGACATGAACAATCAGGAGGAGAGAGTGAACAAACTTTACTTCATAGGAGGTTCTGGTGATGAGTAGTGAATTTATGATATGTTGAAGATTATTCTGCTTTTCTCTCTTTTTTTTAAATATTTTATTTATTTATTTGACAGAGAGAGGCACAGGGAGAGAGGGAACACAAGCAGGGAACACAAGCAGGGAACACAGCAGGGGGAATGGGAGAGGGAGAAGCAGGCTTCCCGCAGAGCAGGGAGCCCGATGTGGGGCTCGATCCCATGACCCTGGGATCATGACCTGAGCCGAAGGCAGACGCTTAACGACTGAGCCACCCAGGTGCCCCTCTGCTTTTCTCTCTTTATGTCAAGTCAAAAGTACTCAAACAACCACTCTATATAAGACCGTGTGCAAAATACTGTGGGAGATATGGTGATCTATAAAACTGGTTCTTCTTTCAAGTTTAAATTCTAGTTGGGGTGACAAGACATGAAAAATTAGGTAACACAGGAGATAAATAGTTCAAGGCAATAATAAAAGAGGTGTCATGAGACAAAACATTATTATTTGACAAATGAGTGGTAGAGATAGTGTTCTAGGAGTTGAGAGGAGATAGAGCTTAAAGTCATGCTGATATAGTGCCTCTTCTCCTGCTGTTCTCTCTGCCTGAAATGTCCACTCCATACAACCCTCCCTACCTGTAAAATTCCTATTTCTCTTTTGAGATACCACTCAGTCATGCCTTCTCAGTACAATCTTCATCAACCCACCCAAAGAGTTAATTACATTATTTTCTGTAAGTTAGTAGAAACTTAAACTCACTGAAGATTATGTAAAGAGCTGCTATTGTATAGGCATCTGATAACCTTAGTATACCACAATAATTCATTTGTGGGCACACAGGTGAGGCTTATAGACTATAATAAAATACAATATATAATAAATACACATATTTATTATACAAATCAAGTAAAAACATATTATATTGCTATAATTATTTGTTTATACATTGGACTCCTCCACTAGGTGGAAACTTTCAAGGGTAGGGGGAATTTGATATGAATTTATCTTTCTGTCCCAGGAACCTACCTTAGAGTTGGATACATAGTGTTCAATTCATTTACTGAAATGAAATAAAATGAATGTAGCAGAAAGAGCACTGGATTTGCAGTCTGAATTAAAATAGCACCTGGCTTAGTAAATACTTGTTTTTCTGAAATGTGTGTCTTAATCCCTATGGACTAAGTAGAATGATCTCTAAAATTCTTTGTAACACTGAAAGTTGTGCAATCTTAGATTGTGAGTGGTTTTTTTTTTTAATTTAAATTCAAGTTAGTTAACATATAGTGTAATATTGGTTTCAGGAGTAGAATTTAGTGATTCATCACTTACACAGAACACCCAGTGCTCATCCCAACAAGTGCCCTCCTAATGTCCATCACCCATTTAGCCCATCCCCCACCCACCCACCCTCCAGCAACCCTCAATTTGTTCTTTATATTTAAGAGTATCTTATAGTTTGCCTCCCTCTCCATTTTTATCTTATTTACTTTTCCTTCCCTTCCCCTATGTTCATGTGTTTTGTTTCTTAAATCCCACATATGAGTGAAATCATGCTATTTGCCTTTCTCTGACTGACTTATTTTGCTTAGCATAATACACTCTAGTTCCATCCATGTTGTTGCAAATGGCAAGATTTCATTCTTTTTGATTACCAAGTAATATTCCATTGTATTATATATGCCATATCTTCTTTATCCATTCATCTGTGGATGGACATTTGGGCTCTTCCATAATTTGGCTGTTGTTGAAAATGCTGCTATAAACATTGGGGTGCATGTGCCCCTTTAAATCACTATGTTTTTATCCTTTGTATAAATACCTAGTAGTGCAATTGCTGGGTCATAGAGTAGTTCTATTTTTAACTTTTTGAGGAACCTCCATACTGTTTTCCAGATTGGCTACACCAGTTTGCATTCCCACCATATGCACAAGGGTAGACTGGGAGTGGTTCTTAAAAGTTTCCCATAACTGCTGCTAATAATAATGACGATAATAATAGTAGCTAATGTTTACTGCAAACCTGCTATGTGCTAAGCATAGAACATGAGTTATCTTCTTCAACCCTCACAATAAATTTATATGGTAAACACTATTATTACATTAATTTTCCAGATGAAGAAACCACGACTCCAAGAGGTTGGATGATTTGCTCAAAGTCACACAGCTAGGAAATGTTGAAATGAGGACTCTAGTTCAAATCTCTTAATAGCCATGCTAGTTATTCTCAACCCAGAGCACACATTAGAATCACTAAGGGTTTCTTTAAAAAAAAAAAAAAAAAGTGATAGCCAGGCCCAACTCTTCTGGGATTCTGGTTCAATTGGTCTGGGGAGGGGACTGAACATTGACAGTTTTTATAAAGCTTCCCCACGTGACTTTATTGTGCCAACAGGTTTGAGAACCACTGCATTTATTATTCTATTATTCAGCCTTTGAGACAGCAGCTGGCTCTTGTGAAATGTAGGGTTTACATGGGCAAAAGAAAGGAGGTACTCTGGATGAGAACTTTTGCAAGGATTAATGTGATACACAAATACCTGAGTGTGTCTTATTTCTCTGAAGCAAGAGTCCTTTGTTATATCAAAGCTACTTAGATCTAGGTACATAGATCAGACTATATCCCTGCTGTAAGTGCATTTGGAAACAGTTTCAACACATTTTCTAGTTTCAGGAAGAGATGGCATCTGCACTGGCTTGTACTCAGTCTCCTGCCATCACTCTTCTGCCAAAGGTCAATGGGACAAACTGTTTCCTTGTATAGGGACAGTATGTTCTCTTTGATCCATATACTGGACTACAAACCTGTCAATTTCTAAGTGACAGTTTTAATTTGGAATTTGTGAATCAGATTATCTGGTTGAGAAAGCTGGAATGAAAGAATTTTGAAAAAGGACATAGAATAGTCTTCCCTTACTTTATGGTACAACACTTGTCATGGGGCTGGCTTTACAGCACTCTTGAAAGATTCCTCTCTGGCCAGTGCACTAAAACAAGCAGCTTATTTGGGGTTTTGGCAGCGGCTGTTGCTCATGGCAGTGGCCTCCTAAAGACAGGATCCCTGAGGGGATAGAGAACTGGAAAGAAATTGGTAGTAAACCAGCTGCTGAATAACTCCTGAGTGTTCTGAAAGACTCATTGTAGAAGAATTGTCAGGAAAGGGGCACCTTGATTAGGAACATTTCAGAGTGTTCAAATTGTTTGCCTTTTATAAGCAAACCATTTAGACTCTGCTGGCAATATACTTCCTGCAGACGACTTAATCTTTTGGCTAGATTAACTACTACTTAAAAATACAATTATTCAGCTGGGAAGGGTGATTTTAGGGACTTTCTGAAAATGGGCTCCAGAGGAAAACTGTGGGTTGCAGTGGTTGGTGAGCAGCATCTTAGTGAGATTGCCTCTAAACGTCTTAGTTGCAGAGGTTTATGGTGTTAAAAAGCTAAAAAGGGAAGAAGATCACTTTGGGTCAAACCCATACTCATAGAACACAATTCATTTCCTTTCAGTTTGACTGCTTGTTCTCATCAAAATAGACCATGGCCAGTGGAGTTTGGGTTTGGTAACTTTTTGCATCTTGCTAGAATCTACTCGGAAACAGTTTTCCCTGGTTTCTCTGTACCCATAGCATTAATAACTAGGTGCTTGGCTAGGAAAGAGGGCAGGCTCTGAGAAAATGATATGATTCTGAGAAGCAGATCATTTATACTCTTATCATAAAACATTTCCTGTGCAATGAAAGATGAGACAGTCTGAATGGTGCAAGGATACTAGATATTAGGGGGTCATGGTAATTATGAGACAAAAAATATTCACAGAGATTAGGGTTTCTGGAATCAAACATATTTAAGAGTTTGAATCCTCTCTCTATCACTTGCTAACTTGGATGATTCACATTAGCTTTCCAAGCTATTTCCTTACCTGACTATACTGGGAGAATTTAATAAGATGATGCATATGATGTATTTAATAGGCAGAAAACACTCAATAAATATTGGCTGCTATTATTAGACTATGATTTCTTATCAGTTCAATCACTACCACATTTTTGCCACCTTCATCCCAGATACTCAGTGTTACTTCAGACTTCATGGCTGCCCATCCCCTCCCCAGCGTGGTGTCCTACCTCTCCTGGAGAATGAGTACCATGATCCAGGCCTTCTTTCTACCCTAATACCTTACCTATTTTTGATTCATTCCCTTTGGATGATGTGCCCTATTACATGGCTATTTACTCCATTATTTACCAATGAAATGACCTCTGTGAGGCTTATTTCTTCAACTGTAAAATAAAAACATTCCCTCCTTCATATGGTTGTCAAGAAGATTAACTGAGATTATCCACATAAAGGGCTTAGCATAGTGCCTGGTCTGTGGTAGTACTCTGTAAATGTTGGCTTCTCTTATTTCTGTGTATTTGTCAAAACAGGATAGTGATGAGATTGGCAGAAAGATACTAACAAACACAAGTTGAGATACTTCTCTCCTGGCAAAGGATCCAGAAATGTAGAGGGATGATTACATATAGCAGTAAATGGGGTATCATGTTCCCATATGAAAGCATGGCTCTTAGGTTTTCACAGTTCTCCCTGGGCAAGTGCAGCTGTGAGCAACAAACACCACCCGCATAAAGTAAGAACTGTGTTATGCTCTAAAAGATCCTTTTTCCATTCTTTGGTTTTTTGTTTTTTTGTTTTGTTTTGTTTTCTTTTAATCCTCTCTCTCCTGGTCCCATCCAACTGTTCTGCAGACTCTGGTTACAAATCTACCTACCCACCCACCAAAGTTGAATAAATGATCACAGCTTCTTCACATTCCTAAGTATTTAGGGGAAAATTAGGTGAGAAGGCCACTTTCCTGGAGACATCAACGAGCAGGACAGGCCTCAGGCCTGTTTGAGGTTTATTCCTTCAGGGCTATGGTGATGCTTTGGAACAGAGTTCATCTTTATTTTGAAGTAGTAAGACCTTGTTTTTTTTTAAGATTTTATTTATTTATTTTGTCAGAGAAAGAGAGAGAGAGAGCACAAATAGGGGGAGCAGCAGGCAGACGGAGAAGCAGGCTCCCCACTGAGCAAGGAGGTCAATGCGAGACTCAATCCCAGGACCCTGGGATCATGACCTGAGCTGAAGGCAGACACTTAACCGACTGAGCCACCCAGGTATCCTGACCTTGGTTTTAAATTAGGACAAAAGATCTCTAAATGAGATAGTTTTGTCCTAAAAAAATGCTCAATACAGGGCGCCTGGGTGGCTCAGTCGGTTAAGCGACTGCCTTCGGCTCAGGTCATGATCCTGGAGTCCCCGGATCGAGTCCCGCATCGGGCTCCCTGCTCAGCAGGGAGTCTGCTTCTCTCTCTGACCCTCCCCCCTCTCATGTGCTCTCTCTCGCTCTCTCTCTCTCTCTCTCAAATAAATAAATAAAATCTTTAAAAAAAAAATGCTCAATACAAAATAATGCAAACTTGTGAAAAATTCAATGAGTATGGCAATGTCTAAGTAGAAAAGTGAAAAATACATGTTCCTTCATCCACATGCCTGCCCTGCCAATCCCAACCCTACAGATAACCACTGTAAACTCTTTGTTGTACATCCTTCTAGATATCCCCCATCATATATAAATAAACATGTTTTTCCAAAAATAGGATCCTACTGTAAGTATTGATCGGCTTCCCTTCTCACATAACAGCATATCTTAAGAGTTCTTTCTATGTCAATACATTAAACTTCTTATCCTTTTTTAGCAACTGCATAATATAGACTTTTGGGTTTCTTCCATTTTTTTTCTTCTTATGAAAAAAATTTTAGATGAAAATCACACTTAATTAAGTTCTCTAGGTTCACAGAGTTACTAAGTGGGAGAGTAAAAATTTGGACCTATGTTGGCTGACTCCAGAACCCATGGTATTGACTGCTAGGCATTGCTTTTATTTCTTTTTTAAATTTTTTAAGTTTTTTTTATTTATTCATTCGAGATACAGAGATACAGAGAGAGAGAGAGAGAGAGATAATATGAGCAGGGGGAGAAGCAGAGGGAAGGGGAGAAGCAGGCCCCCCGCTGAGCAGGGAACCGGATGCAGGGCTTGATCCCAGGACCCTGGGATCATGACCTGAGCCGAAGGCAGACGCTTAACCATCTGAGCCACCCAGGTGCCCCGCTTTTGTTTCTTAACCTAATTACTTTTACTCTAGGTTTCTAATGTAGGCAGTAGTTATGGGGTACCAATAAAATCTCAGAGTTGAAAGGGACCTTTGAGATAGCTTATTTATTCCAACCCCTGACTTTACAAATAAACCATTAGATGGTTCCTCTTTAGGAAAAATCACTCCTGAAACTTAATTTTGATGATATCAAACTCCATTAATTTGTTTGCATTTGCAGTGGTAGAAGCTCTGGTTGCTTAAACAATAGTTTATCTTGCATCCTTTATATTTTATATCACCATTTTTCATATGCTGCTCACAACCCTCTGAAGTAGGTAAGGTAAGCTATTATTATGCCCATTTCATAAATGGAGACTCTTAGGCCCAGGGAAATTAAAAAGCTTAGATTTACACAGTCAGTCACTAAAGGCAACCTGAATGGCAGGTGAAGGAGTTTCAACTTTCCTTTAAAGGTAGTGGAGTATTAAAGTCTTTGAGTAGGGGTGAGGTTGTGGGAATTAAGTGAATAAGTAGATGGTGATGCAATTAACTGTAAAGCTTCAAGAATAGGAGTTGCAAGAGCCAAGATAGTAAGCCAGGTCAGCCATTCAGGTATGAATAGAAAAAAAGCATGAATAATCTTGATAACCATCAGACTGGAAGGAAGGAAATGAATGAAAAAAACATCAGGAGGACAATATTGCTAGGGATTAGTACTGGCTAGAAATGGGGGTCTAGAGAAAAGAAATATGGATGATTCCAAACATATTGGCCTGATTGTTTTGTAGTTTACATATAAGAAAATCAATGGGGCACCTGGATGGCTCAGTCACTTAAGCATCGACACTTGATTTCAGCTCAGGTCTTGATCTCAGGGTTGTGAGTTCAAGCCCTGCATTGGGTGTGGAGCCTACTTGAAAAAAAAAAAAAAGAAAATCAATGTTGGAGTGAAGAACAGTTTGGATTAGGACTTGTTGAGTGCTAGGGATTAGATGTCTAGAAATGTGCAGCAAATTTTAGAAAATGTAGGACTGGGACTTGGTTGAGAGCAGCTCTGGAGGTTCAGTCTTAATATTCTTCTATCTTCATAGAGCTGTTCACATACTCAATATAAAATTTGAGTTGTAAGTATAGTAGATCTGTAAAGAGACCTTAAGAATCATCTACTCCAATGGAACTAGTGGGTATTACTCTAACTAAAATAAATCAGACAGAGGAAGACAAATACCATATGATTTCACTCATATGTGGAATTTAAGAAACAAAACAGATGAACATAGGGGAAGGGAAGGAAAAATAAAATAAGAGGAAAACAGAGGGAGGCAAACCATAAGAGAATCTTAACTATAGGGAACAACTGAGGGTTGCTGGAGGGGAGGTGGGGAGGGGATGGGTTAACTGGGTGGTGGACATTAAGGAGGGCACTTGAAGGAATGAGCACTGGGTATTGTATGCAACTGATGAATCACTGAATTCTACCTCTGAAACTAATAATACAGTATATGTTAATTAAATTCAATTTAAATAAAGAATTTTAAAAAAAAGAACCACTCCAAGTCCCTCATTTTACAAAAGAATCCAACTGGTGAAGTAACTTGCCTGGGGCCCTATAGTTCCTGAGTGGTGATAACAAATCAGATTTCCCAAGTCTCAGTTCACTGTTCTTTCTTGAACAATAGAAGTTACCAACTGAAAATGGACCACTGATAGTTGTGTTTGACCAGTACAGTAGATTGTACTATTGTTCACAAATACTTGTTGCCTCTCTCTAGGAGAGGATTATACTCCCCCTTCCCACTAAAGTCAGTCTTGGCCACCTGACTTGCTTTAGCCAATGAAATGTGAGCAGAGGTGATGTACAAAATTTCTGAGAGGAACTTTAAGACATGGTTTAAGTGCATGATTCACCAGTTTTTCTTTTTATTTTGCCATGAAGTCATCAATATTCTAGATAGAAGTACCTTTGTCAGCCTGAGTACTAGACTGAACATGACTTGGAGCAGAGACACAGCTGACCTATGATGCAACTATAATGTGGGTAAGGAACAAACTTTTGTTGTACGCTAAGATTCTAGGGTCATGTGTAAATGCAGAATAACCTAGCCTATCCTAACTGATACAACCTACATAATTTAAGAAAATTGAATCAGTGGCTAACATTTAGAAGTTTGGAAAGCTAACAGAAAAATCCAGACTTTAGGTTTCTAATGAAAAGTTGGTACAGCTGGTAAATTTGGCCTACTTATATACACAGCATGCATTGGCTGGAGCTGAATAGCAGTACCCCCTTAGAAACATAAGCTTACTCTATAGTTTACTCCCAGCATCCAATATTCTATAATTGTTTCTTACACCCACTCATCTTGTTCTTCACTTATTTACATTACCTACCTGGCCCTTGTAAACATTTGCCACTCTGGCCGTAAAACAAATTTTCTCACTCATCAGGGAAAAAGGGCTAGAGGCAAAAAGAACAGAGGACTGAAGACAGAACTTTAGGTAATACCCATCTGCAAGGATGAGGCAAAGAATCAAGGAGGGGGGACAGATAATAGCTGGTTAGAAAAATAAGAAGAAAATCAGAATTGGATAGTTACCAAAACAAACAAAAAACAAGGATGGGAAGAATCAAGGAGAAGGGATAATCAACTTCAGGAAAAACTGTAGAATTCAAGAATAAAGACTATAAAAAAAGCAGGTCATATGAGACCTGCAAGAAAATAATTATAGTGTTTTGGTGATCATTAAAGTCAGAAGATAAGAGATTAAGGAGCAAAGGGCTGCTAAGAAAATGGAGGTGTTGAGATAAATTTTTTCACAGGTTTGGCATTGAATGGAGGGAGAAAAATAATTGGTCTCTAAAATGGCAGCAGAATCAAGCCAAAAGACTTATTTTCCTTCTCTTTTTGGGGGGGGGGGTTAGGGGGAGAGAGGCAAGGGGCAACACATGTTTGCAAAGCATTGGCAAAATAGCAAGAGGAACCAGATGACTGAGGAGCAAAGTCTGGAAGGTGACTGGGAAGCATGGATGGAGAACACAGGTGAAGTAGTTAGTTTTGGCAATAAGGGATAATAGACTTTCATTTAAGTCTACTAACATGGAATATGGAATCTTAATGAATTGTCAGTAGTGACTCAGAAGATAGCAGTGCGTGGGTCCCATAGTGGAAGTGGGGTAAGAGAAGAATGATGACCTTATGTAGGAGTTCATAGAAGGTCTGCTCTCTCTGGTTATAGTCTTGAATGAGAAGAAGGTAGGTGGGGAAGGATCTGATAACTGAGAGGCTGAATGTCATTTGTGGCAAGAACCTGAGCCATGTGCCCAGATACAATCTTGGTGTCTTTCTGGCCCCGCTTTTCTGTCAGTTCTGCAATTGTTCTAATAAGAAATGTCTCTTATCTCACATAGGTTAATGAGTTTGGGAAGGAAAAATGCAGATTTTACTATGATGGCAGGAAGTACAAAGCAAATAGTCACAGAGACACTGGAAATGCACCTAAGGGCTTTGAATTTCATTTTAAGGGGCAAATATACTGTTTATCAAACAGCACCCTCTGAAGAAGGAATCCAGAATGACAAAATATGCTAAATTTAGTAGTTTTCAGCCTGTGATCCTAGACCCCCTGAAGACCCTGTTAATGGTCTGCATACTGGGCCCTTATACTATTAGACTTTATAATATGACAATATTGATATTTCTGTCAATGACATAAAATAGAGATTTACTTATACTATATTAGCATCTCATTATCATGCTTTGGTTTGGACAAAACATAGCAATTGACCTATAGAACCTCCCGGTCACACACCAAAAGGGAGAATCACTGAGCATCATGATGTTCATGGAAACCATGCTCTCATTCCCACTATGACCACAATGAAAGTATTGTGAAGGAATCTCTAATAGGGTTTTAGTGGACAATGAAGCAAATAAGATGGTACTGTTTTTCTTTTAAACTGCCTTAACAAAAACAGCAGAATTTATGCCACTATATCTGCTAAACTCTGTTTTGTGAAGGCATTCATGTAGGGAGGGTTCTTGGGATGGAATCAGATAGTAGATGGCTCATAGAATCATTTGCCTTTGGGAGAGATTGGAGGATAGAAACAAAATTATAATCATCGCCCAAGTCTTACAGGGTCCTAGTTATTTTTCCATTCCTTCAGCAGGTTCATTTTGCTGAGTGTTGAGTGGGGCCAGGATATAGAGAGGACATTGGCAGTGGGAAATGTTCTGCCTCAGGAGGGAATGTACACGGAGGGAAGGGACTGATTCTTGGACTGTAGAGTAAAAAACAAAGAAAAAATGACTAGTCTCAACTCTATTTAACTTACCTTTATTGTTTCTTCTTTTGTCACTAGACTATACTAGGCATAAAAATTAAGAATTAGTGCAGTGGGCAAGACTCATGTCTGTTCAGCTTATTCTTCCAACTATGACAGTGACACCTAAGGACATGCAACTATAGAACTAGGTTACCTCTCCTGACATCAACTCTTTCTCTTAATTACATACTTTTAAACACACATAATCTCATACTTTTATAGCTGACCTCAGATAAGAGATTGGGAAATCCTTTCTGAGGAAATGATATTTATACAATGCCTTAAGAATGAGTAGGAGCTGGAGCGCCTGTATGGCTCAGTCGTTAAGCGTCTGCCTTCAGCTCAGGTCATGATCTCGGGGTCCTGGGATTGAGCCCCGCATTGGGCTCCCTGCTCAGTGGGAAGCCTGTTTCTCCCAGTCTCACTCGGCCTGCTTGTGTTCCCTCTCTCACTGTGTCTCTCTCTGTGAAATAAATAAATAAATAAAATCTTAAAAAAAAAACTTAAAAAAAAAATGTGTAGGAGCTAATCAGTGGTGATGGGGGGAGAAGAAATTGTATTCTAGACAGAGGAAGTAGCATATGCAACTGCCCTGAGATAGGAAGAAGCAAGGAATGCTTGAGGAGTTAAAAGGTTCAGTGGAGCATGATGAGCAAGTGGGAGACTGAGATCAGATATGACTGAAGAGGTAGGCAAGGTCCAGAAGTGTAAGACTATCCTTTGTGGGATTCAATGTCCTGTTGAATGTTCACTGAAAAAGGGTTCATGATATTGTTGAATATCTTATACTAGAAAACTCTCCGTATTCTCAGGCTTATGTTGTGTTCCAGAGTCACTCATTTGTGCATTCAATTCAACAAGCATATATTGAATGTCTACTATGTGCCATCTGCTTCAGGCCATGAGTTTTATATCTCCGAGATATTTGTAAATTATAGGCTGCCACCCATAATGTGGTCACCTTGTCAGTTCTGTCACTGTGATAGACTCAGATGCAGTTTATTTTTCATTATTACTGTGTTAGGTATAACATCACTGGTTTGGAGAACAGGGCCCAATGTCAGTGACTTCGGCTGCTAGCTATCTGGAAAACATCTTCCAAGGGTGTCCTTAGGCTCTTGGTGGACAAGAGCAAGAGACAGAAAGGAAACTACATCTGTGTCTTCATGCCAATGTAGCAATATTTGGGGAGATGTTGGGTTTACTTCTCGCAGCTGTCTTCTCTTCAGCTCTATGAGCTTTGATGAGGAGCCTGTAATTGTCATTTTGAGGGTTGGTGGATGCCATTTCCTTCTTTTTTCTAGCCTTGCTTTATTTAGACTCTGTTTTTTTCCCCTACTGCCCCTTTCCATTTTTTCCCTCTATCTTTTATTAATTACCTCAGTTGTGGTATAGGTACCAGTGGTAAGGACTCTGCTCTCAATAATAGGGAAAAGAAAGCTAACACTAGGCTAGCTCTGACCCAGAAATAAATCTTTGTAGGTATCTTCATCTTTGTCCCCATTCATAAATAGTACTTATGCTGAAGGAATTAAGTCAACGGGAAAAAGTGACTTTCTCATCTAGATACCTATTTAAGAAGCTCTCTCTATCTACTCTGGCCTTCACTGATCTCACCTTTCTCTGAACTATATAGTACATTGAATAAGAACCCAAGATTTAGCTTTTGATCCTATATTGTATTAGGTTGGCTTATAATTCTGGCATATATGTTCATTTTGTTTTTCTAACAGAATTTAAAACTCTCTCATAGAAGGGACTATGAGCCTACTTTATTTTCTATCACCCTTAGAGTTGAGCAAAATGGTAGGCATATTGTTTAGTTATTCAATGGATACTTGATTGAATTAACAAGACCTGCTACCTTGTTGTACAGACAGACTTAACATAAAGGAAGACCTTTGGATTCCTACCTGCCTTTCTTTGATTATTAGAGGGTAATAGAATATTGTATAATAATTCTTCCATTATCACCCTCCCTCAGTTGTCTATTTGTAAATCAGTATGGAGACATGGATTTAGATGAAACATCTGATTCTTCATGTCAAATCCTGCCCCTTTGTGTGGCAATCTCCACTATCCAAGGATGCCTTTGCCTTGTCTCTATGTCAGGGAAAGTGAGAGCCAAGTAATACTCTTAATGAGTGGCTGTATCCCTTTTTTGTTCTTATACCCTCTGAAGCAGCTCAGGAGGAAAAGAGGACAGTAATATGGGAGGACAATAATATGAGATATTTGGAATATGGTATAAATGAAGGGGACAGATGTCACTTGAGGCTTCAAATTAATTCCATCAGATCTTTGGATTGTTGAGACTAAATGGCAAGAGCTGAGGGAGAAGTGGTATGTGAAGATGAAGACATCCCTTGGTCTTGGCAGCATTTGCTTGGGAAATTAAGATGAGAGATTAAGTTGCTGATGTTCTTAGTCAAAAATTGCATGAGGTCAGTAGTGGAGAAATAGCTTAGAAACCAAAGAAATGAGAAAGATGGTGTTTTAGTTTTCTATTGATGTTGTAATAAATTGCAACGAACTTGGTGGCTTAAGAAAGCACACTTTTACTATCTTACAGCTCTGAAAGCCAGAATGAGTCTTACTGGGATAAAATAAGGTGTGACAGGGCTGTGTTCCATTCTGGAGACATTAGGGAAGAATCCATTTCTTTGCCTTTTCCAGCTTCTAGAGGCTGTCTGCATTTCTTGTCTTGTGGGCCCTTTCCATATTCAAAGAACCAACTAACCATATATGGACAAACTTGGATAAAAAGTATATAGATGACATAGAAGACATGGGCCAAGAAACACTGAGTGAGAGCCAATGCCTTTCTAAAGATATAAAAAATATTATGTATATTTTATCAGAGACAGATAGCTTAATAGCTTAGTCATACTATTTAAAAATAGTTTTGTTATGATTTCTAATGTATATTAATACATTTTGTTTTGCACATATGTTTGTTTTAAAATAAACATGAGTGGTGCTGAGTTTTGTGACTTAAGATGTAGTATAAGATAAAGTCCATGTAAGCAATTTCATGACTGTTCTTACATTTAGCCCTCTAATCCCAAAGTTAATTGTTTAAATGTTTCCTTCATGCTCTGCCTCATATTCTTCTGCTTTGTCCTGGACCACTTCCTCCCTCTCCCCTCTCCCATTTCCCCCCATTGCTTTTGGTTCCTAGCATTTTCCCCTTGTCCCTCTACTGACAGCATACAGTTTTTTGATTGAGCAATTAATAAAATAGAGTCAAGCCCAGCATATATATATTTTGGGGGCAGAAATTCTGTTTTGGGAAACTCCTTAAATATTTAGTCCCATGCTAGTTACATCTCATGTTTAAGGATAATATTTTAATGGTTTCCTGTAGCCAATCCCCTAGAGCCCCTCTATGTTTTTAATCCCTCAGTGCCTGCCTTAAAAATAGCCATTTTTGAGGATACTATATAACTTGTCTGACTTTTCTCTAACTTACTTTGACCAGAGCCATGGATTTGATTTTCATGTGGACTAGAGTGTAATGACTACAGTCTATGTTCTTTTTCCTGGAGGTTGTTTTTTTTTTTTTTTTTTCTAGAGATAGTTCAGATGAGCAAAGAAAATGTGACTAGATATATACCAGATTTCCATTTCTGTTATTGGAGAAAGAATTCCTGAGTTTCTGCCCTACTGATAGTGGGTCAATACTTTCCTCTTTGTACATTAAGGAGGGCACATAGCCAGCCCTGCAGACAAAGAATGCTTTCATTATTCATCTTAGTCTCAATTCGTCTTCCTTTCTCAGAATGGCCTCATCTCTCCCAGAATGGCTTACAAAGAAACATGGCTTTAAAACTGAGAGTAACTGCTAATGACCTTACAATCCTAAGGCAAAGTCATCTTTGCACAGTAAAAGCTTGGTTGTGATTTGATTGTCTGGTGATGGGGAATATCTGATGGTCAGTTTGAATCTGTCAGTGTAGCAAACTCAACAAGGTGGCAGTAAAACATGGTGGTTAAATGTTTGGTCTCTGGAATCATGAAGAGTTGGGTTGGGTTCTAACTCTAACACTCACTAGCTTTATGATCTTTTTTGTTTTTTAAAGATTTTATTTATTTATTTGAGAGAGAGAATGACAGAGAGAGAGCACGAGAAGGGGGAGGGTCAGAGGGAGAAGCAGACTCTCTGCTGAGCAGGGAGCCCGATGCGGGACTCGATGCGGGACTCGATCCCGGGACTCCAGGATCATGACCTGAGCCAAAGGCAGTTGCTTAACCAACTGAGCCACTCAGGCTCCCCTAGCTTTATGATCTTAAACAAATTACTTAACCTCTCTGAGTTTAACTTTTAACATATGTAGCACTGTATATCTTGGAGGATTCACTGAATCATGGAGAAATATTCATTGAATGCTATTTTCCCTAAGAAATCAGGTAGCTGCCCATCTAAAAAATCTAAGTATAGGGACACACTATAAATCAAACTAAAATAAGGGGATGGTTGCCAAAGGGGACAGGTTCTGGAGCCTGATGCCTTGGATTCATATCAAAGCTTTACCATTTAACATATGTGTGGCTTCAGGCAAATTATTTCACCTTCTTGCTTCAGTTTTCTTTTTTTTTATTTATAAAATGGGAATAATAATAGTACCTACTCAAAGGCTTGGTATAAGGATTAAATGAATTAATACAGCTAAAACACTCAGCACTGTGCCTGGCACATACTAGGTGTTCAAGAAGGGCTATCTCCTCTTATTATTATTGACACAAATGTTGTTAATACTACTACTAACAAATAAATAAACAAGATAGATATAGAGATTGAGACAAGGGATGAGATCAAGGATGATTCCTGGGTTTCTAGCTTAAGCAACTGGTTTTGTTATGGTACCATTTATTGGGATGGAGAAAACTGGGGGAGGAATAGATTTGGGCTAAGTCAGGGGAATGGCAAAGTTTGGTTTTTGATGTGTTAAGTGTGAGATGCTTGTAGAATATCAATATAAAAGCTTTGAGTTGGCAGTTTTTCTATGGGTCTGGGGTTCACAAAATTATAGACCAGGGATGTATATTTGGGAGTAGTCAGTATACTGATTTTTAAGATTATGATGCTGGATGAGGAAACCAACAGAGAGAATTTAGAAAGAGAAGGAAAGGGTATTCTTTATCAATCTCTGGAGTATAGTTGATGAGGAACTAGCAAAGGAGACTAAGATGTGTGGCAAAAAGAAAGGAAGGAAACCTACCTTTCATGATAGTTGAGACAGAAGAGTGTTTCAAGAAAGAGGGAGTGGTTAACTGTGTAAAATGAAGACAGAGAAATATCCATTGAGTCTGACCCTTTTGAGAAGTTTGGTTATGAAGCAGCATAGATAAATGGGATGGTAGCTGGATGTGTCATCAAGGAAGGATCTCTTTTTAAAAATATGGGAAACTCTAATGTATGTCTATATGCTAATAGAGATGATTCATTGGAAAAGGAGACATCAGGAAAGAGAAAACAAGAGAGGATAGAATCCAGATTACACATGGAGGGGTTGGCCTTTGACAGGAGCAAGAACACTGCCTTTATTTCCATGAGATAAAGTGTGTAGCACAACGCCTGAGATATAGTAAGTACTCAATAAATAGTAGTTGTTATAATTGTTGTTGTTGTTGTTTTTCTTGTTGTTATTAACTTAAGATCCATGCTGACTTGCACATGGAAACGACAGTTGTTTGAACATGCTCAGAGCCTAAGGCCTTAACGGAACGAAGGCCTTGTCAAGGAATTGACATTTAGAAGGTACTATGCTAAGCAAAGACAAAATAATGTGATTCCAAGGTATAAAAGTTATTTGGTTAGGTTGGCCCACCTAACCTAGCCAATTTTTTTATTTCAGGGGAGGGTGAGAGGCATCTTTGATTAGGGCATGGACAAAAAGACAAGGTACTTTTATCTTACCAAATATATTTCAAAGAAGTGGCTCTGAGAAATGGGCAGAGTTAGCACCCTTGAGATTCATTGATTAGCATATCCAGAGACAGGTAGCCAACACTATCCTGGTGCATGTTGTCCCTATAACATATGTACTTAAGGAGAGAATGAAGTGTGCTTGTTCATTATATTTACCTCAGCAAAATGTGCTTTCATATGACATGAAGCAGTAAGCGTGTTGTGATTTACACTGCTTATATGATGTCATTGTCTGTGCTCTAAATACAATGAGCTGAAGATCTTTAGCTATTATTCCTTTAGAAGCAAGTCCCTTTTGTTGAGGGCTGATTTTCTTCCCAGCATTCTGAAATGCTTTTTGCCCATATCTGCTCTTCACATATTAATCTCTGACTATAAATGAGAGCTTTGTGATTTTTCAAAAATGCTTCAAAATTTCCTATGGACATGTGATTTTGATTCTGTCCCCAAATAGTCCTTATGCAACCAATAGAAGTCTAAATATTTGATCAGTTTTTCACCCTATGTTTTTTAGATAAAGAAGACTTTGATTGGTATTAGATATGAAAGATGGAACATGCTTTAAAACTTTCAATTTGAGATCAGTATTAGAGAGCAAGATACTTAATAGGCTTTTCCCACAACTGTGTCTTGTCTTGATTAAAGTTTGTAAGAGGCTACCTGGCCAGGAAATGGACTGAATTGGTTTTGAACATGCCTTGTTATTGGCACCATATGTCTTTTCTCCTGACCACTGAGGCTGGCCCTTTGGTTTCTGTGAATGTCCAGATTCCTATTTGCCTTAGTCTCTAGGACTTAAGGCTATTTTTGTTTGTTCTGCCCTGTCATGCTTTGTCCTATGTGTTTTCGAACTTGTGTGTACTTGCCTGATTTAATTCACTAACTCATCTCAAATGCTGAATCAGATATGCATTCTGATTCTAGAATAATGGACTGATCCTTGTCCTAGAGCACCAGCTTTTTACTCTTGCCTCCACATTATACTATGACTCCCAGCGCCAGCTCTGAGAGCTGGATAAATCATAGGTCTGACCTAGGACAACATTTCTGATTTTCATACCAGTTGTGGTAGAATAGGAAGGATACTATGCCTGATGTTCAAATTTCTGGGTTTAAATTCTGGCACTACCAGAAACTGACTAAATATTTATGGGCAAATATGTTAGCTTCCCTGAATTTCAGTTTCCTATGTTGTAAAATAGAAGTAACTTATGCCTCACTCATTTTTGTAAAAATTAAACAAGATATCATATGTAAAAGCATCTAACATGATAATTGGTACATGTTTGTTAAATCTGAAAATTCTCATAGACATTTCTCTTTCATTAAATAGTTTGTTCATCTTTACAGGCAAGTATTTAATTTATTTTCAGAGCAAATAATAGCCCATAAGTAAAAAGAATCAGTGACAAAAGTTTCCTAGTCAAAAAAGTCAGAAAGAAATTACCACACAAACTCATTTTAACAAGGTCCTAAGTTTCCCAATTAATTTGTCTTCAATTTTTATGTATTCTGATCACCGTTTGCATTATGTCTCTTCTGAAAACAATTAATGTGACAACTTGTAAATTTCTTGCAGAGAAACTGAATATCTAGAACTGAACAAAAATATGAGAATGATTATAAGAATTAATATTTGTTGTGTATTTGGTAGTGAAGCTTTTGTTATATAGGAAGTAATTTTATTTGACCTTTTGTCCATTTATAAGGTGTGATTTGCTTCTTCTGTTCAATGTACCATTTATTAGAACAGCATCATAACATAGCATTTTAATGTATAGATTTTTGGATAAAATGTGGGTGAAGTCATGCTCTTAAAATACAACTCCATATGATTAAACTGATTTGCCATCAAACACATGGTTTTAATGGTAAAGAAGATGAGAAAGTGACTCAGCTCTTTTAGAGTACTTAGTACATGGACAGATATTTTATGTACAGCATTCTGTTCAATGCTCAGGAAAACCCTGTAAGGCAAATATCATTATTCCTGATATATAGATGTGAAAACTGAAGCTTTGAAGGTCAGAGAAGTTAAATAACCTGTCTGTGGTCATGCAGCTAGTTGAGAGTGATGCTGGGATTCAAACTCAGGCCTTCCTTATTCCAGTTCCCTGGGTTCTTTTCACTACCTGAGGGAAACTAGTCCTGTCTCTTGATACCAGAATGATAGAGGAGACTCTATATTTAGAAACTGTTCATCAATTAATATAACTCCTGGCAGTAAACAGATACTACCAACTGTGAAAGGACAGGGTAATGAGGGGACACAACAGGCAAAAGCTGAGTAGATCATATTCAGAGGTACATTGTTTTCAGCTAATTTATGAACACCACACATTAGACCTGCAGGTAGATAGAACTCAACCATTATCACATGCCATCCTCAAAAAAGAGGAAAGAAAAGAGAAAAGAGGAAGGTCATTGTTGAGGAAATATATCACTATTGTATGTGGAATGGTATCTGTTAATCATTTTAGTGTCATGTCATCCCTGTCACTATCTTATTAGGCGACGACAGCAGTGTTTTTACTCAAGGCGTATGTGTGTGCTATTGTTTGCACTGGGAAATAAATCAACAATGCTATAGTATTATTCTTCTAAGAGAATTGTATAGGTTTTTAAGTACATTAATCATGCATCCCATAAATAACTTTCCCTAGGAATATTCAGTCATCAGTTTCATCCCTGTTAACATATACAACATCCATATTGCTAAAGTATAGAGTTAAGGAGTTCATATTTCAGTGCTTTCTTTTATTAGTTAGGTGCCCATGGTCAATTTACTTAATCCCCCTGAACCTCAATCCCTCCTATCAAATAGGTCTAAGACTACCTTAAGGATGTATAATAAAAAGGAAATGAGGAAAAATATATGTACACATTGTCTTATGTCCTGTTAAGACATCACATGGCAGTGGATGGAAATGATTTCTTGTAGTGAAGAAGAGGAACACTCTTGTAGTGACTTAAATCCCATTAGCTCTGCACTGCTCATGGGAGCTATGATTGTGTGTGTATGAATGTGTTTTGACTCCATATCTAGACTACTTTTCTCTTGAGGACAGGGAGAGCATCTATTTTTTTTTTCTATCTCTAGTGTCTTTTACAGGTGTTTAATACATGGTGGTTACTCATAATGAGTTTTGCCTACAATATTCAGATCATCTTGCCTTTGTCCCACATTCCATTCCATAAACTACCAAAGCTGATGCAGAAAAGGAGCAGTACTTCAACTTCTTTTGGCCTTATCATTTCTTTATTTATTTGCAGTTACTTGCAATGACTATCCTAGGAAAGTTATATAGTACTTTGAACTGACTTTGAAGGTAACCACTAAAAATTTTTTAAGAATTTTTATTGATTTATTTGACAGAGAGAGAGAGAGAGAGCACAAGCAGGGGGAGTAGCAGGCAGAGGGAGAAGTAGGCTCCCTGCTGAGCAAGGAGCCCGATGTGGGACTGCATCCCAGGACCCTGGGAACATGACCTGAGCCGAAGGTAGTTGCTTAACCAACTGAGCCACCCAGCCACCCCAATCGTTAACAATTTTTAACTATGTATCTTAGGTATTCTGTCTGCAATAAGTGAAATCTATAGGTGGTAGTGTCTCTTTCACTATGCCATGTGATTTGACTAATAGCCTTGTACTGCAAGAGTAGTTTATTGAAGATTTTTTTCAAAGATGAAAATTTCTATTTAAATAGCTAAATTTAAAGATTCTTAATAAACACTATTTTAAAACTAGCTAGCTAACAATTACTGAATGCTAACTATGTGTCAGATTCTATTCTATGACTTTTGTGCATGTTCAATTATTTAATCCTCACAGTAACTCTATGAGGTAGAACACCATTATGAACTCCATTTTATAGCTTAAGAACCTAAGGCACAGAGAGGGTAAGTAACTTCCCCAAGGTCACACAGCTAACATGTAGTGAGGCAGGGATTCACACATGGGTAATGTGACTCCAAAACCTTCCCTTAGTTTCAAAATTATACTGCCTCTTACTATATCTTGGTGTTAAGTTTTTAAATGAAATGAATTCTAGCTATCATTATTACTGATTCTTAAATATTATGTGTTTATTCTGGTCCTTGATCTCATTCACAGACCCCGATTAGGATTTTTCCTTTGTAGTTCACTCTGCTTCTCTTAGCTGGGAATCCAATTTTTTTTAAACCAACTTTGCACCAAAATCCATTGCAGGTAACTTTCATTATGTGCCATCTAATTAAAATATCCCTCTCTGTTCCATATTTTTAAAAAAGGCTTTACTTTATCCACATTTTCTGATATCTTCTTACTATGATGCCTATGTGTAATTGAAGCCCACATAGGTCTATTAGTCTCATGCAGACATAATGTTACCATGCAGTTAGATATGCAGTCAGAAGATAAAATTTTCATTTTGTCTTCAAGAGTATTTCTCTTCCCCTCTCTACATAGGAATCCATCTGCTGTGTTCAGTGTATGAAATTTCTATATAATGCATTAACAAGTGGGCCTCATCTTTTATAGCCTTAGCTACATACTGCTTTAGAAATGCACTTGTCATACTAATTTAAAAACCAACATATATGTATTCCTCCAAGACAAAAGGGGTTTTGAGGATAAAAGTAGAGAATTTTCACCATAGCCTTTGGTTAGTAGAAACTAAAACATTAAACATGCCTATCCAACTCCATTTGCCTCATAGTAATGATTGTGATGTTTTTAAAAAAATATTATTTAAAGATAACTAGTGTCTGATATTTCAAACCCCAATTGTTCATTGTGGAATATTTCACTTTGTCTGCTTCCACATTCGTTTCTCTCTTAAACTTGAGTCTCTGTTCTTCTTGATGTCTCTTTCTGAACAGGAAGATTGAAAAAAGAAATGGAAGCATTTTCCAAGGAGGTGGCACAGTTTCTTTTGAGAATTTGATGTATAGGATGGACAATTTTCTTTTTTCCACTTCGTGGAGGTTTTCATGAAACAAATTGCTTCTATCATAAGAATAGGTTAGAGCTCCTTTCCCTTAGGTGTTCTGACTATAGTGGAACCTCAAACTGGAACATTTGAGTTTGAAATGAATTCTTATGGAAGACTTTCTTCTTAAGGTTCACTTAAAGTACTGTTTGCCCCTTTTGTTTAAACATATAGAAGTAATTTGTTTTCACTGCAGTCTGATTTCTGTTTTGCTACTTTGGCTTTGCATTGGATTTCTTTGCTTAAAAGTGCATCTTTTTGTATGCTTGGGCTCAACATCACTTCAAAAAGTTGATTTTGGCTCCCTAGACAATTTCATCCTGCTACACACATATTTTTCTGAATTTTACCTTTAGGGGCTTAAAATATATGAGGGGCGCCTGGGTGGCTCAGTTGTTAAGCTTCTGCCTTCGGCTCAGGTCATGATCCCAGGGTCCTGGGATGGAGCCCCGCATCAGGCTCCCTGCTCAGCAAGAAGCCTGCTTCTCTCTCTCCCACTCCCCCTGCTTGTGTTCCCTCTCTCGCTGTGTCTCTCTCTGTCAAAAAGATAATAATAGAAATGTGAAATGAGAATTATAAGAATGGTAATTTGTATAGAAAATATATATCATATTTTTATGAGTACAAGATTATTCTTGCATAGTTTTCTATCATTTCAGCAATAGTTTATTGTCATCTGCTTCCTCCACTTGCATTTTTTTGCTTGCATTTTAATATACAACATAAGTGCTGTTCATTTTGAATGGTGAAAGTAATATTGGGGGGAACCACAAAAAAATCTTTTCATGTTCAAATTATAATCATTTTAAGAAATTGTTTAAGTTTATTTAAATCTGAATTTGTCTGGTGTAAAATCATTTGGTTCTTAAATCAAAAAGTCAGCCTTCTGAGTCATCCACTCAGAGCCAGACTGGCTGGGTTAATTAGAAACAGCTGGGATGCATATGGTGCCACCAGAAGCCTCTATTATAGAAGAAAGAGGCCCATAGGGGAGATTTGCCCTAGGAGAGACTTGAGCAGAGACTAGTTGTGCCAAGAGTATAGCAAGAATTAGTTGAGGACAATTCAGGAAAGTTAGTTGGAATGTAGAAACTTCTATTGGTAAAAGTGATTGTAAGTTGGGGGTTGGCTTAGCTAGTTAAGATAAACTAATATTGGGAGGGCCAAATCAATGTAAAAGTGAGAAGAAATCTATGAAGTTAATAATCAACACTTCCTGTTTCCTCTAAAAATGTTTTTTCCTCTTTGTTTTTTGCTCTCTTTAATATTACATAAGTATATTGTTTTTTTGTTGTTGTTGGTGGTTGTTTCATTGGTTTTGGTGATGTATTTGGCTTTCTTCATTCATAATCTGCAGTTTTTTTATTGGAACTTCTGAGTCTGTTTTGCTGCCCCAAACAAAGGAACCCCTAATCTTTTGGCAATAGCCACCAAAGTAAAGGCATTATTTCTGGAATTAAATAGTTTATTTAGGATGCATCCTAAAGGCTCCCTAATGTCAAGCCCAATTCTTAAGTAGTTACAGACATGTTCACTTAGAAGTGTTCTGATCATTCTTGGTGCAAAAATTTTTCATCTATTTTTTTCTGCTTATTTGTCATGCCAACCTTCTTTGTCATTTCATATTTTGCTGAAAACCTCTTCTATAAAATCTTGCTGATTTGACTGAATGAGAGATAGTAGAATTTCCATGGTCACTCAGTCCCTTCCCTATTCTATTCAGAATCCTTGCATCTGCTGATCATTTATCTCTGGGATGGTTTTAATATTTTATTATCTAGCTTGTCCTCTGGCTTTTTGTTTACATTGTTACTGGCTTTCTAAAGTTTTTAGATATTAGTAGGGCCTGTGATTTTGTTTGGTTATCTCTTAACTATAGTGATGAATCATCTGTAATAACAAATAACTGAAAAATAGCTACTGTTTGGCTTTGGAGGATGTATTAAAATACATAATAATATTAAAGTCAATTTGCATTCCCTGAGCACCCACAACTGAACATCAGAGAAAGAGGGCCCCAAAGCTGCGGGGTGGGGGGGGATAAGAGGAAATCAGGTATAAAATTTTACACACAAATGATTCACTCGTAGTCACTGAGAGTTGCCAATGCCATTCATAGCCTCTGATATAAACAAACACTTCACAGACTTGTTGATTAATAAAAATATAAAGAATGCAAAGATTTGGCAGAATTTCATGTTGATTTGTAACAGTTTTGCTCTTGGATTTACAACATATAAGGTGATGCAACCTGGATTCTTCTTGCTCATCATGACTGTATTCATAGGCTTAGTCTGGCTTGAAATCAAGCTGGAAGTGGTTAAATGTAGCTTTTATTACAATCCCCTATTCCCCCAACCAAACCTCTTCTTTTGGTGTTTCCCCTTCCCTCCTTTTGAAACATGTATCCTCTGGTCCTTTTCTTGTCTTTTTATAACATGAAAGATGATGAAACTGTCTTCAGTCTCCTTCTGATAGGGCCCTAGTATTTGTTCCTGAAAATGAGAAATTAGGTAGAAAATCGATCCCTGTCAGTGTTTATAAGTTCTTTAAAAATAAAAATATATATATCATTAGATTGATCAGAGATCATATTAGCCTAATCTAACTCCCTCATTCTATATATGTACTTTTCTAAAAGCCTAAAAGTCACCATCTAATAAATCTCTTGTTTTCATTATTGAGGCATGAAATTATAGTATGACTTAGGGTTTTGATTGAATACCGACCTATTTAATAACCACTAAATCAGAGACACAGGGAGAGTAAGTGATTTTCTTAAAGCCATTTAGGTGTTTAATGAAACAGGTATGTTTGAGGATTATGGTTCTCCTTGTAAAAATACTTCCAGGTTAGACAAAAGGTTCTACAAACTGATCTTATAGGGAAAAGAGGAAGTTTAACCTTGGTATTTAAGTCTCTACAACTTGGTTCCACCCTATATAACCAAGTTTATCTCTTCAGTGTATGTCCCATATGGTCATATTAGTTACTTTCTAGTTGTTTGATGTGTTTTTGAAGTGTCATTCCGTTTAGATTTGAAATTTTTAAATTACGTCTTCTACTTTTTTAAGTATCCCCAGTTCCTCAGCACTTTGTATGGGGCTAGGCATACTATATGCTAAATAATTAATTAAAAAAAATCCATTATCTTCTGCTTATGTATTGTAGAAATTTATACCACTAATACTGGCACCACAGATACAAAGGCATTAGTATAACTGATGCTTTTCTTCTCTCCCTCACCTGTCCCAGTTGAAGCCTTACCTGATATGCTAAGAGTTCATTAGAAAAAGTACTTCTATGGATGAAACCCTTAGCCACAGTTTTAAAACAAAAGAACTTGCCTTAAGTTCCACTGACTTCAATCTCAATTTCCCACAGCCAGACATAACATTGTAGTAGCAGTCATGCCTGGCCTTCTTGTGGTAGTGATTAAATCAAATGTTTGCTCCTATTTTTCAAGCATTGACATTAAGGGGTCAGCTGAAAGAAGCTAATGGAATGATCCATTCTGTTTGATGTATGGTGTTTATTATACACATCAAGAAACAACCACAGTGGCCTGTGGGCTATGTTTAAACATGAATAATGCATCTTACTTATGTACTGGTTAGTAATTTATTATTATTATTTATATATAGGTAAAAGAAAAGAACATATGAATTGTAGCTATTTCTAATTTTGGTCTTTCTGAGGAATGTGTGGGATGTAATAACTCCATGTAAAATTTAATATGGCCACTTTCTCTGCTTTGTTTGTTCAAGCTCTAATCTGGCATTGACCATATAGGCTTAAGCAACATTTCCATATACATTTTATTCCTTCCATAAGTGTTCTTGAAACTTATAACTTGTGATAACCTGGTATTTAGGAGATTTCTATAGGTGCTCAAGTATTAATGTGTTTGGTAAAGATAACATCGAGTGGTCGGTAGCCTTCCATGAGCCTTCTAATTTCTTCTTCATTCCCTTCTTTTCTGGGAATTAAAATCAAGGTGCTAACTTTTTCTTCATCTTCCTTTAAACATTAAAAATGGAATAATCTTTACTGAATGGGCCAGATAAATGTTCATAATATCTAGCAACTTTCTAGGATAATCAGTTACATCAGCTTGTTCCAGAGTGAGTACCATGGATCGCTGGTTCCGAGGGATATTGGTTAATAGGTGCTATATGAAAAATGAGGAAGTTACCCATGATTAAATAAGTTTGGAGAAAACTTCTATTTTAGTTTATGATTTTTCAGAGCCTTTAACATGCTAATGTTCCTTGTGACTTTCCAAGAAAGGGATATATTAGGCAGCACTTGGAACTTTTTTCATATGGAACAGCACATAGAATTAGTGACTAGTGTTCCACAAAACACATTTTGGGAAATGCTACATTAGATCAAATCCTGTACTAGGTATGTGGAGATACAAATTCCAGTTCCTCCTTTGCCATAGAATAGTTTTGTAACCTTGGGGAAGTTGCCTTTATGTCTCTTGCATTTCCTGATTTTTTAAAAATTATGAAGTTGAACTAGATCTGAGTCAGGGATGAGAATCATTTATCAGAATCAACTCAGAGCTTTCCCAGTCCCCTAACCAAGATTTAACATGCTCCTCTGACCTCTTTGAAGTTCAAAACTACCATTACCTTAGGAGCATAGTGTTCCTTATCTGTGATGAGATGGAGAGCAGAGGCTGAGAACCAGAGGGCTGAATCCTCTTTGTGCTCACTTCCATCTCACACATACCGTGTATATTACTGACAGCGAGTCACCCCAGAGTTTTATATGGCTGTCTGAAAGGATGGTAATGTTTTCTGGTGATGTTATATTCCCTGATAGCAGAGTTTGTCAAAGATTTTCTGCTACTTAAAAGCAGTTATAAACATCTACACTTTATTTATTTTAGAAATACTTGTGTCTTGGGTAGTGTTTCCTAGAAGCTAACCCTAGGATTAGGATTCTTTTGCAAATGGTTTATTGAGGGAGTGAACTCAAGAAAAACTTGTAAGGGAGTAAGGAGCGCAGAATAGGGCAAGAGAAGCAGTTAAGTAAGTCTGTGGCTTCAGGAGAAGTATAGGTTGACCCCACTGGGGCTTTTGGAACATGAATTACATCACAGAGTTTGTCCTGCCCAGAGGCAAGGAGAATGGACTTTTGTACCCTGCATCTGTCAGTCATTGGCTATAGGTTGCTTCTGGGAAGGGGTATAACCTCTTTAGCATATGCAGGTGAGGCAGCTTCTAACAGCTCCTGAGAAGGGTGTAGCTGTAAATCATTAGCGGCCAACCTTCATAGAAGAGGGATGGTGGGTGCACCAGCCTAATAAAAGGGATCTGGCCACGACACTAATAGCATCTGCTACAGCTTACTTGTGGGTAATTAAAATTCCCTTTGGTTTCACATCCACATGTAGGCAATTAACAGATACATTCCAAAGAAAAGACAGTTTTTAAATGTAATTCAAGTCAGGTATTTATTGAGTGCCTTCTATTAGTCTAGCTGTACAATGCTAGGTAACGTGGAGAATATTAAGAATTGATCATTATTCTTGCTCTTGAAAAGCTTACAGTTTTGTTGGCGTGATGAATACTATGTACAAAACATTATAAAATATCAAAAATAAGGATATGATCATGTGTTACATGAATGGTACCAGGTGGTATCAGAGGCAGCCTCTTTATGTAATCAGAGTATAGAGTGACTTTGAGAAAAGATTCAAAGCGCTGGGGCACTGTTTAGTATTTAGTAGGCATAATGGGTCATTATAGAGGGCAGATGTAAGGAAAAGCATCATAGAGGAAAGTAGGACTTGATCTGAGTCCACAAGGACTGGTGAAAAAGGATGTGGCAGTCATATGTTGGAGGAGGGGTTTACAGTGTGAAAAACCTAAGTAAACTCTCTGGGGTGTGCTATATGTGTTGCGAGGGAACATTGAAGAGCATAACTTGGCAGGACAAGAGGATTTGTGTTGCAAGGTAATGGAGAGAGCAAAGTGAGGTAAGTGGCACTGGACTGTGAAAGAAGTAGAGAACCAAGCAGAGGAATCTGAATTCATTTCTTAGGCAATGGTGAGCTACTGAAAGTCCTTGAGCATGAGAATGATCTAATTAAATGGTGTTTTAAGAAAGGTCATCTGCACAACATGAAGTTATTGGAGCTGTATTTAATCTATGCACAATTTTTTTAAATGGATAAATAGACTTTGATATGTCAGGAATCAGTTTATTTAAAGATTTTTTTAAAATTTTATTTATTTATTTGACAGAGACAGCGAGAGCAGGAACACAAGCAGGGGGAGTGGGAGAGGGAGAAGCAGGCTTCCCGCTGAGCAGGGAGCCTGATGTGGGACTCGATCCCAGGACTCTGAGATCATGACCTGAGCCGAAGGCAGCCGCTTAACGACTGAGCCACCCAGGAATCAGTTTATTTAAATCTTTCGTGTTAGTGACTTGTATTTGGAATGCAGTTACCTAACTCAGATCTTCTGCTTGATTACATTCAGGTTTTCAGAAACAGCTGTGTAGGTCATTGGGCAGCCCTGATTTTCTTTTAAAAGGTGTCATTAAGTGATGAAAAAAAAAAAAGACTCATTTAGAACTTTCATTTTGCCTTTCAAACCAAAACTCAGGGATAATTATTCATAATCATTCCTAAGTGTGAAATGTGACATTGTTTCATGAGTCACCATCTAGGTTTTAACTACACATGCATAAAAAAGCACGATGTAATTCCACACAGGCTATTTGGGAAAGCATTCAGAGAAATTGTCTGCCTTTTCCTGTTGACTTCCTGTATATAAGTATGGAATCCTAATGGCCCAAAGACACTCTCCAGTAGGAATACATTCAGTAAACCCCATGAGTCGAGCACCCACTGTATGCAGAAAAACTGAAGTGGGAGCTGGTTACAAAAGAAAGAAAATGTTTTTGCCTTTGAGGATGCTGTGGTGTAAAGCAGGCAATAGAATGTTTGAAAAATGTATGAGAACATTTGTAAAGCAATATCTAAAAGGGATGAATAAGATATAAACTGAGAGTCAATGCCAAAGAGCTAGAAGTCACAAAATAGGGCTGAGGCACAAGGGAGTCTCAAGACTATCTAATTTTCTGGTCTGGGCCACTTTTCCCTCACATCAGTATAGATTAATAAGAGAAAGGGACACTGTTTTCCTTTCTTGCTGGCACTTTGAGTTGCTGAAGTATATATCATCAAATTTGAAACTATCCATTCTATTAGTGTGGTTCCTTAATGGTAAGTTATCACATCTTTCTAGAAGAGTTATCACATCTTTTGTGAACGAAGTATATTATACAGAAGAGTTTTATAAATGATTCTAAAGTCACAGTGTGAGCCTCTGTTCCTCATGTCAGCATATCTATTTGCTTTGGGCTAACTAAGGGATTGACCTCTGCCCTGGACTGCAAACAAATCCCCATCTTCTTTTTTCTAAAGATTTTATTTATTTATTTGTCAGAGAGCGAGAGTGCACGTACAAGCAGGGGGAGCGGCAGGCAGAGGAAGAAGCAGGCTCCCCACCAAGCAAGGAGCTTGATTCGGGACTCGATCCCAGGACCCTAGGATTATGACCTGAGCCAAAGGCAGACACTTAACTGACTGAGCCACCCAGGTGTTTCACAAATCCACATCTTCTTAACTCACAAATGAAAGTTCTTAAACTGATGTCCAGACATAGGTCCAGAAAACAAGACAAGAGCTGGGATTCCAGGGTGATGGATGGGGTAGCAAAGCTTGGGGCTACCAAGTCAGACTAATCTTAGCTGGACTTGGCATCTACTTACTCAAATGGAGCAGGAATATGGAATCCAAGGGAAAGGGATGAAATGAGAGAATGGCAATCTGGACCAGAGTGTGCTAGAAAACAGGCTGATGTGTGGTGAGAAAATTTTGATTCAAAATGGGGGAAACTAGGAAATCAGTGTAGCAGAGATTAAGCCAAAACTATGGACAACAGCCCAGATTTCTATTCTCAGAGTATCTCACAGATTTAAAGAGCCTACAGGATCTCCTTGAGCACATGGTTAACAGCACACATTCTAGAATCAGATAACCTGAGTACAGTTCTCAAAACTGCCAACTATCAGCTGTGGCACCCTGGGTAAGTTCCTTAACTGTGTTAAGGCTTGGTTGTTGAAAGTGAAGACCACTATAGCATTTTGCCACATAGATTTGTGGTATGAGTTAAATGGGATAACATCTGTTAAATATCTGACCCAGTGCCTGGCATATAGTGAGCACTCAATATAAGGTAGTTGGAATTACTGTTACCATTGCTGCTACTTTCCTTCTTCCACCACAGGGTCATTAATACAATTTGGAACAGCAAAACAACAGTACTGTATATGGTATCCCAAGAAGATTGAACCAAATGATTTGGGATGTCTTTTCCTATGGGAATGTTCTCTAGACTAAAGTTCATAAAATATTTGAGACATAGAAACTTTTAGTTACCTGCTATTCAAATATTTATTATCTCAAAGCCTAAAGCCTTGCAAGTGCTAAAACTCAGCTGTGTACTAGAAAAGTCAACAAGACAACATTCACATTCACAACAGGGAAAGAAATCAAGACAAACTCTGCAGAAGCTGACATGAAAAATGGATGACAGAAATTAGTCTCTAACCAAAAGGGAATGGCTTGATAAGGAATTATTTTCTACATGACCTTGAAAGGTCATGAATGATTAAAATGCCTTTAAAGGTCTGCATTCTTTATTGTGAATTCTTGCATGTTTAGAGAGTATGCACACACTCTTGGAATAATTTCTTATATTTCTTTAACTACCCCCACTTCTGCCATGCTTACTACCAGGGTCTTACACATAATGGTAGTGGCACTCATACACTGATTCAGATCATAGAAATTGGTAGCTTTTTCTGGCCTTTGTAAAATATATCTTCAAAAGCTAAACTAATATATGAATTTTGTAGTTTATCAAGAATAAAAGATTTTAATAGCTTTGATTCACAAATAGAATTTATAGAGGAAATCATTTTTGCAATACTATATAAAGATTTATAGTCTATGGTTTAATTTATTCTAATCAGAACGTGAGATTTCAGTATAAATCTGCTTTTAACTATTCCAGTGGCTTCAAAACAATTCTGTCAGTTTTTCAACTTTGCTCTAAAATTTTGCTTTCTCTATTTGAGTGAAGTTGGCTGTCTTATAATGTTTATAAGATAGGGTGAGAAAATTCCCATAATGCCATATTACTTTTTAAAACTTCTATGTGTGACAAGCCGCAATTGTTCACTTCGGCACTTCTCAAAACTTAAAAAAAATATACTGGTTATCTTACATGCAATTGAGCAAACATGTACTTGGCCTCTGGTGGTGAGAACTCCTACCTCCAACCTGACTCTTAAGTATTTGATGAGTCAGTTCTTTATAGAGTGTTTGGAAAGATCATGGGTCTCCCTAGCAGAAAGAGAAAGTCAAACAGGTTGGGGCATATAGGCATTTAAGAGATTAGACTTGCAGATAGGCTAGAAGGTGAAGCATTATAAAAATATACCAGATCACAGCAGGTTAGTATTTGTCAAACATTTTTCAGTTCACACATGTAGCAAATCATTTCCCATGCTATACTTACTCCATATCTGGCCCTCCACAAATAAAATTCCCACCTCAGAATTAGTGGATCTTTTTATAAGATTCCAATCTTATAAGATCTACTTCTTTTTTTTAACTTTTAAGTAAAATGTTTATTATAAACACTACATTCTCATTGTTGTCAATTTATTTTCTTTTTTTCCTTTAATACATTTTTTTATTATGTTATGTTAGTCACCATACATTATATCATTAGTTTTTGATGTAGTGTTCCATGATTGTTTGCGTATAACACCCAGTGCTCCATGCAGTACGTGCCCTCTTTAATACCTATCACCAGGCTAACACATCCCCCCACCCCCCTCCCCTCTAGAACCCTCAGTTTTTTCCTCAGAGTCCATAGTCTCTCATGGATGTTGGCGGGGATGCAGAGAAAGGGGAACCCTCCTACACTGTTGGTGGGAATGCAAGCTGGTGCAGCCACTCTGGAAAACAGTATGGAGGTTCCTCAAAAAGTTGAAAATAGAGCTACCCTACATTTCAGCAATTGCACTACTGGGTATTTACCCCAAAGATACAAATGTAGGGATCTGAAGGGGTATGTGCACCCCGATGTTGATAGCAGCAATGTCAAGGAATGAAATCTTGCCATTTGCAACAACGTGGATGGAACTGGAGGGTATTATGCTGAGCGAAATAAGTCAATCAGAGAAAGACATGTATCATATGACCTCACTGATATGAGGAATTCTTAATCTCAGGAAACAAACTGAGGGTTGCTGGAGTGGTGGGGGGTGGGAGGGATGGGGTGGCTGGGTGATAGACATTGGGGAGGGTATGTGCTATGGTGAGCGCTGTGAATTGTGTAAGACTGTTGAATCACAGAGCTGTACCTCTGAAACAAATAATACATTATATGTTAAAAAAAAAAAAGAAGATAGTAAGATCTATTTCTTTATTAAATGTTGCTATCACACTTTCTTGCTGGAAACTAGTATTGTGTGGGCCTAATAATTAAAATTAGGAGCCAGCATGGATTGTCTATGGAGGACTCTCAGAGTCTACCAACAGTCTTCAGGCCACAATTTGAAAACTGAGAACACATGGAAATTTGATGACTTGTAGAACAGTACAGCCTGAGTAGTAGCTTTAAGCCCTCTCATGATTCAGATTAATCAGGACCACTATATGGAATGTCATTGCTTTCTTCTCCTGAATCCTTGTTTTTGTCCCTATAGTACCTGCTTCCAGTAGCAATCATATAGTCATACATACTCAACAAATCTTCATTTTAGACTAATTTTTAGAAAATTAGGGGAAAATTAGGGTCACTGTATTTAAAATACCCTCACCTTTATAATTCAGTAGGCAGTAGTTTTGCCGATTTTCAGTCAGCCAGTACCCATAGTCTTCTCTCGTTCAGGTCCTAAGGCCGAAGGAAGAATCTCAACTTTGATACAATTATTAATAATGATAATGAAGGCATGTGTTGGTACCATGATGACAATAAAAATCAAATGGCTCCTTGGCGGGCCACCTGGGTGGCTCAGTTGGTTGAGCGACTGACTCTTGGTATCAGCTCAGGTCATGATTTCCAGGTTGTGAGATCGAGCCCCGCGTCAGGTTCCACGCATGCTTGGCAGGGAGTCTGATTCTCTCTCTCTCTTTCCCTCCCTAAACTAACTAAATAAATCTTAAAAAAAAAAGGCTTCTTTGCAATGGTGACAAAAGCTAAAATAAATGGGATTATAGCAAGCTAAAAAGCTTCTGCAAAGTAAAGGAAACCATTGACAAATTGAAAAGGCAACGTAATGAAAAGATATTTGCAAATCATACATCTGATAAGGAGTTAATACCCCAAATATATGAAGAACTTAAACAACTTAACAAAAAAACAACCTGGTTACAAAGTGGGCAGGAACCTGAATAGACATTTTTCAAAAAGACATACAGATGGCCAGCAGACATTTAAAAAGATGCCCAACATCACTAATTATCAAGGAAATGCAAATCAAAACCACAATGAGATATCACCTCACACAGTCAGATTGGTGATTATCAAAAAGATAAAAATAACAAGTGTTGGTGGGAATGTGGAGCAAAGGTAACCCTCGTACACTGTTGGTGGGAATATAAATTGATGCGCCCACTATGCAAAACAGTATGGAGTTTCCTCAGAAAATTAAAAATAGAACTACCCTATGATCCAGCAATTCCATTTCTGGGTATTTATCTGAATAAAATTAAAATAACAATTCTAAGAGGACACCCTATATTCATTGCAGCATTATTTACAATAGCCAAGATATGGAAGCAAACTAAGTGTCTATTGATAGATGAATGGATAACAAGAAGTGGTACACACACACACACACACACACACACACACACACACACACAGAGGAATATTAGCCATAAGGAAGAATGAAATTTTGCCATTTGTGACAACATGGATAGACCTAAAGGGTATTATGCTAAGTGGAATAATCAGAGGAAGACAAATACCTTATGACTTTACTTATATGTGGAATCTAAGAAACAAAACTAACAAACAACAAAACAGAAACAGATGCATAAATACAGGAAATACACAGTTGGTTACCAGTGGGAGAAAGGTTGGGGAGCAGGCAAAATAGGTGAAGGAGATTAAAAGGTACAAACTTTCAGTTGTAAAATATAAGTAATGGGGATGTAATGTGAACCATAGGAAATATATTCAATAATATTGTAATGACTTTGTATGGTGACAGATGATAACTAGACTTACTGCAGGGATAATTTCATAATGTATAAATATATTGAATCACTATGATGTATACCTAAAATTAATAGGATATTGTATATCAATTGTATTTCAATAAAAATGCTCCTTGATTTAACTGTTAAATACCATAGTGTCCAAGGTTTGGGATTCCTTTGTTCCTTGAGGGTAGAAACTATACTTACTTGGTATCCCTAAGCCTAGCAGAGAGTTTTGAATATGGTAGATGCACAGAGAAAATTTTTAAATGATTGTAACTTACATTAATTAAGATTTTTAGATAATTTTGATAATTTAAGATAATTAAGAGTGGGACTTCACCTCAGCTGTAGACCTCCTATTGGCATGAACTTCATTAATTTCTAAAATCAGACCCAATTGTTAGTTTTCTTAGTGAACCATAAACCAAGGCAAAGTTAAACACAAACTTGAAAACAAATTTGTTTCAAAATAAAACCCAACTGCAAAAAAGTAAAACCCAACTTCTAAATTTCATTATAACCAGTAATTAAAAGAGAATAAAACTGAAATGCATTCACTTAAGGCTTTTAGAGGCCCTTACCTCTTCCAAAGAATTCATAGATCAACAGAAATGTAAGCTTAACAAAAATTAAGCCACCATCCATGTCACCTTCACTCCTCTGCTCTTGGTTTAGTATAAAGCATGTGTCTGGTCTAAAATAAGACTTTTGCATTTCAAAAAGAACAATTTATAAGAAAATGTTCAAATCGGAATAATATGAATGAAGTAGTATTACATATAGAGACAAGAGCAAAAGCCAAGTTTTCCCCCAAAGGATCTGAAAATATCTTTGAGCGTCAATGACCTTTCATTTAGCCTTTGAATCGGAAGAGTCATTCTTTAGCTAGACAGCTGGCTAGAAATAAATAAAAATGGGATTGCAAGGAAGACCAGAGATTAATCTCTTTCCCACATTGCTGAGACTCTGAAACCATAATATGGTACTAAATTTATATAGATAATGGCTTGATTGACCTACCCTATTCAGCTCTTCTCCCATTGAGGTTTTGTTCAAATGGCTTTTTAAATTTATTTCTAATGAGGCTACTAGGGTGTATGCTATATTGTTAATATGTTTTTCCCTCCACCTTGAATGCTGTGTCAGTCAACCTTAAAGAGTTCATTGTTTCTAGCTGTTTTACTGAAATATCCATGGGTGCCTCTACTTGTGGGCATTTATTTACCTATGAATCTTCTGGGTGCCCAAAGGCCAAGAGTAAAGGGAGAGGATAAAGTAAAGGCTTTTAGTTTGCAGAAAGAGACATGAAACAACCTGAAAGTGACACAAAGACAGCCCTAATCAAGTATCAAATTATGTGCTAAAGCAAGAGCAGCCTGGGGCAGCCAGGTATAGTGCAAAGAGCATAGGCCTTAGAATCATACAGACTTGGATTCAAACTCCAGCCCTACCATATAATGTCTTGGAGCCTCAGTCTCCTCAGCTGCAGAAAGTGCTTATATAATGAGACTTTTCTGACAGGATTGGTGTATAGATCAGATGAGAAACATGTTAAAGTGCCTAGTGCAGTCCCTGGATCCCAATTAATGGTAGATGCTGTGATTATTACAGACTGAAATTAGGGAGTTGGCCACAGCGCTATAATTTGCGGGGGGGGGGGGGGGGGATACGTTATTGGATCTGGACAGAAAGGGAATTTATTCTAACTGGTATAAAGGTAGCCACCTTCTCTATAATGAATATAATGGACCTCAGAAAATCATACCCTATCACCTGCCTGCTTGGCACAACATATGTAATATAGTTTAATGACTGTAACTTCAGGCATCAGCCTAAAACTACTTGGAGGTAATATTGCTTTGCGTTGCAGTTTCAGTGAAGTAGACAGGCAGAATAGACTTCAATTTTACAGTCTGACCTCTTGGTCATTACTTAAAGCCACAGAGCCATATTTAATCTTTGCATTTTCCTCTTTGCAAGTAGTTTCGAAGACAGACAGCATGTCATGTGCTAACTAAATTTCAGATTTTAAAAAGACATTTAGCTCTATAACTCTGGATGATAAAAAACCCATTTAATGGAGAACGTTCTTTTGCTGTCTACTTGATCAATAAATTAAATAGATTAATTAAGTCAGGCTGTCAAGACCAAGGACTGTCACTAACAATAGCCAGTGGAGCTGACCTATTTATCAAAGATGAGGCTGGAGAAAGGCAGTCTTTGTCTTGTAATTCTGTAATGAATATAAAGAAATAGCTCATGATGAGAAAACCATCTGGCCCCTGGCTGTACCTCAAGGTAAAGTAGATATGGTGGGGAAAACCCCACCATTGTTATTTTCACTTGCTCAGTTGATTTGTTTTTTTTTTTTTTTTTCTGTTTTCCCTCTATTTCTTTGTATCTACCTCTGTTTTTTGCTTGACATATGATGTTCCTTCTGCATTTCAAACATAATCAACAACTATTTCCCTAGCTTATCTGAATTGGAGTTCTAAGTGGCATAGGACATACCAAAGATGTATAAAACATCATCTTTGCTTTCCTGGCACATCTAGGAAAATGATATATGATGGGAAAACTGAAAAAAAAAAGAATCTCCCTGGAGGACTGAAATGGCCAAATGGGAGGCAATTTGTTAAATTGGAATCCAGGATCAGAATGATGTGAGACTACTGCTAACTGTAGTCAAGTACTTAAGACTCCTAGGTGGTCTTACCTGATGCCATGCTCCCTGAACTCTAGCTGTCTCATTCTCCTCTCCTTTCTTCCTCAGATTTTGGCCTTGGTGCCTACAATCTCAGACTGGCAAAATCTGACCTTGGTTTCTGTCTACTATTTTCTACCTTTAATTCCAGGGCCTTACTCTTAACTGTATTACCTAGGTTTGTAAAACACCTAGAATGATTAGGAAGAAATGCTAAAATACCCTCCCTTGACAAAATGATAATGCAGGCCAGATCAGTGGTTTGTTTTGTTCAGCATTCTGACAAAGGTTCCAAAAAAGCTTTATGGAAAATTATTTTGGTTGTCCTTTATAGCACTCAGTTTCATAAGGCTAAGAGTGACACTAAACAAGACTATTTTTTCTTTAATAACCCAATTATTTATGTGCTCATCAGCAAATGTTTATTGAGTACCCACTGTGTGCGAAGCACGTGAGAGCACTGGGGACATAAAATAGAAATAAAATACTATCAGTGCCCCCAAAGATACCCTGTATAGTAGGAGAGACAGACATACTAAAAAAAAATAAAATATAATGTGGTAGTTTCTGTCAAACATATGTACAAGGAAAAAGGTGGTCAGCAAAGAGATGAAGTTTGAGTTGGGTCTAAAGGATAAATAGGAGTTTGATAGACAAAGGGAGGGAAGGCAACTCAGGCATGGAACAGCCCATATATATGCTACGCAGCATGAAACAGCAAGATGCAATTTGAAAGTAGTTTGATGAGCCTGAGATTTAGTATAACAAGAAGTGAAAGACGTTGCTGGAATGGCTGACATAGACTTGAACAGGGAGACCCTTTCATATTATATTAAAGATCTGTGCTTTATCATGAGGCATATTGGTGAACTGCAATTTGTTAGCTGCTTACATTAAGTTGTTGGTTACTGTTATGAGCTAAATTATGTCCCCCGCCCCCAAATTCATGCATTGAAGTTCTAACCCCCGGCACCACAGATTGTGACTGTACTCAGAGACAGGACCTTTTAAGTAATTAAGGTACAATGAGGCCATTAGGGTAAGGCCCTATTCCAATCTGACCAATGTCCTTATAAGAAGAGAAAAGACACAGATACAGAGCAAAGACCATGTGAAGACACAGGAAGAGAACTACCATCTCCAGTCTCATCCTCATACCATCACATCCACGTACCTGATGTTCTTCCTGTGTCTTCACTTTTATTTAGTTTTGCCAACACCTTGATCTCAAACTTCTATCCTCCAGAACTGTGAGAAAATAAATTTCTGTTTTGAAGCTACACAGTCTATGTGACATTGTATGGCAGTCCTAGAAAACTAATACAATTATTCATAAGGTCCTAAATTTTATAAATAGCTAACTTTTTTGAATAAAATGAAAATACATTCAAAAAAAGAAGATACATTCAACTTTATTCCCATAACAACATGATTCTCATTCACTTACTATATGTTTTCTTGAGCGTAAGATAAATCAGTGAAGCCATCTTAATATTTTCAACAAAGTAGTGACAAGGTCAGATGTGTGTTCAGAAGATTATTCTAGCAGCAGTGTAGAGGGAGGGTTGGAGGACACTACGATAAGAAACAGAGAAATGAGTGAGGAAAGTGTTGGGGGTCTTTATGGGGCCTAATAAACCCCACAGCACACCTCTTCCCTGCCTGAGTTTTAAACCAATTGAGAAATAAAACAAAGTTGGGAAGTGGAGATTGAAATAACACCTAAATACTATAAAGGCTGGGTGGCTGGAAGATGTAGCTGATCGTAAGAACCAAATAGGTTTATTAATTCTCTGTGCCCCAGGCTGAAACTTGGAGCAGCCCAGTCAAGGGAACTTTGAATCTGTGAAATAGTACACTTGCTCGGGTCATTGCCACCCATTGGTCTAGGCAGAAAGGAAGGAGAAAGTGACCAGTGTTCTTTCCATTCCTCCCCACCTTGAGTACTTCCAATGACCAATTATAGAGCTAAATACTAGGAATAAATTAAGAACTAGCGTAAATGCAGTGACGTATCAGACCACGGTGGCCCTGTGCTCTGTAAAATTGTTTCACTGCCCCAAACATCTCAGCTGTAGTCAAAAGCTCATGGAACAGTTGTTAATTCCCATAGTATCTGTCTAAGCTATGAAGAATATCTTCCCTTTGCTACCTGGCCCAGACAATCAGTAACTGATTTCCAGAACTAAAATGTAGCTTCTATCACCACATTTAGGATTAAAATGGTTTAAGCTTAAATACTATTTCAAGGTCATCTTTGTTCCTTTAGTAGTTTAACTCCTTAGTCAAGGAGCAGTATAATTCATATTTCCAGTTGAATAACATTGACCAATTCTGAAACTTAAAATTATTATTTTTTAGCCATTTTCTCACCTTGGGTGGCAAGACTTGTCTTAATATGGAAGCCATCCTTCTTGGATAATATATGTTTTTCTATGGCTTTGGGGCCCCAAAAGGCTTCCACACTTAGGAGAAGCTTGATGTAAAGCTGTCATTAATAACTCTTGTCATAGAGAAAAAAGAACTCTTGTCATAATTCAGAGGAGCTGTAAACCAAGCAACCAATTACCTTTCTTGAATTCTGGATGTCGCCCTGCTAACTGACATTCATTTAGCCTCTAGGCTGTGTTAAAAAGAGCATTTGGATTCCCACATTGTGGTTTTCTTTTCCTTTCAATTTTATAGATTGATCAATTAATTTCAGAAGCCAAGCAGAAAGAAAGTTCCTCACACTAGATAGTCCTCATTCAGAAACAATTATTAGATCTCACATTCTTTGCTCCTGAGCTCTGAAAACTTCAAGGGGATTCACCATGTTTCTGGAATATATCCTAAGATAACCATGCAGAAGGGAAGTGGCAAAGAAACTGCTTTAAGTTGGGAAAAAATGCAAAGCCAGAACATGCAAAGTGGCTTATTTAGAGTACCTCTGGAATGTTCACTCAGTTGGATTCAGACCCTCTACTGGCAGGTAACCTTCCTTCTACAGTGACCGCACAATCAGCCTATTAGTTTATAATGGTACTTTTCCATGTGGCACATAGTGGCTGCTTAATAAATGTGCATTGAATGAATTAATCAATGAAGGACTGAGTGTTTGAATGCTGGTTACACAAATGTAAAGTTACTTCTGCCCTGCGATTTGGACAATGAATAAAACAGTGAAATCCACAGGAGTAGTGTTTTGCAAATTGCAGGTCACAACTCATTAGTGGGTTATCTACTCAATTTGGTAAGTTACAATCAGCATTTGAAGGAAATAGAATGGAAGGAAGTATAAAATATTGGGGTACATTAGACATAGTAAGGATAATTTTTTCTCTGTTTTTTAGTTATATGTGTATGAAATTTATTTCTTACAATTTTGGAGGTTGGGAAGTCCAAGATCAAAGCACTGGCAGATTTGGTGTCTGGTGAGAGCCCACTTCCTGGTTCATAGGTAGCTATCTTCTCACTGTCCTTGCATGGTGGAAGGGGCAAAGTTGCTCTCTGGGTTCTCTTTTATCAGGATATTAATCCCATTCATGAAGACTCCACCCTCATGAACTGATCACCTAAAGGCCCAACCTCCAAATACCTTCACAATGGGGGAATCAGTTTCAACATTCAGTCTAAGGCAGTCTCTCTGTAAATGGAGTTTTATTGGAACATAATTATACTCATTCATTTACATATTGCCTAGGGCTTCTTTTGCACTACAATGGCAGAGCTAGGTAGTTGTGAACCCCAAAACCTAAAATATTTACTCTTTGGCCTTTTACAGAAAAAGCTTACCAATCCCTCATTAGAAGAAACTAGAGACATTTAGATATAAAAAAAACAACCTGTTTTTTTATGGTTTAGAAAAAAACCGAAGCTAATATAATCAATCTATACCTAGTTGGGAGTTTCTTTTTTCTTTGGACTCAGAGCAAGTGTTACTAGGGTTTGAGTGCCTGTGAATTTATTTAAATTGAGTGAATGGAACATAATGTTAAAGTTTGGGCCAAAATGAGTATGTGTTTACTGAACATGATCATGTTCTTGGATAGTGGGTTGAGGCTATCTGGTAGTGAAGTTTTCTTACTCTGTGTAAACTTTGCAAACCCTACTCAGGAAGATTCTAGAACCAATGATATGACCAACTTACAACCTTTGTATATGCTTTCAAAACTGTAGAGCTATGCATCCAGAAACCCAAATAAAAGTACCATTTAGAGTTGGGGAACTAAAAACCATACCACAGTGAGGTAAGACATGAAGCTCGCTATGTGCAAGGAATAAAGCACAGCAAGTAGCATCTCACTGCCTCTTCTTTTTCCCCAAATCTTGGCTGTTTAAGTTACTCACCAGCAAGAAATATTGATTCTTTTACTCCTGTGCATTTGTGTAAACATCGTGCCATATATATAAGAACTTGGTGGATGCTGGCAACTGTAATAATCAACACGGCCAGAACATCAGGTACATGGATGTGATGATAAGAGGATGACACTGGAGAGGTTGATAATGCCCATGTCTTGCATGATAAGGGGCACTATGAATCAAGCTAAGGAGAACTTGGCCTTTATTCTGTAGGAAATGGAGAGCCGTGGGAGGCTTCTAATCAGGGGAGGCAGGTAATCATATTAGAGTGCATTTAGATGCACACTTTGCAGTATGACCCGTGGATTGGAGGTGGGAGAGACTGAAGGAAGGGAGGAGACCAGTTAGGAGGTTATTTTAGCAATCTGGTTGAGAAGTAATAAAGGCCCACAGTGAGTACAGTGAGCCTGAGAACCAAGCTATGCGTATAGATTTGAAATATATTTAGGAGGCACAACCACAAACTTTGTGAAGAGGAACATTAAGAGATTAAGCTGGAAGTTAACTTGGGACCTTTAATAGAGGTCCATTTATGCCACATTAAAAAATGCAGACTTTATCCTTAAAGGCACTAGGGAGCCACTGATGGAAAAGTACTCTGCTGCAATGTAAAAAATGGATTGAAAATAGACAAACCCAGAGGTGGGGAGACCCATTAGGATGCTCTTTCCAGTAGACCTAGTTAGAAAGTATTTTTGAGTGAGACTATGAGTACATTTATTACATTAACTTCCTCCTATCTTCTGAACATGAGAGAAGTAATCCAGTTGTAAGAGTATGGTAATTTAGCTATATTGTGAGATTGAGGAGAAGAAATTTTAGACATACTCATAGTGGGGTATTGGATAGCTTTGTTATGCAAAGCTCTGAAATTCTATACTTGAATATGTATTTTGAGAGATACTAACTCTTCTGCTGGAGTCTCCTTTAGTGATAACTTTCCCCTTTAAGATATTAAATTACCTGTGTCTGCTCTAAAGAGAACTGGGGAAAACGATGCAACAATTTCTTCCTTTTCATTTTGTTTGAAATCTAGTACCAGAAATATTTGGAAAAACAGCAATTGACTACAGGAAAGAACTTGATGACTTGTCCCCAATAGGGCATCTGACATTGTGACATCATCTTGCATATATAATTGTTATTTATTTGATCCCTAAAGAAACATAAGTGCTGTTTCTGTGGCAGTAGAAATTTGCATAACCCAAGATCTCCTATGAAACTATACCTTTCCAATTAATCTTTGCAAGGGGAAGGAATTATAGTCATCTGTAAATTACACTGCTAATTAATTTTTACACAAATCATTTTTTTGGCCAAATATATAAGCCAGCCTTGCACATCTCTGAATACTACATATATTCATTGCCTTAAAAAGTCTCCAATCAAATCATTATCTCATTCCTTCTCATTCAGGAAAGCAAACTCACTGGGTTCAGACATACTTCTTTTCCCTTCTGTATTAACTGTGATGTCTGAAAGTGCCTTAAATGATCTTTTCTGTCATTTTGAACATATGCTTAACATCAAATATTCATTTATTTCTTCTAATGTCAAATATCCAACCTTGTATAACAATGTTGGCCTCAAGAAAAATATCAACTTTTATTGAACCCCAATATCATTTTCTGGCTAGTCATTAAAGTTCTTTTAATGCAAGTTGTTCATTTGTTTTTTGGGGGGGAGGAGTATTTTGTGTATATTTAGTGTCATTTACCCAAGACTGAGAAACTACTATAAACACATTTTAGTAAAAACCTCTTCCTTTTAAAATAATTTTTCCCCAAAACTTAGATGCTACTTCATAGTTTCCTATAGAATTTTTTTTTTTTTTTTTGGAGGGGTTCTTTCCTACTCTTTGGACAATTCTAACCAAACTATATATCTATCATTGAATTAGTGACCACTTTCACCCAGAGGGAGCTAGAACTAACCTTTATCAATGAAGCTACATGCATGTCTATCAAATACAGATATTCAAAGACAGGAAAGAGGAAGTAAGTTGTATTTGTGAGGTTTAGTTCCCACCCTTCCAATATCCCACCCTTCCAATATCCCACCCTTCCAATTTTTTCCATCATTATTACCCTGTGGCACATATCTCGTAATTGCTGGAAGAAACATTTATTTCACTAAATGTAGTGTGACTACTATTTTTAAATTTATCTCTGTTTAGATGGGATTATTAAATAGAGTATCTCATATGCATTTCTTAGAGACCTCATGGTAACACATACCCCTGAGATGTTGTATCTTTTCTACTATCAATACAGTAAGATATTGCCCTGGCAGCCATTTTATAATTGCTTCCTTGAATAAGGCTATAGACCAATTGAACGTGGAGCCATCAGTCAGTTCTATGAATAAGAACAGTGGCTGTTGTTTATTGAGCACCTACAATGTGCCAGGTGCTATGCTAAGTAAGAGTAAAGTAGTCTAAGTACTTACACATTATCTCATTTTGTTTTCACAACAACTTCATGAAGAAGTACTAAGAAAGGTTACTTTATTTAAAAATATAATAAACTTTTAATTACTCATGATTGTAAAGAGACATCGTGGTAGGGTCATTATATGGCTTTGGAATCTATTCTTGTGTTTAACTATGAATAACAATAATAACCAGCATGTATTGGATGCTTAGTATGTGCCAGGTGCTTTGTTAAGCATCTTAACTGGTTTATTACAAAGATGATACTGTAAATTTGGAGATCAGGGAACTGAGAATCAGACAAGTTAAGTAGCTGGCTCAAAGCCATGTCATAAATCAGGCAACAGGGATTCAATCCCTGTTTTGACTGGCTCTAAAGTCTGCTCTTAATTCTTACTTCCCTTTGCTTACTATCCTACATATCTCCCTACCATATCCTGCATTCACTGTAACTTTCTCTTACACTATTGAGGAAAATTATCAGGATGAAATTATTTTTTTTTTCTCTCTGTGATTTTTCTCAGGATGCCTTGTTTTATTGGCTCTACTGGAACTATTCTATTCTCTCCCTGTCTACAGGATAACTTAAGTCTTTTGTATTTTGGTTTTTGCCATTTCTAAATTGTCAGTGTGAGTACAGAAGACATCTGGTGCCTTGTGGAGCTTCTCCAGTCTCTCTCTGTAAATGATACCATGATCCTGAATTCTTTGGGAAAATATTCTGTGAAATTACCCCAATTGTGTTATCAGCCCCTTTGTGAACTTTCTCCTGAGACATTGAGACAGCATTTTCAGATCCTCCAAGAAGACAGCACATGGGGAAAATCAAACAAAATAAATACTCATATAAGTTCTTAAATGCTCAAAACAGAAACAAATGACTTGAAAAAGTTTCAGAGTATGTAAAAAAAGCCCTGAAAAAGTGTGTCCCTTTTCATATAAATCTCACCAAATGAGGCTAATAAGTCAAAAAGTTAGTTTGTTTAGAAATATTTTATACTCAAGATACCTATTAAAAACTTTTTTATAATGAAGTTGCCTTTACAGCTGTTTTAAAATGTAGAACAAACCAACCTGCAGGTAGCTTTTTGTTTTTGTCCAAATTACATATTTTTCTACTGTCACATGATAATACAAGTCTGGGACACAAAGGTAGAAATATAGAACCAGGTACTGCCATTTAGTCTCTTTTGTCCTTAATTTCTTCATCTATGCAATAAAGGGATTGTCTTGTTGACCTTTAAGATCCTGTCCAACTCTGACATCATTTTTTATCCTTACCATGGGTGATTTGGCTCTAAATAACATTTTCCATTATTTTAAAATTCTAAGCGATTATAGTCCTTGTTTTTTTTTTTTCTGAAAAATTTTATACCTTTTACTAGTGTGATGTGCCTAATTCTAAACTCCCCTGTGTAAAAGGGACAGGAAGGCCTTGGACTAATTCCAAATAAGATACACAAAGGTGTTTAGAATGCAAACTGAGATCTCTTAGATGTTAACAAAATACTGGTGTGGGTGATTCCTTCTCTTAGTAAGTCCTCCTTATATGTCAGAACTTTCTGACTCTTACGACAATTATCATCTTGAAGGAACACTTTTGTACACTTTAATTAAATTATTAAATAATTTTTAACTATTTTATAGAGGTTAGACTTATATTCTCAATTACATTATAAGTTTCTTAAGGGCAACAATCATGGTTTTGTCTTATTTTGTATTTTCCACAGTGCCTAACATCAAAAAGGGCATTCAGACCATTGATACATTGTATCTGTTGCTGAGAGACCCTGCATAATTTAGTGTTGAGTGTAAATTCTGGCCAAGATGGAGAACAGAGCAGAAAGGAAATACTCTATCACAAACAAATAAAATACTGGATAAAATATACTTTTTAAACATTTAGACAGACCTGAAGGCATAAAAAAAGATATGTCTAGGTGTTGTAAATGAGGAAACCACAGCTAAAGTATTGAGCAATAATTGAAGCGGCACAGAATATGAAGGAACAGAATTCTACACTTTACCTTAGGGACTGGGAATCTAATGTTTTATAAGTTGAGAGCACAAGTAATTTCAAATTTTCTGGGACCTGAAACCTATACAATTTAGAAAGATCTCCTTAAAAATTATCTTACTTTTCAATTTCATCAAAATCCATGAGCACATGGGCACAGTGTTAAGGCCATTCCTTGGACCATTGGAAGGAGCCAATGCTAGTGAGGCCCAGAAAATAAACTTCATTAGTTGGCTAAGTGGTAAATCTGATTCTGGCCTATTATCAAGATGATAAGTTCATTAAAGGGCAAGGAGTGAGAATTAGTTTTCCTACATGTTTCTCAGAGCCAGAAAAGCAATGTGTCATTTATGAATGGCTACTGGAAAATCTCTGCTGGCTGGCCTAGGGTCTTGCAGATAATTAATTCACTAATTACCCTAAGCTCTAGGTGACATGAGAGAGACTAGAACCCTATCCTTGACTTGTAGAGACCTAAAGCTACTAAATGGATGTAAAAACTGGTTTGGTAATGGTGACTCTTTTCATACTCAGGCAGTGTATAAAACCATAACAGAGGATGCCATCAAAACCCATGGTCTCTTTGTGTCTTCTGCAGAAATAAGGTTCACATCTCCATGGAAGTTGGGCTCAAAAATAAAAATTATAGAGTGACATCATTAAGATGGTGACATAGGTTGTTTTTGACTTTGCTCCCCCTCACAAAAAGAACAAACAACTATTCAAGAAAAAGACACCACTGAGAGAATCCTAGAACACAGAAGTGAGGCTGAAGTACCTTCCTGCACCACAGAGACCTAGACAGAAGAGTGATAAGTAGCTACACATTGACCACATTGCCCCTCACCCAGGCTAGCATAGCACCACATGGACAGGTTTCTCCTGAGCCTTTAGTTTCTCCAATGGTAAAGGACAACCTGGGTGGGGGGAGGGCTGGAGAAACAGCCTCCCCCAGCAGTGTGAGTCACATTGCAGGAGCTCCTACTCTCTGATCTCATACCATGGGGACTGCAGGGGCATATGTGTTATTCAACCACTGTGAATCTGACTGTGATGGAGAAAGGGGGAGGGGCTTGCAACAACCAGTGCACAGCTCTTGACAGACTGAGTTCATACATGCAGTACCCAGTAGTAATCACAGCCTGCAGCTTTGTTCATCTGCAGAACCAAGTCAGGAGTTCACTCTGATTAGGGAGCTTAGTGAGGTGTAGATCTGCCTATTTGGATCCTTAAACAAATTTGCTAGCCCTAAAGCTTCTTTTGCCCATGCCTAGGCAAGGAGCTGAATCACAGCCCCACCCACAGTGAAGAGTGTCTTTTGGCTTCATCTGACCAAAAGGACTGGTGACAACTCCTGGAAGCAGTGTGGCCCAGAGGAACTTAAGCTGATAAGCAGGCAGGCAGAGCTGATCATCCCCAGAGAAAAGTCGGTGCTGGGCACAGAGCATTCTTGTGCTTTGCACAGACAGGGGTATTAATTCATAGCCAAGGTTGATGGTAGTTCATGACCTCTCCCAACTGAAGAGTCTTTGAAATTGAAAGAAACCTGCAGTGGCCTTCCCTCCTCCTGCCTAGGAAAGGGAGCAGAGACATAGGCCCACCCTCTGTGGAGACTGTTTTTCTATCCTATCTGACCAGAAGAGCTGGAGACAACTCCTGGAAGCAGTGCAGCCTGGTGACATTTGAGCCAAGAGGTGGACAGACAGAGCTGATAGTTTGCAGACCAAAGTCAATGGCCCTGTTTGGTCAGGAAACTTGGGGTGCAAGTTGGCTTGGGTTAAGACAATGAACAAAGAGTTTTACCAACTGTGCCTGGAAGGGAATCTAATTCATAGATCCACTTATTGCTGAATACAACGTTTAGCCTCTCCAATCAGAGAACCTAACCAGAGCACATAGGAAACTGCAAGCTGCATAATTTATTCAATAGCCCTCTATACAGTGGCACTTGAATGGAGAGCACAGCCTGTGGCTTCCCCCATCTGCAAAGCAAAATTGGTGGCCTCACCTGACCAGGGAAGTCAATGCACACTCTGTCCTGATTTGGGTCCCCAAACAATGAACTGTACAGGCCCTGGGTCTCACACTGCTGCCCTGTCAGGGCATGGAAGCTAATTGATAACCATCTAATACTAAGTATAGTATCCAGTGCCTCCCATCTAGTAAGCCTGACCAGAGAATCCAGAGAACTGCAGAGCCCATCCTATTACCTCACTTAAGTAGGAAACTAAGCCAGCAGTCCGATCCAACTATTCTCAGCCAGGGGCACACGCCCCATTTCTGTCCTCAGAGCTTGAACAGTTGTCTCACCTACAAATAGACCATAATAGCAGACCCCACCTGCCCAAGGACATTACCACTAGACACCCAGAAACCCAAACTGAGCTGACTGGTAAAAAACTGTCTCTGACAAAACAAACCTATGGAGTCTGAATAAATAATCTGATTGTTCAAATGCACAGAGTAAGGAATCAAGGATCACACACACACACACAAATAGGTAAATATGATACTACCAAACAAGACTAATAAAACTCCAATAACTGATCCTAAAGAAATAGAGATCTATGAACTGCCAGACAAGGAATTCAGAATAATCCTGTTAAGTAAGTTTAATAATGACAAGACAACATAGACAACTAAACAAAATTAGGAAAATGATGCATGAACAAATGATATAATTATATATCATGTATATATTATATGTATAATAATTAAATTGTCAGAAGTCAAAGACAAAAGTTACATGAGAAGTCCAACAGGGAAATAGCAACCATCAAAAAAGAAAGAAAGAGAAAGAAGAAAGAAAGAAAGAAAGAAAAAAAGAAACACCAAACAGAAATCCTAGAGTTGAAAAATGCAATAACTGAACTGAAGAGTTCAATAGAGTTTCAAAAGTAGACTTGAGTAGGCAAAAGAAAGAATCAGAGAGCTGAAGGATAAGACATTGGAAATTACCCAGTCAGAGAAAAAAAGAGAAAAAAATACAAAAAATAAAAAATACAAAAAAAAAACCAAACAAAAGAAAGCTTACAGGAATTATGTAACACAATGAAAAGAAATGATATTTGCATTATGGGAATTCCAGAAGGAGAAGAGAAACAGAAGGGGACAGAAAGTATATTTAAGGCAGTAATGGCTGAAATGTCTCAAACCTGGGGAGTAAAATGGACACCCCAATCCAGGAGGCCAAACAACCCCAGAACCTGAATGGGGCTACACCGAGATACATAATAATTAAATTGTCTGAAGTCAAGGACAAAAAAAAAAAAAAAAAAGAACTTTAAGAAAAGCAAGAGAAGAGAGAAGTTACATACAAGAAAACCCCCAGAAGATTATCGAAGAATTTCCCAAGAGAAACTTTTCAGGCCAAGAGAGAATGGGATGATGTATTCAAAATATTGAAAGAAAATAACTGTCACTCAAGAATTCAGTACCCAGTAAAGCTGTGCTTCAGAAATAAAGGCGGGATGAAGACTTTCCCAAGCAAACAAAAGCTGGAAGAGTTCATAATCACCAGACCTGCCTTACAAGAAGAAATGCTAAAGGAAGCTCTTTGAATGGAAATAAAAGAATGCTAATTCACATTATTAAAACATAACAAAATAAGGTAAATCTCACTGGTAGTAGTAAATATATATAGTCATAGTTAGATTCTGTTGCGTGGTAATAGTGGTGAATAATTCACTTACAACTCTAGTTTAAAAATTTTAAAAATGGAAAAAATAAAAATAACCATAACTACAATAATCTGTTATTAGTTACACGATATTTTTTAAAATGTAATTTGTAAGTACAATAACCTAAAACATGAAGGGGAGGAGAAGTAAAAGTGTAAAGTTTACAACTTCTATTGAAGTTAAGTTGTTATTAGTTTATAATAGGGTGTTATAAGTTTAAAGTATTTTATGTAAGCCTCATGGTAGCCACAAGAGAAAATCCTGTAATAATTATAAAAGGAACATGATAAAAAATTCAAAGCATACTGATACTAAAAGACATCAAAACACAAAAAAGACAGCAGGATAAGAAATAAGGAACAATGGAGCTACAAAACAACCAGAAAACAATTAACAAAATAGCAATAGTAAGTCATTGCCCATAAATAATTATTTTAAATGTAAACAAATTAAATTCTCCAATTAAAATACATAAAATGGCTGAATGGATAAAGAAAACAAGCTCCAACAATATGTTGCCTATAAGATACTCACTTTAGCTTTAAAAACACACATAGACTGAGAGTGAAGGAATGGAAAAAGACATTCAAGCAAATGCTAACCAAAAAAAAAAAAAGTAGGGGTAGCTATGCTTATATCAGACAAAATAGCCTTTAAACTAAAAATGTTAAAAAAAGACAAAAGTCATTATATAATTATAATGGGGTCAATAAATGAAGAAGATATAATAATTATAAATATTTATGTGTCTAACATTGAGCACCTAAATATATAAAGCAAAAACTAACAGAGGTAAAAGGAGAAATAAACAATAATACAATAATTGTTGGGGATTTTAATACCCCACTCTTAACAATAGATAGATCATCTAGACATAGAATCAAAAAGGAAATAGTAGATTTGAACAACACTATAGACCAAATGAACCTGACGTATACAGAACATTCCATTCAACATTAGCAGAATACATGTTCTTTCAAGCATACATGGAACATTTTCTAGGATTGACCACATGTTAGGCCACAGAACTAGTCTTAGCAAATTCAAGAAGATTGAAATCATACCAGGTATCTTCTCTGACCATACTGGCATGAAATTAGAAATAAACAAGAGGAAAACTATTAAATTCATGAATACATGGAAATTAAACAACACTCCCCTGAACAACCAATGGATCAAAGAGAAACTAAAGGGAAATAAAAGTTTTTTGAGCCAAACAAAAATGGAAACACAACATACCAGGGAAGCAGGGAAGAAGGAATTTCATAGCAATAAATACCTACATTTAGAAGCAAGAAAGATCTCCAAGAAACAGCCTAACTCTATGTCTTAAAAAAAAACTAGGGGCGCCTGGGTGGCTCAGTCGTTAAGCGTCTGCCTTCGGCTCAGGTCATGTTCCCAGGGTCCTGGGATCGAGCCCCGCATCAGGCTCCCTGCTCTGCGGGAAGCCTGCTTCTCCCTCTCCCACTCCCCCTGCTTGTGTTCCCTCTCTCGCTGTGTCTCTCTCTGTTAAATAAATAAAATCTTAAAAAAAAAAACAAAACAAAAAACCTAGAAAAAGCAAAATGAACTGAGCCTGAAGTTAGCAGAAGAAAGGAAATAATAAAGATTAGAGCAGAAATAAATGAAATAGATAACAGAAAAATAATAGAAAAGATTAGCCAAACTAAGAGCAGTTTCTTTGAAAAGATAAGATTGATAAACCCTTAGCTAGACTAACCAAGGAAAAAAGAAAAAGGGCCCAAATCAACAAAATTATAAATGAAAAGGAGACATTACAACTGATATCACAGAAATTCAAAGACTCATAAGAGCTTACTATGAGAAACTATAATATGCCAACAAAGTAGACAACCAAGAAGAAACAGAAAAATTCTTAGAGGCATACAACTTACCCAGGTTTAATCAGGAAGAAATAGAAAATCTGAAGGAGCCAATTACTAGTAAGGAGTTTGACTCAGTAATCAAAAATATCCCAACAAAGAAAAGTTCAGGACCAGATAAGCTTCCCTGGTGAATTTTACCAAAGTTTTAAAGAATTAGCACTATTTCTTCTCAAACACTTCCAAGGAATTGAAGAAGAGAGAACACTCCTATACCCATTTTATGAAGCCAGCATTATCCTACACCAAAACATCAATAAGATGCTACTAGAAAGCAAAACTACAGGCCAATATCCCTGATGAATATAGATGCAAAAATTCTTAGTAATTACTAGCAAACCAAATTTAGCAGCATGTTAAAAGGATCATTCACCATGATCAAGTGAGATTTATTCCTAGAATGCAAGGATGGTTCAACATACACAAATCAATAAATGTGATGCATCACACTAATACAATGAAAGAAAAGAATCATGTAAGCATCCAAATAGATGCAGAAAAAATTGACAAAATTCCAGTCATAATAAAAACTCTTAACAGATTAGGTGTAGAAGAAACATATCTCAATATAATAAAGGACATATATAGCAACCCACAGCTAACATCATACTTGATGATGAAAAATTAAAAGTTTGTCTTCTAAGATCAGGAATGAGGCAAGAGTGCCCACTCTTACCACTCCTTTTCAACATAATACTAGAAGTCTTAGCTAGAGCAATCAGACAAGAAAAAGAAGTAAAATGTGTCAGAATTGGAAAGGAAGAAGTAAAATTGTCTCTATTTGTAGGTAACATGATTTTATATATAGAAAAATCCTAAAGATGCAACCAAAAAATTGTTAGATCTCATCAATAAATTCAGTGAAGTTGCAGGATACAAAACTAACATACAAAAATCAGTACCATTTCTATGTAGTAACAATGAATTTTCTGAAAAAGAAATAAAGAAATCTATCCAATAGCATAAAAACAATAAAATGCTTAGGAATAAATTGACTAAGGAGGTGAAAGATCTCTATACTGAAACTGCAAGACACTAATGAAAGAAATTGAAGTAGATAGAAATAAATGGAAAGGTATCCTGTGTTAATGAATTAGAAAAAAATTAATATTGTTAAAATGTCAATACTACCGGGGTGCCTGGGTGGCTCAGTCGTTAAGCGTCTGCCTTCGGCTCAGGTCATGATCCCAGGGTCCTGGGATCGAGCCCCGCATCGGACTCCCTGCTCTGCGGGAAGCCTGCTTCTCCCTCTCCCGCTCCCCCTGCTTGTGTTCCTGCTCTCGCTTTCTCTCTCTCTGTCAAATAAATAAATAAAATCTTTAAAAAAAAAATGTCAATACTACCAAAAGGCATCTATAGATTCAATGCAATTCCTATCAAGAGTCCAATGGCATTTTTTACAGAAGTAGAAAAAGTACTCCTAAAAATTATATGGAACCTCAAAAGACCCCAAAAAACCAAAGAAATTTTGAGAAAGAAGAATAAAGCAGGAGGCATCACAATTCCTGATTTCAACCTATACTATAAAGATATCATCAAAACAGTGTGGTACTGGCATAAAAACAGAGAAATAAATAGAACAGAATCAGGAACCCAGAAATAAACCCACACGTACAATTAGCTAGTATTTGGCAAGGGAGTGAAGAATGCGCAATTCAGAAAAGATAGTCTTTTCAATAAATGGCTGGGATAAGTGGATACTCACACATAGGAGAGTGAAACTGAACCCATATCATGTACCACTCACAAACATTCACTTAAAATGGATTAAAGACTTAGATGTAAGGATTGAAGCCATGAAGCTCCTTAAAGAAAACTTAGGTATTAAGATCCTTGACATGACTCTTGGTAAGGATTTTTTGGTTATCACACTTAAAGCACAAACAACAAAATAAAAAATAAATGAGACTACATCAAACCTATCAGCTTCTACACAGCAAAAGAAACCATTGACAAAGTAAAAAGAAAACCTATAGAATGAGAAAAAAATATTTGTAAACCATATATCTGATAGGGGATTAATATCCAAAATATATATAAAGGACTCATGCAACTCAGTAACAAAACAAAACAAAAAATAACCCAATTAAATAAAGGGCAAAGGACCTGAATAGACATTTCTCCAAAGAAGATATGCAAAAGGCCAACAGATACATGAAAAGATGTTCAATATCACTAGTCATTAGGGAAATGCCAATTAAACCCACAATGAGATATCATTTCATGCCTGTTAGAATGGCCATCATCAAAAAGAAAAGAGTTAACAAATGCTGGCTCTATATAGCCATATACATATTGCATTATTTGCAATAACCAAGATATGGAAACAACTTAAGTTTTCACTGATGGATGAATGGATGAAGAAGTTGTGGTAAATATACACAGTGGAATATTATTCAGCCATAAAAATGAGAAAAATTTTACCATTTGTGACAATATGAATGAATCTTGTAGGCATTATGCTAAGTGAAATAACTAAGAGAAAGACAAACACAGTATGATATCACTTATGTAGAATCTAAAAAAAAAAAAAAAAACACCTCATAAAAAGGAGATCAGACTGGTTACCAGAGGTAGAAGGTAAGGGGAAGAGTAATTGGAGGAAAGTGGTCAAAAGGTACAAACTTCCAGTTATAAAATAAATAAGTACTAGGGTGTAATGTACAGTATGATGACTGTAGCTAACACTGTTGTATGATACATGGGGTTAGAGAGTAAATCCTAGGAGTTCTCATCAAAAGAAAAAAAATGTTTTTTCTTTCTTTCTTTCTTTCTTTCTTTCTTTCTTTCTTTCTTTCTTTCTTTTTTTAAATTGTATTTAAATGAGATGAATGTTAGCTGAAGCTATTGTGGTAATCATTTTACAATATATGTAAATCAAACCATCATGCTTTACACCTTAAACATATACAATGATGTATGTCAATTATTTCTTAAGAAATCTGGAAGAAAATTATAAAACATATGAAAAACTTCAACATTAAGAAAGATATACCACAGAACGAATAGATAGGTGAATTCACATTCAAGCAACTAGAGATAATCAAGCAACGTAAATGGGACTTTAAGAAATTTTAAAATGCATGTGTATAGACACTTATATACATAATGTGGCTTTTAATAAAGTCTCATTACCTTTAAGCATATATACTATTTTGCCTCATAGAAATTATATTAGTCATTTTCAGTTAAGTTATGATACAGTAATAAATAACCCTAAGATCTCAGTGGCTTACAAAAACAAAGATTGATTTCTCGCTTAGTTTTCTGCAGGTTGACTGCAGCTCTGCTCCATATTCTCTTTACTCTAGGACCTAGGCTTTATAAAGGAACAGTCCCTATCTGGGACATTGATATTTTCATTTCAGAGGGAAAAAAAGCAAGGTGTTAGTTAGACCACTTGATTGTTCTTAAAAGTCCTGAAAAACAGCATGCATTACTTCCACTCATGTTGCCTTGGTCAAAGCAAGTCATATGTCTAGGCCAGAAGATAATAGGGTAAATGTGCATAATAATCTTGTAAGAAGAAACAGTGAATATTTTGAACAAAGGATACAAAACTTGACAAACAGAAAACTTTGGGCATTAGCAAGTGAGTCCTTCTGGTGTGTATAATGAGGCTTGAAAATCATTATTTTATGTAGTTTTCCCCTGTAATTTTAGATATTCTTAAAAACTCTTTATTAATATGATAAGATTATCATCACTACTCTTAAATTAGCTGGATCCAGATATAGACATGAGTATCATTCGCTCAATTCCACTTCCAATTCAGAGTTATTTCCCAATCTTTATTACATCCATGGGCAAATCTCTAAAGTATGTTTTGAAATTTTTAACTCTTTCTCTGAAATTTAGGATGTGTACAGAATTATGAGCAGGGTAAATGGGGTGAAACATGTTTTTCTTTCCTCACCAGACTAATCTGATTTTAATTTACCTTACCATGAACGCCAGAACAGGATATTTCTAGTGACAACATTCATTCTCTACCCACAAATCAGGTCCAATTCTTGGACTGGTTATTGATGCTGCCAAGGATAGAGGAAAGTGAATAAAAGGAAAAGGCATGTTAATTTCAAGCTCCATTTAGAAACACACTAGAAAAATCAATGGCTGGTAAATAGAAATCGGCAAAATTGGCAGGAAGAATTTTTATATTCAAGCATAGAAGGAGCCGGAATATAAATCTGCACCCTGACCAGATAATAACCAAATAAAATGATGACAATACTAGAAAGGCACTTGACAAAGCTCTTTCCTAATGTTTTAGTGCACTGAGGAATGTCTGCCTCTTAGATTCACTGAATCAAGATTCTGTCTGTTTAAATTTTGGAATTAAAGTTTTGATTAAAGTTTCTCATTAGGTTTTTCTAGCCTCACTGATTTTATAGACCTGATATAGGGAGATACAGGCTCCTGGAAGGAGTGATTAACCAATAACTTTAATGCCGAAGGGATTTAGCAAGTCTGGATTCTAGTGGGGTATACTTAGAGGAACCCTAGTCCTCAGGCTTGAAGTTCTTCTTCTATGATGAATTTAATCTCACAGTCACTAATTCTTCAGTGTTATATCTGAGAAATAGGATACTGTTCTGAGATCTCTCTAGCCTATTATAAAATAAGAGGTTTTCCAGAGGCACCTGGGCGGCTCAGTCAGTTAAGTGTCAGACTCTTGATTTCTGCTCAGGTCATGACCTCAGGGTCCTGGGATTGAGCCCTGCATTGGGCTCCACACTCAGCAGAGAGTCTGCTTGAGGATTCTTTCTTTCCCTCTCCCTCTGCCCCTTGCCCCACTTGCATGTTCTCTCTCTCAAATAAATAGATAAATATTTTTAAAAAATAAGAGGTTTTCCAACTTTGTGATCTGGTAGGAGAGAATTAGTTCTCTCATCTCAATTCACAGCCATTCCCATCGCTAATCTGAAGTGTATTTTACTCCATGAAACCTATCCTAAGTCCAGCTTTTGCTTATTTTTCCTTTTCTGAACTTCTGGGGAATTTTATAGCTTGAAACATACTATGGCCCTATACTCCTCAGTACTATTTCTTGAACTGATTCATGCTCTTTTAGTTTATCCAGTGCCTACTCTGTCAGATACTGCATTTAACATTGAGGACACAAAAAAATGGATAAACCAAGACTCCTGCCTCAAGATGCTTACAGTCTAGTGTGGGAAGATAGAAAAGTAACTGTATAGTTAAAATACAATGTGAAAAACACTAAGAGGTAAGCACAGGGTATTGTGAAAACATTTAACTGTATGTATTTTTTTCTACCTAACCAGATAGTAAAGAGGAGAGCCATATCTTCTACTTTTCTCCCAGTCTCCATAGTGCCTGGCCTATAATACCCTTGAAGTGGAATTTTTTTTCCTCCAGATAGCTATATTCTTTGTTCTCTCTATTCTTTCAAGTCTTTGCTCAAAGATGAAGTTCTCAGAGATACTTGAGCTGACTATGTTATTCAAAATTGCATCACACTCCCCTCCCCCCCCACACATACAGTCACATTCTAGAAGTACATATCTTCTTTCCTTGCTTTATTTTCTACTTGGTATATATCACCATTTGGTATACTTCATTATTTACTTATTTAATTTTGTTTATCCATCTTGACTGCTAGAATGTAAGCTCTATGAGGACAGGGATTATATCTGTCTTGTCCAATGTTTTATCTCTAAAGAGGCCTATAACAGTGCAAGGCACATTGTATTAACTCAAAAGATATTTGTTGAATTAATGGATAGATGGTAGCGGCACTAGTCAGTACTTAAGAACCACTATTTTTTTAATTGACTGAATGATTTATCTTTTGAATCATACTAGACTATGACTACCTCTACTTTTGATTTGGCTTGATATGGAAGGGCCTGTTCTGTCATTCTTTGACTTTGAGGAGCTGGTACTCTTCGGGCCACACATCAGAGCCCCCATAACTTTACAGCAACAAAGTCACAACTGGCTGTCTTTTAAAAAATATTTTATTTATTTATCTGAGAGAGAAAGAGAGCATGTGCACGAGTCGGGGGTGGGGGAGGAGGGGAAAAGAGCGAGGGAGAAGCAGACTCGCTGCTGAGCAGGGAGCCTGACATGGGTCTTGATCCCAGGGTCCTGGGATCATGACCTGAGCTGAAGGCAGACGCTTAACCAACTGAGCCACCCAGGCACCTCATAACTGGCTGTCTTAACTAAGCTTGCTTTGCCCCTCTGATGGCATTCAATACATGAATCATGCTTTGAGAATTACTGACATAACTCACGAAAACTTACTTTTTAAAAATTTTGTTGAATAGATACATGTTCATGACCATGACAGTTTCATCTTTTACATTTGTTTTTATTTGGAATCTTCCACAAACTAGGGGAATTTCATATTTAAGAAGTCAGAGATTTTTCTTTCTTTGTGCTCCACTTAAAACAAAATATGTTTCTTATTCCTCATGTCAGTTAAGACTGATTTTAAAAATATTTGATACTGTATGATATCACTTATATGTAAACTCTAAATAGGAAAAACTCAGAGAAACAGAGAGTTGAGTGGTAGTTATTAGGGGGTAGGGGTGGGGGAAATGGGGAGATATTGCTCAAAGTACAAACTCCCAGTTATAAGATTAACAGGTTTGGGAATCTAATGTACATATTGTACATTATGTTTAGTATTAGTACATTGTACTAATATACATAGTTGAATGTTGCTAAGAGAGTAGGTTTTAAGTGTTCTCACCACAAAAAAGAAATGGTAACTATAAACCGGATAGAGGTGGTAGCTAATACCATGGTGGTAATCATTTTGCAATTCATAAATATATAAAATCAACACACTGTACACCTTAAACTTACACAATGTTATATGCCAATTATATCTCAATAAAGCTGGAAAAAATATTTGGCTAGTTTTAAGACAAAGGTTAGGCAAACTTTATAAAATGGCAGCAGTTTCTATTTGAAGGTTTTTGATTATTTTTCCCAAGTGAAAAGAAAACCTGGTTTACACACGCACAAACACACACACACACACAAACACACATCACTGTCACATATTTTTCTTTTTCCTTTCCAGTACCTAACTTTAGGTAAAGTTTCTCATTAAGATATGTGGGTATCTTTTTAGAAAGATTTAAAATCATCATTATTGAAGATTTACACATGAGAAAAGAAGTTCTGTTCAAGAGAACTCAGATCCGACTTGGGAATAATGTATGAGTCAGATTTGCAATGCAAACATCAAACATGTGCAACAGAACCATCAACTTTAATCAATTGAACAGTCTATGTATACAGGGCATTTTTTCTTAGGTTTACCCAAGGGCAAAGGAGATAAAGTAAGTAGTCTGTGAACAAACAACATTGTTTACTGGAAGAGATGGCAAACAGGGGCCCCTGGGTGGCTCAGCCAGTCAAGCGTCTGCCTTCGACTCAGGTCATGATCCCGGGGTCCTGGGATCGAATCCGGAGTCGGGCTCCCTGCTCAGTGGGGAGCCTGCTTCTTCCTCGCCCTCTTTATGCTGCTCTGCCTATCTGTACTCTCTGTCTGTCTGTCAAATAAATAAAATCTTTAAAAAAGTAGGAAGAGATGGCAGACAAACTCATAGGCAGAGAAGTAATGGGCATGTACAAGACCTGGAAAAAATGAAGTAAGGCTCTAAAGAAATTTGGGAAATATTTAGTAAAAATCTATGCCTCTACATGCCTCCACACTGTAGCATATCATTAGATAGTGTTGGGTGGCTTATTGGAGACTTTGTGATCTAAGACTCTTTTGGCTTTTATTCTACAGGTATGTCTCTACCAAGTGGCTTTTTCTTGCCTTTACTGTTTTTCAGCACATCTTTGTGTAATTGTAAGGCTACATAGAATGAGGTGTAGTTCCTTGCCTCTGGACCATGATACCACTAAGAATAGGCCCTGGGACTTTGGGTCAGTCAGAACTGTAGTTTCACTGTACTCTGTGTCAGGTTGTAATAACCTTCTCTGTGACCTGGCTTTCCACTAATACTTTACTATCTCTTGATATGACAATTCAATGGCTTTCTGGATTTTTTATATGTGGGTAAAATTGTAATAATAACCATCTTGTATCCTGCAGGCACTGTGCTGTGCCTTATATATTAATGTCTGTATTAATTTTTACAACAACCTGATGAGGTAGGTATTCGTATTACATATATTTCAAAGATAAAGAAACTGAGGCACAATGAAAGTAACTCATTTACTCAACCTCCCTTACACCCTTGTCCATTGTGCTTTCAGATATATACATATACATATATATATACTTATACATATACATATACATCTATATATATGTGTATATATATATATACACGGTTAATCATAATTAATCTTACGAGTATGCCAAGTAATTTTAGGAGGTCTCTTTGCTCTCCCAAATATCTTTCCTACTGAGATGCTGATGCCTAAAATCTTAAAATTTAAAAACACTTTATATTAGCTTAAAGCTTCTTGTTCTCTATTTGAAGGGCAGATGTTTCTGGAAATCTAATTATAACAAATATTACTGGGCATTAAAATGAGTGTATTCTATCAGCTCTCTTTTTAAATGAACAAATTTTGATGGGCATAAGTTTAGAGAATATGAGGGGTCTACATACCGGAAACTGATAAGAAAAACACATTACCAAGGAATATATGGCAGATGTTAAGGGCACTAAAAGATCAACTTCATCCTGATTTCCAGTTGAGCCAGCACCATAGTTAATAAATGCTTTTTAATGATGTGGTGTATATTGAGTTAGTCACAAAGCTATATAAAACATTATACCATCTAGAAAAAAATGGAGTTCTTTGTAATTCATGTTTCTGTTTGATTTTTAGATTTCCTATTTTTATTAAGTTGTGAACAGTCAGTGTAAATAATTGTGTAGCAATCCATTGCTAGTTGGAATTTAGAATGGGTCATTGTCCTAAGGTGATGTAGCTCCAAACTATTGAAAATTCTTAGTCCTATCTATTTTGAAAGCAAAATTGAAAAAAAAATAAACACACACATTGATCTCTAAAAGAGACCAAGTAAAACTAATGGGGGAAAAACACAGGAATGAACAAAATACAGCCTTATTTCATGCAATTGATGGTTCTTTTGCATGTGTGTTTTCTTGCAATATTCATGAAAAAGTCAAGTATAACATTTGTGTCAATTGGCAACTTGTTGAACCAAACAGAGCAGTTTACATTTCATGTGTAATATGTTGGTTCTTTATTGAATTATTTGGGGCTTCCTTTGTTGATTGAACTTTATATTTCCTTTGCAATGGGATATACAACATAAAATTCTTGCCTGAAGCCAATTTCTTCCAGATACTCTAAGCTCCCCAAATCTGGTATAAATTATGGCACTAATTCTTGTTGACATGATATGTTGTATTTTGTAAATGTAGCCATTTGACTTCATTCTCTAAGCAGGTATGAGTTTAGTTATCATGAGTTGTTTTATTACAGCATCTTATATTTTTTGTGTCACAGCCATATGATTTGTGTGGGTCCTTTTTCGTGAGGTGGGAGGAAAGTAGAGACAGTGAGAAATACTCAAAATTACAAAAGAGCTTATTCAAGACAGACTAAGTCTGGACTAAATTACCTAAGACATGATTTCCTGATAGCAGAAAAGGACAGTGAAGTTGGCAATCAGGGTAATGTGAAAAGTAGTGCATAGAATGAGTTAATTGCTCAAACTATAGTACCTTTCATTTTTCCCTGCTGTATCCACAAAATTTCTTGCAATACTTTTCTTTCTTTCTGCTACTCTTTATTTTTCCTTTAAGTAATTGTGGTAAGCCACAAATGTGCCAGTTATCTTCTCTGATGATAAGGATTGGGTTTTGCCTCAAAGAATGCCTGGAGCAAATTATAGAAGAAAACCTTAAAATTGGGGACATATGGTTTTATCCCAGTAGGGTAGTCAAATTCTTTCTTGGCAAGCTACCAAGAGAAGCTTCTGTGGGACAGCCCTGCCAGAGATTGGCTCCCTTCCTAATCCCCCAAGTTATTGTTGTAGAGGTTAGGGCTTTTCTCAAAGAAAAAGCATAGTCACATTGAGCATACGGCTTCCGGAATGCTGTGCCATACTATAGACTCTCCAGGAGTCAGATAATATTCATTTTTCCACTCACTTTTTATACCAACTTAGAATACATTTTCTGGTAGAAGCCCTGAACAAGTAAGTCTGTTTCCTACATCTGTTATTTTCCAGGAGGATGACCCTTCCTCCAGATTTTTACTTGTTCATTTCCATCATTCAAGTTCAGCACTTAGAGCCCTTTCCTAAGCAAGGAGACAGAACTTCATGACACATTTTACAAAAAAGAAACTAATTAATTAGTATATCACAAAAATCAAAATTTGCTGTAGTTTGGATAGGTCTATGTGATTCTTATTATGTAAACTATTAGGAATAATGCATTTATATGGAAGTGTATCTAACAATTAAAAAATTCTGTCACAAAACTTAGTTTTTTGTTTCCCAAATCAAAACCCCAATAAAATAAGTAATACTTCAAAGTGCCTTCGACTTCTGCAACCTGTGATTGATTTTGTAGGTTATGATTTATATTTCACAATATTCGGTGACATAGACTGATTTTGAGCCTTAAAAATGTTTCAGTAATGACCTCATTTTACCTAATGGTTATTAATGTGTAGTGTAGTTTAACAGCACTATATCTTTTTAAAAGTGGTTTGAGACTCAGACTTTACACAAAGTCATTCTAGTCTCTTGAACTTTATTCTACATATAGTGAGATTGTAGTAGAAATGAAGGGTTATCTTGTCATTTTAAGATGGAATTTTACTAATTAAAGGAAAAAAATGTTAATTTTGTAGCTATTTTCCCCTCAGTCAGAGACTATTTTAAATGGGCGAAAAATGGGATTTATCTTTCTTTATGGTTATGTATTTTGCCAGTGAATATGGGAATCTTCATTTCTCTTCTTAGAAATGTTGCTGGATTTAATTCAGTAAAAAGAAGTAGTCATTTCTCATATTTATCTGTAAATTGCATTGAATCTTGTTGTAGTCACACTAGGAAGTAATGGTTTATATGCTTTCTAATTATTTATCTGCTTATATAAGCATAGTTCCATTTTAGAAATGTTATTGAATTAATGCTGTAATACGTGGAACAAAGAGAAATAATTTCCATAGATTAAGTTCTGTTTTTCAGCAATCTGATCCTGTTTTGCATGCTCTGCTCTATAATATAGGTATATGGAGGTACCAAACTGGTAATTTATTATAAGATTTAAATAGACTCTAGAAAGATTGCATAGAAAATGATTATCTACTGAAAAGTGGCTGCTTTTCTGAGTATAAACTCTAAGAGGCCAGACCCATGTAGCTAAAGTATCCATTTTGTTTTAGAACTAGAGACACAATACAACCCAAGGATTATCAGTTGCTCTCTATTTCCCCATGCAGGGATATTGAAAGGAGGAGGTTGATGGCAGGTATGTGTATGCTCAGGAAGGCCTGTAATACAAACAAGGGAAGGAGGTGAAAATTTTTTTGAGGACTTTCCCTAAGCTTCCTGCTAAGCTTAGAAAAACTGAGAAATAAGTGGCCTTAACAAAGGGGGAGGATACAATAAAAGTTTAGTTTAAAAAGTGCCAGTTTTATGAAAAATCTAAGCTTGGGGCACCTGGGTGGCTCAGGCGTTAAGCGTCTGCCTTCAGCTCAGGTCATGATCTCAGGGTCCTGAGATCGAGCCCTGCATCAGGGTCCCTGCTCAGCGGGAAGCCCGTTCTCCCTCTCCCACTCCCCCTGCTTGTGTTCCCTCTCTCACTGTCTCTCTCTCTCTGTCAAATAAATAAATAAGTAAAATCTTAAAAAAAAAAAAAAGAAAAAGAAAAATCTAAGCTTAATACTAATGGAAAAATATTCTACCATGTGTGAACTCCTATTTTATATTCAGGTATATATGCTTCTCTTTGTGGAATACTTGCATTCCTAAAAAAACAAACATCTCATTTTGTAATAGATAGGATACTACTATTTAAAAGATGTAAATATGCTTAGAGAAATATGCAAATATAACACACAAATGCTGCAGAAATGCAGAATGATAAAAAGGTGAGGCCTGGCATCAGATATATATTTTTAAAGCATTTTTAAAAGAATTTGGAAAACGGAGGGGTCATAAATTGGTGTGAGGAGTATGAGGTGATTTTTTCTTCAATTAAGTATCCATTTTCAATAACCAATCAAGAAAAATAGTTGCCTTTTGTTGGAAGCTTTTTGGTTATTTATTGCTGAATAACAAAGCATCCCCAAATTCAAGGCTTTAACAATTTATTATCTTTTATGGTTCTATAGATTGACTAGTCTCAGCTGATCAGTTGTGACTTGAGATCTCATGCAGTTATCATCAGATGTCTGGGACAGGAATCATCTGAAAACTAGATGCCAAGATGGATTCTTCACACATGTCTCTAGAGCTTAGGTTGGGATAGCAGGAAAGCTGAGGGCAGGCTGGGAATTTCTCTTTCTATGTGGCATTTTCACCTGGTAGCTTGGGCTTCATCACAGCATAGTGGTGGTCCCAGGGTAGTTGGACTTCTCATGTGATAGTTGTTTCCCTCACAGCAAATGTTTCAAGAGATAGGTAATGAGAATGGCCAATCTTTGAATCCTGGGTTCAGCATGTGGCCCGGTCACTCCCTCATATTCTATTGGTCAAAATACTCAGTCTGCCAAAATTCAAAGAGAGAGGACATAGACCCCAGCTTTCAGTGGGAGAAGTGCCGAAGAATTTGTAGCCATCATTAAACTGCATTAGTGTTATGTGTGATAGGTGAGTAGGGTGCTTCTTACATCTCCTTTGTTAAAATAGCAGGACAAGAAATCAAAACCTGTAGAGAACCTGCAGATCTATTTCTGCATAGGCAAAGTGAAGTGTAAGTGCCTCAAAAGCAACTCCAAGGATTACAGTGCCTGTGACCTTGACATTACAATTATGTTGCCCACGAAAAAGCACCTAGAAATTACCTTTATAAGACATATCCTATGTGTGTGTACTAGGGTTGCTGGCTACTTAAGAAGAAATTTTTATTAAAATGAAGAAAAATATAGACATTGAACACACAGAAGGTACACTGGTAAATGTTGCTTTATTCTCCTTCTCTTGTTCCATTAGTGTTTTTTAAAGGCGTACTGTGTTCCTCTTAAGACTTAACTGGGCTAGTCATAAGCTTTGGATATAAGTTCCAGTTCTTGGTCTCAGATCTGAAAGTGATTGTGACAGGAGAGGTTGGCAAAGAAAATATCCAACAGGAGGCAGGAGGCTAATTTTCAATAAGTATTTTACTTCATTTCCATGGAAACTGGTTTGCGTAGTATATCTTATGGGTATGTGCTCGTGTACCTCCTTGTACTGATCCTTAGGAGAGAATAAAATGAAAATGGGATGGATTAATAAAAGTTGGCAAGATCAGTACAGGTCTGGTGGAACAAAGGGGATTCCTTAAGATAGCTGGTGTTGATTTTATGCTACAAGGGCTACACTGAGCCATATACACCTCATATAACATGCCCAGCAAGGGACCAGTAAGTATAGGTGTGCTAGCATTCATAGTTACAAGTGAATTCTAAAATGACTTAAAATGTGTAAGCTTCCTAATCCTTATTTCAAGTAAGAATCAGGAAAACAAAATTCTGGGGCTGACCTTTTACTGTGTTGCCTTTCATGTACTTTGGCAGAAGCTTGGGCTTTTGTCCTGAATTAATTTGAAATTTTGATTTAAAATATTGTACTTCTCCATCCCTCCCTCACCCCTTTGTAAACTTTTAAAACGGGGAAAAAAAAAGATTATTGCAGATGTTCATGCTTGCATGATTGGAAGCGGTATGAATAGGGGAGGGTTTAATGTATCTATATCCAGTTACTAAAATGACCTTAACAAAATGGCATTAATATAATAGAAAAATTACCTCAGATATCACCTTTCGTCTATAGAGCCAGTGCCAAAGCTAAATGATTTTAATCACAATCTAGATTTTCTTTCCATTATTTTTGTTAAAGTCTTATGATCTGTTGTTTCCTTGGTACTATGACAACAGCAGGGAAGGGAACAAACAGAAAATAAACAAAGGGGTTTAGAGTCTGAGATACATCTTTATGCCACGTGTTCATTCTCAACTTACTGTCAGACAAATCTATCTTTTGTAACTCGCTTTGCAGCAAAAGGTTTTATTTAAGAGATTTTCCTAGAGAGTTTCAAGTGTGTAACTGCTAGAGTACTTGATAATCAGATAAAATAAATATGGCAAGGAATTAAAAAGAGAGAATAGATAGCAAATCTGTGCTGTGTTGCTGTTTTTAACCAGTTAACCCTCTCTTGCAAAAGCTAATTCATGGCTTCTCCTTTGATAAATGCAAATGAAAGTTTGGCTGCTTGGCCTAAAATGGCTAATTTATGAAAAAAACAATTACATTCTTGAAATGCAAATATGCTTAATGAACTAGTGACTCTAAATGGCAACCTTTCAAAAAAGAACTGAATAGATGCCCATTGCAAGAACTTTCCATTGTTTTTCCCTATTTACCCATTGCTAGATGTATCCACTTCCATCAGAGCTGGAATGAGATGTCATACTAACAGATAACAAATCAAATATTAAGTGTAAGGTCATATGTGGAATTTAAGAAACAAAACAGATGAACATAGGGGAAGGGAGGGAAAAATAAAATAAAATAAAAACAGGGAGGGAGACAAACCATGAGAGACTCTTAACTATAGGGAACAAACTGAAGGTTTCTGGGGGGGGGGGATAGTAACTGGGTGAAGGGCATTAAGGAGGGCACATGATGGGATTAACACTGGGTGTTATAAAGAACTGATGAATCACTAAATTACCTCTGAAACGAATAATACACTGTATGCTAATTAGACCGATTTTAAAGAAAAAAAAATTAAGTGTAGGGGAGGTGACCTGCTAGCCTACAATATCTACAAAGAGAATTCAGTATATATGAGTGGAAACACATTTTATTATTTTTGAGTCATTTTGAAAGGATATACTTTTTCTCCACTTGAAAGTAATTTCTGACTCTAAATGCTGTCCTAGTGATGATTTTAAGAGATCAGTCAGGCTGTCTCCAAAGGGGAATCCTTCTTTTGGATCAAAAGGGTGACAATAACACCATGATTTTCCCAGAACAGTCCTGGTTTATGCCTCTTGTCCCAGCATAATTATTAATAGTGTCCCCATTCACTCTCACAATTGTCCCAATATGAATGATCAATTACATGGTCACCCTATTTATACACTAATCTCAAAGCATTGAGGCATTGATTAAGCACCTAGCTATTCATGCTGCTTCACGATGCATTAATTTTACTAACAAATAGCAGAGAAGAAACCTCTGCCCTCTGGGAACTTTATGTCTAAGAGACACGGCATTACTGTGAACACACATATAAGAGATCAAGTGCATTAAAAACAGTAACTCAAAGATGAAAATGTGTATGTCATACTCTGCAGAAACATTTATTTTCAGGCTGGGAGGAGAAGAGCTCTGGTTGAAAGAATGTAGGAGTTCCATAAAGGAATGATAAACCTTTTATTAGTTTATCTGGAATGGCCATCTAAAAAGGGCTATTTTCTCTTTTCTCTTTTTTCTTTCTCTTTTTTCTTTTTCTTTCTTTCTTTTCTTTCATTTCTTTCTTTCTTTCGTTTCTTTCTTTCTTTCTTTCTTTCTTTCTTTCTTTCTTTCTTTCTTTCTTTCTTTCTTTCCTTTCTTTTTGCTATATCATCCTTAGGTTGCCTCCCATGAGTAAGTTAGTTTGATCTCCACTAGACTGTCTTTGTCCACCCACTGTACCCTGGAAACTGTCTACAAATCAGGACTGAGCTTGGCTATGTGATGGATATAATCAACAACCATTTTCCAAATTGCTTTTTAGCACTTTCTCACAGTGTGTCAATGTGTGAGGTAAAAAGACATAGAGTCAGGAATGATAAACTTTATTCCAAAAGGCTATATTAGCAAGATGAGATTGCTTTGAACACATTTTTTAAAAAAGATCTTTAGCTAGCCTGATATCTTATGACATTGACTGAAGAGTGAATCATATATTCTTTTTTTTTTTTTTTAGATTTTTTTATTTATTTGACAGAGAGAACTACAGCGAGAGAGGGAATGTAAGCAGGGGGAGTGGGAGAGGGAGAAGCAGGCTTCCCGCTGAGCAGAGAGCCTGATGTGGGGCTCGATCCCAGGACCCTGGGATCATGACCTGAGCTGAAGGCAGACGCCTAACGACTGAGCCATATATTCTTTTTTTTTTTTTAAGATTTTATTTATTCATTTGACAGAGAGAAACACAGCGAGAGAGGGAACACAAGCAGGGGGAGTGGGAGAGGGAGAAGCAGGCTTCCCGCGGAGTAGGGAGCCCGATGCGGGGCTCGATCCCAGGACCCAGAGATCACGACCTGAGCCGAAGGCAGACGCTTAACGACTGAGCCACCCAGGCGCCCCTGAGCCATATATTCTTTAGGCCAAGAAAACTCCTAGACTACCAGTGAACTGTAGAGTGATTTGGAAAACAGCATTCGCTAAGAGGGTACTGTTCTGAAGTTCTATACACAATTTACCTGTCCCTGACTCTAGAACTATTGGGAGAAGGGGGAAGTGATGGCTCCATTTCCCCAACCACAGAGGGAGAGGGAACTTCAGGGAACGATGGCCCATGAAGCTTTGAATGTATGCTCACAAGAAATAGGTACTGAAATTAGATTCTGGAAGTATTCCTCAAACTCGACGGGAAGGTCTTACTTATAAACCAGTAGAAGTCCTGTGAGGAAGCTGCCCACCCTCACCACTGATATGCTACTTATATAGAAGAAAGTCAAAACCTCACCTTAAATTGAAAGTTTATCAGTGGCTTCTGATCTTCATCTCATAGGATCAGGATGTATTTGAAGCTGAAGGTATTTTATCCTGTTTCTTGTTCTCTTCAGTGAATCAAATTATCTGTAATGCAATGTTGCATAGATATGACTTGGATATAGTTAAACCTTGTTTACCGAGAACTGCCAGATATTAGGGTCTTGGGTTCTATTGAATATTTCAAGGTGAATGAAGGTTTGGGGGTAAAGCCAAGACCGATTAATTAGGTATAACTGCAATTCCCCCAAAACACCATGACAGGTCATCCTTCCGGGATTTTTTTTGTCATTTCCTCTGCTTGAAATTTCTTCTTGTCTGTCTGGAGAACCCCTACTCATCTTTCAAGACTTAACTCAAGGGTCACTTCGTCTTTGAAGACTATATTGACTTCCTTCCAGTTCACTTCACCTCTATCTCCTAGGTAGATGTGATCTCTCCTTTACTTATTGCTGTTTACCCCACTAGAAGGTGAGCTTCTTGAAGGAAAAGACCTAGCAGAGGCTGGCATATAGTAGACAATCAATAAATAAGCAGGTATGTTAATGAATGAAAGAACACATAGGAAGGGTCCCAAAAGACAAAATCATATGTTGATAAGGAGGCCACTGGGCCCCTTGAAGACACAGACATCCCTGTAAAATTTCAAGTTTGCTCCAAAAAAATGCCAGGCCTATCCAACATCAGCCTGCATTGTTACCTCTTTGTCTAGGCAGAAAAGTTGTCACTTTGCTTAACTCTTAGCAAACTGGATGTGTAGTCTGGACTCCTATTCTCTGCCAATTTTGCATGATGACACTATATAATGAAATTTTAAAATAGACTTATGAAGGCTCTTAATGGTCAGACATCTACAAACCTTTTCTTGGATTCTCTGTTTTAATCTCTGAGCTGAACATTTTCTTTCATTCTTTATATTTTCCCTGCAGGCACCCCATTGATGATAATTGTAGGAAATACACTTAAGAAAATGATGCTTTTCTATTACCACTGTAGTAAAGAATCATTTTGTTTCTTTTTCTGCTGTTGATTTCTTTTTGGTGAGTTGTTTTTGTGTGATGAAAGATTAATAGTAAGAAAATACTTGTTTATTACAAATATTTTTTGTTTTTTCCCTCCCACAGGAGTATCAGCATAAATGCCAAGCAATCTGAATTAAATAGCTTAAGTAGTAGAAATACTATTCCAATTGCTTGTCATTACACAGGAGATATGGCTGACTATACGGCACTACCTGAGCCATACATTTTACATTTGCAATCAGCCTATTATAGATGAACTGTGAAAATTGGAGAGGGCTTTTTATGATAATTGGAAGTTGTTTTCCTTGAAGTATGTAAGGCCCTTGAGAGAGCTTGAATCACTTGTCTGTAATTTTGTTATAAGCTTTAATGCTATTTATTTAACTTGAAGTTTATTGCTCCTGAATATATTTTCCTGTGTCTTTCGATTGAGTGACATATATGCTACAGTCTCAATAACATTTTTATTTTGAATATAATTATAAATTTTATTTTGCTTGTTGTTCTCAACTTCAAAGAGTTATCTTCCCTTAGGGCATGATTCATTGAAAAATGAAACTAACCTCTGGATTTTAAATTAAGTATGTGAATAGAAATACAAAATATAGTCTCTCTTTGATTCCACCTGGCTCTTTCTGTGCTCTGAGTAAAACTGACCCAATTCAGATATTGACTGAATCTGTAGGTGATGTGTCCAACATTTTCTGCCATACATTATTATATATTCTTGTAGTTTTCTTCCTTACCTTTACAATCTTTCTCTGGTTTGGCTGGTATTCTCTCTGCTCACTGAATAACTAACGTTCATTCCTCGTGTAGACAATTTCTCTGCCTAGAATGTCCTTCCTTCTCTCAAAACTTATCCAAATCTCCTAATATCTCCCCTCAACAAGATGGTCCAGCTTATGTTATACTACATCTATGAATATTAATATAACTACTCCTTAGCTGGAATTGATCTCTTATCATCTGCCTGCTCTTAGCACATCTTTTCTTTTCTTTTTTCTTAAGATTTTATTTCTTTATTTGAGAGAGAGAGAGAAAACATGAGCAGGGGGAGAGGTGGAGGGAGAGAGAGAAGCAGACTCCCTGCTGAGCAGGGAACCTGACCCAACTCGGGACTCAATCCTGGGATTCCAGGATCATGACTTGAACCAAGGCAGACGCTTAACTCACTGAGCCACCCAGGCACCCCTAGCACTTATTTTCTAGGCCTCTATATTGGTCTAACCATATGTAATGGCCCCTTGCTTCTCTAGAGATCAGAAGTATGGGAAAGCCCACCTAAAGTAGTGAACACAAAGCTACTATATTTTAGGTGAAAATTTTACTAAGAGGCTTAATACATAATTTAATTCCAATTCTTAATGAACTTGATTATCTGGTTTCTAAGTCCTCAAGTGAAAAAGACACAATCAACCAAACCTCATTTTCCTTATCTGTTAGATTGAAATTATAGCTGTATTTCATCACATCTAAGATTTCATTGATTTAAGACACACCACTATTTTATTTATCACTAGGGAAGAAAAGATGCTGCCCATAAAAGTATGTCACAAGGGTTTGTTATTACCTAGAATTTGTATTTTATACTTATTGAAAGAACTCTTTCTATCATTATTTAAACATCATTTTTGGTTATCAACAGCATATATGCTTGGTATATGGGATAAAATAAAGTAATGCATTTTTCAACAGTTTTCTAATTGAAGTATAATTGACATACAATGTTGTATTAGTTTCAAGTATACAACATATTGATTCCACAATTCTGTACATTCAACAGTTTTTTAATCTCTAGAAGCTTCTCGTCACGGTCATGCTTCTGCAACACAGTGTGATAATACTAGTCAGATCCGGGATTAAATCTCTCTCTGCCAATCACTGGCTTTATTATCTTGAGCACATTACTTAAAATTTTCTTTACCTATAAAATGGGGAAAATAATTACTACTTCTCATCATTATTTAAACCAAATGAGATAATAGAGGCTGTGTGCAAGTGTTAGCTCTCTATCCTGCATGAATCTACACATTTAGCCTCCTAGGACTTGGCTCACTTTTTAAAAAAAACTTAGTTTTTTTTAAAATATCTAATACACTTGGTTGTAATTGCATGTTTAGGCATAATGGCTTGCAATCTGAAAATTCATTACGATTCAGTTTCTGTGCTTTATAAAATTAAATATTCTCCTATTTTATATGACTGTATATGGTTTCAAGTTTTCATAACTTTACTCAAAATAAGGAATATTAGCTATCCAATACATTTACTTATAGTTGGAGAACTCAATAGCATGTCAGGAATACCTCAAGTAAATCACAAGCATCTCTATAGGGCAGAAGTTGTGCTTGTTATGTTTTCTATTTGCCACATTGAATATTACTCAGGATTCCCAGATGACCTTATTAATGTCTGGCAATTCCCCAAACTGCCTCAATTGTTGCCACCACTGTAAAATGCTGGGGATTGCTGTTTTCCTTGAAAACAAAACAAACTTAAAAATTTTTATTGTGTGGAAAATAAGGAAATCTGGGTATATTGGACTGTAATGCTGCTTTTTTAGACTAAAAAAAATCATGAAGAATGGCAAAAAAATTAGTCAATTGGTAGACACAATTCTAAGATAGCACAGCCTTTTAAAGTTACCGTCATTAGATTTAACTGTAGATATAAGGTTGAACTGGTTCTTTCTCTTTAGATTTCTCACTTGACAGTAGCTGTAGGCGAGCCTAGAATTGGAAAAAATAAGAACAGACAAGTTTGTGTCTATGTCTGCCTAAATTTCTCTTCTTTCCTATCTCTCTGTCTTCCTTCATCCTGAATTTTCTTCTGTATTTATTGGATGACTGGAAATATAAAAATAAATAAAATGGTTTTTCCCCTGGAGGAGCTCCATCCCCCTACTTTCCAGAGGCCTAGAGAGGCTAAGTGATTTGCCCAAAGTCACACAGTTAGTAGGTGAAAGATCTGGGATTAGAATCCATTTCAGTTTTCTGCCAATTGAATTCCATATATACTAATCAGGCTTCTAAGTGCAATGGACTCTGCCAAACCCTACCGTGTCCATTTGATTTTCTTTCTTCCTAGAAAAAAAATGTAAACCAGAAATGGAGATTTCTGTCATATACCTTGAATTCTGTTGCAGTAATGTTCATATAAACACTGTTCACATGGAATGAGATTGAAGTATCATACTAAATTTTCAGCAACCAACACACAGTAGATAGTATTATTTATTTTACATCAAGATAAATACTGCACTTCGCCTAGAGGCAGCCTTGGTAATTTAGGTACCCTGCTTTCAGATACCCAGGTGTCAAAATTTCAAGCTTACCAAAGAGATAAATAAGGATAAGGTTGTTCCCATTACAGAAGGATTCTTCAACTTACAAATGGATTCACTGCAGGGTTCCTTTAAAGAGGTTCTTCCTTCATACTTTTAAGTATATATTTGTTGATCAATTGACAATCTCATCAGAAAAAACTGAGGGGGAGACAAATAGCTAACATGTTAGAAATTGCTGCCAGGTGATGATCACTGAAATGAAGATTAAACACCTCAAACATTATAATGTAAGTTGGTGGGAAACATATCATTTGATTTATGAAAAATTGAATTCAGACATTAATTTTTAAAAATATGTGTACAGTATAAAGAAGCACACTGGACTTACATAATAAAACATTCTAGAGCAGGGGATCTTAGAATATATAGACTCTTGAGGGGGAGAAGTTCTGTGAATGGGCATAATAGTCAACTATTGCTATAATAATGCTGCATTAAAAAATACCCCAAAACTCACTGGCTCAAAAGCAACAATCATTTATTCTCATTTATACATTTGCAAGTCAGCTGGAGGTTGGGTGATCTAGGCTGAGCTTAGCTGGGCTGAGCTTCAAGTTGCAGGTTGAGTCCAGGTCTACTCTCTATGTCTCTGATCTTTCTTGGACCAGAAAGCTACCTGGAGCATTTTATTCTGCTAATGGCAGAAATGCAAGAGGGATGAGCAGAAATATGCAATGGCTCTTAAAGACTAAGGTTGAAACCAGCATTATGTCACTTACATTGGCCAAAGCAAATTGTTGTCTAAGGCCAACATCAATGGGACAAAGAATATTCTCTGCTTCTAGTGGGAAAAGCCACAAAATCCTATGGCAAAGGACATGAATATAAGGAAAGGAGAAGGATTAGGAGCAATAATGTAGTCTATCACAATAGGCTTCAGGGATACCAAAAAGCCACTGAAATTGTTTACTAAAATGTTGTATCATATAGGGCTATTTTTCTAGGGAGCAAGTTCCTGCTGTTCATCAGATTCTCAAGGCGGTAATGGGATTCCATTCATTTCCATTTAAGAACCACTTACTCTAGGGCCTCTTATTATTCATTTGTTTGTTCACTCAAATATGTTAATGTACCCCAGTTAATGACCCAGGGTTTATTGAGGTATTTTCTAATTTTTAGGTGATTGAGGAATTGGTTACTTTCTATCAGGCTGTGTATTTTGAGAGCCCATTTGATTTGGCAGAGCTCTATTCGGCACCTGGTAGCTGTTTGATGCCCAAAACTTAGTTGACAACTCTCTCCCATAGTTCTATGTTAGTGAATTCCATGTGGAAGCAGCACAGCTAGAGTGGAGACATTGAAACAAGAAACACCTAGTTTCAAATTCTAGCCCTGCCATTCATTACCTGTATGATCTCAGGGAAGCAAATAAATTTCTATGCATCTTAGTTTCCTTATCTGTAAAATGGGAGTAACAGTTCCCATGCTACAGGATCACTGTGAGGATTAAATGTGAAAATGTGTGTATAGTACTTGTCCCATATTAGGCACTCAACAACTGCTAGTCCCTCTCATTCCCATGATTGCCTGTGTTGCACTAATACTTTGATCTTTGCTGTATAATATAAATAGTATCTCCTCCTGTGAGATATTAATGAAGAAATTTCTGAATCCTATTCCTTCTTATTCTTTGACTCTTGAGAAGAACAATTAGCTGTTTCCTTCTATCATCAGATCCTGGACCCATGATCAAGCTGCATTTATTTTATTTTTTAAAAAAAAATTATTTAAATTCAATTAAAATATAATGTATTATTGGTTTCAGAGGTAGAAGTCAGTGATTCATCAGTCTTACATAATACCTAGTGCTCATTACATCATGTGCCCTCCTTAATGTTCATCACCCAGTTACCCCATCCCTCTACCCCCTCCCCTCCAGCAACCCTTAGTTTATTTCCTATGCTTAAGAGTTTCTTATGGTTGTCTCTCTCTCTCTCTGGTTGCATCTTGTTTTATTTTTTCCTCTCTTCCCCTATAATCCTCTGTTTTGTTTCTTAAATTCCACATATCAGCAAGATCATATGATAATTGTCTTTCTCTGATTGACTTATTTCACTTAGCATAACACCCTCTAGTTCCATCCACGTCATTGCAAATGGCAAGATTTCATTCTTTTTGATGGCTGCATAATATTCCATTGTATATATCTATCACATCTTCTTTATCCATTCGTCTGCCGATGGACATCTGGGTTCTTTCCATAGTTTGGCTATTGTGGACATTGGTGCTATAAACATCGGGGTGCAGGTGCTCCTTTGGATCACTACATTTGTATCCTTGGGGTAAATACCCAGTAGTGCAATTGTTGGGTCATAGGTTAGCTCTATTTTCAACATTTTGAGGAACCTCCATACAGTTTTCCAGAGTGGCTGCACCAGCTTGCATTCCCACCAATAGTGTAAGAGGGTTCCCCTTTCTCTGCATCCTTGCCAACATCTGTCATTTCCTGAGTGGTTAATTTTAGCCATTCTGACTGGTATGAGGTGGTATCTGATTGTGGTTTTGATTTATATTTCCCTGATGCCAAGTGATGTTGAGCATTTTTTCATGTGTCTATTGGCCATTTGTGTGCCTCCTTTGGAGAAATGTCTGTTCATGTCTTCTGCCCATTTCTTGATTGGGTTATTTGTTCTTTGGGTGTTAAGTTCGATAAGTTCTTTATAAATTTTGGATACTAACCCTTTATCTGATATGTCATTTGCAAATATCGTCTTCCATTCTGTTGGCTGTCTTTTGGTTTTGTCGACTATCTCCTTTACTCTGCAAAAGCTTTTTATCTTGATGAAGTCCCAATAGTTCATTTTTGCCTTTGTTTCCCATATCTTTGGAGACGTGTCTAGCAATAAGTTGCTGCAGCCGAGGTCACAGAGGTTACTGCCTGTGTTCTCTTCTAGGATTTTGATGGATTCCTATCTCACATTTAGGTGTTTCATCCATTTTGAGTCTATTTTTATGTATGGTGTAAGGAAATGGTCCAGTTTCATTCTTCTGCATGGGGCTGTCCAATTTTCCCAACACCATTTGTTGAAGAGACTGTCTTTTTTCCATTGGATATTCTTTCCTGCTTTGTCGAAGATGAGTTGACCATAGAGTTGAGGGTCCATTTCTGGGCTCTCTATTCTGTTCCATTGATCTATGTGTCTGTTTTTGCACCAGTACCACACTGCACCTATTCTTTTTTTTTTAAATTTTTTTATTGTTATGTTAATCACCATACATTACATCATTAGTTTTTGATGTAGTGTTCCATGATTCATTGTTTGTGCATAGCACCCAGTGCTCCATGCAGAACGTGCCCTCTTCTTTTCAAGCTACATTTATACTTGACATTTCCGTGAATTCTTTTCAGCCTTTATCTCCTAGTATGAATGTTATAGAAGTAGAGTAGCTTCTTGTTTTCTGGGAGGGAACTGCCAAGACCAAGAGGAAATTGAACTTTGTCTTCCTAGCCACCTCGGGCTTTTGACATAACAGAGACCAGGGAGGTGAAAAATAATTCTTAGCAAGTAAAGTACTTTTTGACACAGTAGATTAAGCCATAATGGAAAAAGTTCTGCGATGTTGTTTTTCACAAATCACCACTGTTAACCTCCAAATTATATCAACTGACACGATTTTTTTGTTCTTTGAACTCTAACACAGATTGGGTGAGCCCTCAGAGGGAGTGAGAAGAAACATTTCTCTAGGTTAGTAGGAATTGGCTTATTTTGAATCTTTTTCTAGCTAGTTAAAATGCTGTTAACTTTGACAACTCTTTCTGGATCTAAAAAGAAATACTCTAACATCTAAGTATTTAATTATCTGTAAAAATTCAGTTTTAAGTCCAAGGGTTTTTTTTTAAGATTTTATTTATTTATTTGAGAGATTGGAGGGAGGAGTAGAGGGAGAGAGAGAGAGAGACTCTCAAGCAGACTCCCCACTGAGCTTGGAGCCCAACATGGGGCTTGATCTCACTATCCATGAGATCATGACCTGAGCCAAAACTAAGAGTGAAACCCTTAACTGACTGAGCCACCCAGGTGCCCCTCTAATAGGTTGTATATTTAGCACTGAGCAGCATGGCAGTTCCAGAATGGCAGCTATATAATTAAGAAATAATAACTTATAGGATATGTTCTATCGTTATCTATCTATCATCTATCTATCATCTATCTATCTATCTATCTATCTATCTATCTATCTATCTATCTATCATCTATCTATATCTGTCTATCCTCTAGAAATATTACTAATATTACAGATAACAGTCAGTTTCCAGCTTGGCCAATGTAAATAAAAATAAGGTCAGGTTAGAAATGTTAAATATTTTATATCTGAAATGCTTTTATATTTCATTCATTAAATTCTAGTGAGAAAGGCAATAACCGAATAAAAGCTAAAGGAAGAAAAAGAAGATTATAAATTGTGGTGAATGCTGTGAAGGAAATAAGCTGATGATAAAGTATATATACTATCCAAAGGGACCGAAAAGGCTACTCTGTTTTTAAAAAGATTTTATGTATTTATTTGAGAGAGAGAGCACGAGCGAGCGAGAGAGAGAGAGCATGAGTGGGTGGGGGGGTGGAAGGAGTGGAGGGGCAGAGGAAGAAGCAGGCTCCCTGCTGAGCAGGGAGCCCAAGGGGCTCAATCCCAGGACCCTGGGATCATGATCTGAGCCAAAGGCAGAAGCTTAACCAACTGAGTCACCCAGGCACCCCATCAACTACTCTTTAAAAGAGCATCTTTAACGCATTTTAAAATGTATGTAAAGTAATTTAAATACTATACAATGGGAAATGAAATATTGCCAATAAGTTCATTGTCCTATTATAACTATAGCTTCTTTGGGGAGGGGGCATTAAGAGTTGATGGTATTTAATACAATACCCCAAATCTTCTTATTCCATATGAAATTGCTACTATTTTGTGAATCTTTAAAGGGGAGGAAGTGAGCTATATTAAAGGTTCTTATTTAGACAAGGCTAACCAATTTTAGTGAAAAAAGAAAAACCTTTTCATTAAATGTAGTCAGCTCAGTAAGCAGTACACTAAGTTGTCACCATTACATATGTTGGTTGGATGTTATTCCCTCTCCTCTCCCCAATAATTCTGGTTCCATCCAAGATGAGAAGTTATAAAAAAAAAAAAAAAAAAAAAAGAACAAATGCACAACTTTTGAAGGTAATTCTCCATTAGGTTTTCAATGGAAATGAACTCTGGAAACACTTAGAAATGTAAATACCACAGTAAAATCCAAAGAACTAACTCTCTTAGGAGGTGACTGAGCAGACTTGTAACAAAGGGAAAATAATGGGTGTCCTCTATGATTCCCCAGAACTTTAAAGTCAGTTATATTATCTCTATTTTACAGACAATAATAATGGAACACAGAAGGGATAAATGGTGTTCTGTTCTTTCATACAAGTGTGTATCAAAGTCAGGGTTAAAACTGAGAGCATTCTGGCTCTTAACTTACAACTATAGTTGGATTGTTGAGTCCAAGGAGAGGAAGAATATTGGGTCAAAGAGTTACTTAAAATTACCTGTGTATTCTTATATTCTACTTGCAAATGTTCTTTTCATATTTGTGTACTACTCTGTCACCAACTATTGGCCATTGTTGACAGTCACTGGATCATTTGTTCTTCTCTTGACAGTTCTGCACTAAATTGAAAAGTACTCCTCTGAATGTGTTTTTTTTTTTTTTTTTAATTCTAGCTTTACACATCCCATCATGTTATATTTCTTATTTTTCCCCTTGGCTCCAACAGGTTAGGATGATATTTGGCTTAGAGAATACTATCCTGGTCCAATTTCCCATATTATATATAACTAGTTGAGAAGGCCTTAGGTATTGTACCATAGGTATAGCCAAAGATCTAGTAGTAATAGAGATATTTTGGTTCCATTCCACCAACAGATCTTTAGAAACATGTTTTCCTTCTGTAATAAAGAATCTTTCTGAGGCCTGTAGTGTTCACTTTCCCTTTTGATATTGGGGAACCACAAAAGTGTGGTAACCCAATGTCATGCTTCCTCCTTTAAGGACCAGGATTCTCATTTCACAGTTGCCCAAGGACTCACAGCCATTAGGATGTGTGGTATATACTTACTTCTAGTTGGATTGTCTCTTATCTCAGATGACTGGTAGTGCTTCTAGATTATAGCTGGTTTGTAAGTGTTGCACATATCAACCAATCTTAACTGCAACAACTGTCAGTCTCTAGTGTGAAACATCTTTTATATTGTTTTATAGTATTTTTCAGTGTTTTCCCCAACTGCTTTATGTTAAATTTCCATTATTCTGTTTGCTTCTGTGCGAAATTCATTTATTTTTTGAAATATATTGTTAATTTTATCCATCTGTGTATCCAGTGGTGACAAACCTGCCATGACATGAATGTTAAATTGAGATTGCTTAGTTTCAAAATTTATAAAATTAAATGTATTTTAAATACTTGAATTTCCTCTTTGAATGTGGTCAGAATAACAAACTTGCATTTTTAGAACCTAATAAAGTAATATCTTGGGGGTTTTGTTTTTCTTTTTTCCTAATGTTTTTTTAATTGTATAGCTCTCCCCACTCTCACACCATCCCATCCTACATACCCACCCACACACCTAACTTATGAGCCCTCTACACAAGAAGAAAGAATGGGAATGACTGGGGGATGTGCTATTAAAATGATACATTTTCAGATATTCTCTAAATCATTTTCCTTGTAGCCTTCTACTTCTAAGACTGTATCATGAGGCTTATTGACCTCCAGAAAGGAAAAGGGGAGAGAAAGGCACATACAGGTAATATTAGGAATGAGAATAACAATATAATAAATAAAATGAAGATATGAAAAATCAGAAGAGAATATTATGGAGCAACTTTATGCCAATAAAATTGAAAACATAAATTCAATTGACATAGAATATATAATTTATCAAATTTGACTCAAAAATTAGAAAACCTTCATAAACTAATATGCTTAAACTCATTGAATTGATAATAAAAATTAACCTACCTCTGAAAAAAATTCCCAGGTCCAGGTGATTGGATGACTTTACTGGCAAATTTCCCCTAACTTTCAAGGATAAAACAATCTAAATTACATTAACAGTTTTGGAAAATGGAAAAAAAAAGAAAGCTACTCAACTTACTTTATGATACTAGTATACCTTTAATCAAAAAAAAAAAAAAAAAAGCAGGAAAGGACAGACTCAGTAAAGAATAGTTCAATCTCACCTATGAACATAGGTGAAATGTCTGAAACAGGAACCATTAGATAATTATTGCTCAGCTCCAAATGCCAAGAGTCATCTTTAATTCCTCTTTTCCCTTTCATACCCCACATCTAATGAATCAGTTTGCAAGTTCTATTGACTCTGCCTTTTAATCAGATTATGTCGTTCCTGGATCAAAACTCTTTAAAGACATTCTGTGATGCATAGAATAAAATCCAAACCTCTCACCATGATCTACAAGTCCCTGCATGATCTGACTTCTGCCTACCTCTTCAACCCTATCTCCTACTATTCTCCTTCTGGCTCACTCCACTCTAGACATACTGATCTTATTCCTGTTATTTGAAAAGGCCAAACTTGTTTTCAGCAAAGAGGTTTTACATTTTCTGTTCCCTCTGCCTGGACCCTTCCTCCAGCTGTTTGTATAATAATTTCCTTTCCATCATTCAGTCCTCTGTTCAAATATCACTTCAAAGAAGTCTTCCCCAATCTCTATCTTGCCATTTCTTCATTCTTCCTCCCTCTGTATCCCCTTAACCTTCTTCATTTTTCTTCATATCACTTATCAGTATCTAAAACTATAATTTTTCAAATCTAGAAGTTCATTGTCTTTCTCCCTCACTAGAATGTAAGCTCCAGAGGGCAGGGATTTTTCTTGTTCTCTGCTGTATTCCCAACACCTAGAAAAGGGCCTTGTAGGCATTAAATATATATTTAATAAGTAAATTTAGTTCAACATTTTTTTATTTCACAGATGAGACAACTGAAGCCCAGGGAAGGAATATGGCTTGTTCAAGGTCACTTGTCCATCTGAGAAAGGGAACACTTTCGAGTCACATTCCAGTGGACTTTCTACTATACTACATTTCTCTATCTGCCCCTAGCCCCATAATTCTAGTTTAAAAAGACAATCCTGTCCTCTCCCTGGCAGACTAGTAAAAGTATTAATTTGCCAAAATGTTTATGAAGCTTGCTGCAGGCAAATCAGTATGATGAGACTTATATATGGATACTGTCTTACTTTGTGGCTTTCCAGTACTGGTTACATTTCATTTCAGGAGTGCCTTCCTTTAAGAAGTAGGGAAAATGCTTACCTTCCATGTGTGTCTATTAGCAAATATGATAAATCATGTTAGGGCCAGACATCATGCACTGATGACATTAACGTATCCCAAATAAGTCATGAGTCCGTTGGCTCTGATTAAAGTCCTGTTATTCGTGCAAAGTAATTTTAAATAAATTCTATGCCCAATGTGGGGCTCAAACTCACGACTCTGGCATCAAGAGTCCCATGGTCTACCAACTGAGCCAGACAAGCACTCCTTGAGAAGTAATTTTACAATTTGAAAAAACAGAGAAGGTCACAGAGCAAGGGTATGTATGTGTATATGTGTACGTGGTACAATTTGATTAGTTCATTATGCAAATATGATGTGCCTGTGGCGGTGCCAGTGGAGATACAAAAGAAGTGGCAGGCATACTTCTTATAGTTGGAAATCTTATATACTCTTGAAAGAACTGGAAAAGAATTCTGACACAGTGTATAAGCAATGAAGAAGAGTAAGAGTAAGACTGTATCTACCAGGACTGGTGAGATTCAGAATAAGAGAAAAATCACTATGAGGTAGAGTTCATCTGAACAAACAACACAGAGACTATGTGGTACAAGACTATGTGCTGCCTTTCTCTCTGCTTTTTGTGGCAAGGCTCACAGTATATTGATATATCATTAAAAATAGTTTATTTTGTTTGCATTCAGGATGAAAGCCATTGACCACAGGAGACAGAATTTTCTAAGGTTTTAAAATAATTCTTGGAAGATAATAAGTTCTGGTAGTTGCCTTTGATTTTCTAGGCAGATGCGTGGTGTTCAAGTATCCTTTGTCTCCCTTCAGAAGTGGGAGTAGGGATGTTGTCCTGCCACCGTGGAATATTTCACAAGGTTTCATCAAAGTTTCAGTGTATCAGCTTCTTCGTGGCTTATCACTTCAAGCCCGTGAACAAACTGGAAGGGATATGTTCTGTTTTGTTTACTCTGGACAGCCTAGATCTCTGGATTGTCTGCTTCCTGGCAACTGCCACTAGAGAGAGGCTGATTCACTGCATTTGATTGGTGGATAGAATTTTAAGCAACATTAACAGATTCTCAATGAAACTGCTTAGCCCTTTCAGGCATAATCCTACAAACTCCAACTCTGTGTAATGCCCATTAAAGGTAATGGGCACTCTGTCTGATGAGGGCAGTTCAGTCAACTGAGCAGTCTGTGATGGTGGCTAGAGAGGTTATTCAGAGCTTTGCAAATCCCATCCATGTCTGTGGGAAGTTAAGCCTTTATATCAGCTGCAAAGTAGAGCCTTCCATTTACAACATGCAAAACACTAACCACATTTCTCTTTAAAAATGTATTAAGGAAGAAATTATGTACTAGAATATTAGGTTTGTTATAATAAGAACTATAGGGACTTTCAAAAATAGATTTTTGGCTACTGGGAATAGAAATTTGGTTCAGAGTGATAAATTTTCTGCATTTATTTATTTCAAGGCATTTCCTTGAGCAGTGTATGTAGGTAAATGAAAAATACTGTTGAATTTATTTTAGATGTGACATAAGAACCAGAGCAGTGTTTCTCAAAATAGGGACTGCCTGCAATAGAATCACCCAGGGAACTTGTTATAAATGCAGATCCCTAGGCCCCACACAAATCCTGCTGAATCATACTCTAAAGTTAGAGCCTACGGATCTTCATTAAAAACAAACAAACATGCAAAACTGACCAGATGTCTCTGATATAATCTAAAGTTTGAAAACACTGGAAGTTAAAGTTGGAGAGTAATTACTTAAGAGTGAGGTTTGCTAGTGAGGGATCATTAGGATTGTGTGTGTAGGGAGTGCTAGTCAAATTTCTGACAGCTTTTTATCTCATTTGCATCCCAATGTCATTGATAAGAATAAAAATGCTTAATGTCCAATAAAAGTAGACTAGATATATTGGGACATACCCATGCAATACTATACAGTCATTTAAAATGATTTTATAGAATGATACATGAGTGCATGGGAAGTTATTCATTCTATGTTGTTAATTGAGAAGAGCAAGTCACAAAACATTATGTATGTTGCAATTGCTCTCAAAAATACTAGGCAAGGAAAAATATCTGGACAGACATATAAAAGGAATTAATGGTAGAAGATTACAAATAACTTTTATAGTCTTCTTTTTGTTTATTTGTATTTTCCCAATGTTCTATAATGAGTATCTACTACAAAAGTAATACCAGTTATTATAACAAAAAGAAAGTCTCCACTTCTTATGGCATAATATAGGTTCTAACATTTTAATTGAAGGAATCTTTTCAGATCCATACTATTTAGTACCTTAGTACCTCAGATGCTGTTATTCAAACAAAAAGTGTTTTTTTTTTTTGTTATATAGTAACATTTTTATAAAATATAAATCTATGGAAGAAGTTGTATATAAATTGAAATGCTATTTTTAATGGAATGGAGGAAAATATTATTTTTGCTTTGGCTTACCTTACTTTCAATGGAAAGTATCTCTTTCTACCATTGCATATGCCTATTTTAAATACTTTTATTGAAAACCAAGATAAATTAAAAAATATCAGGTTTTAAACAAGTTTTTTAAAAGTGAGAGAGATCTAGTCTCTACAGCTGTGATGTCCAATATGGCAGTTACTAGCTGCATAGGGCTACTGAATGCTTGATACATGGCTAGTCCAATTTCACATGTGCTGGAAGTATAAAATACACAACTTTTTAAAAAGACTTACTAGGAAAAAATATAAAATATCTCAATAATATTGATGTTGCTTGCATGTTGAAATGGTGATATTTTGCATATATAGAGTTAAATAAAATATTAAAATTAACTTTACCAGTTTCAGTTTATTTTTTAAATATGGTTCCTAGAAAAATTTAAATTATACATGTGGCTTGCATTAGTTGCCTATTAGTGCTCTTTAAGTCTATACATCACGTTCTTGAAGGAAATCTTATGGATGACCCACCTTGCCTTGAAACCAAATGGTGCTACTGAGCCTGGGACAGGATTTGGTTTACACTAGGCTTCTCAAAGTGTGGTCCCTGGACCAGCAGCATCAGCATGACCTGACAACTTGTCGGAGATACAAATTACTCGAACACATCCCAGACCTACTGAGTCAAAAACTTGGGAGCAAGGCCCTGCAATAACAAGCCCCCACTAGGTGATTCTGATGCAAACTAAAGTTTGAGAAATGCTGATTTGAATAATCCTATGGTGAATCTTACTGTAAATGCAAGAATACTTGCCTCTAGTCTATCTCTTTTGAAAAATCTGGATTTCTATCTTTTGTTGTTTGCTTAACTAATGGCCTATTTGCCTTAAGATAGAGAATAAAATGGTGATGATAATTATTAATGATAATTATTGAATTATGGTATAATTATCTGCTTTTTAGATTTAGAAAGGAAAATATGACCCTTAACCCTAAAATATATGAATGATATCTATTTACAATTCCCTATGGGTTTAAACGTGTATAAAGTAAAAATAACATCTATGTGTTTATTATTTCTTCTGAATGTAGACAAAGGTTAAGGCCTGGTGAGAAAAGGAAAAAGAGGGATTAGTTCTATTTATTCATTCACTAATTCATTCATTCATTCGTTCATTCATTCATTCAACAAATAACTATTGAACACCAATAGGAAGAGATACTTCTTGATTCTGATCTGGTATCCCCTTTTCCTGCCTCTGCATGGGCAATTCCACTAGAGAGTTAACAGAATCCAGAGAATTAGTTCTAGTCAATGGAATTGGTTAATCCAGAGAATTAGTTACTGCAGGCCAGTGGCCCAAGAAAGATGAGGAAACAGCATTCCCCACAGCCAAGGAGTGATCTCAGGTTTCTCACAATGCAGGTGTGGATTTATTAGGAAGGAGATAATTTTCAGCATCAGCTTTATATAATAATCATAATAATAACAGCTTTTTGGAAGCAGAGGCTTTTGTAACTGTTTAAAAAAATCATGAATGTCCTTATATAATGAGTGTATTTTTCTTTTGAACTGTGATGTAGCTTTCAAAAGCAAATGGAATATTTTTAGATGTCATACTATGCCAACAAATGAACCTCACAGCATCTACTACATGTATTGCAGTTGATGTTTAAAAGCCTTTAGGTTACACTGGAATGTTGATATAACAATATTCACTTCTAAGCATCTGACATAAAGTAGATGTCTTTAATCTAAAAGGAGCTACATTTAAAAATATTGTTTCCAAGTTGTTGTGCTAGGTTCTAAAGTAAGGGGAAAAAAAAAGACAGGGTTTATCTTTTAGGAACTCAAATTTTCCTGCTGCTAGTCAGCTCTGGCTGTACCTAAGAATCACCTACAGAGCTTTTGAAAAAATACCAAAGCTCAGGCCCCAGCCAATTAAATAAAAATCATTAGGATTGGGGACTGAGTATAGAGTTAACTACTGGTAGAGCTCTAAGACAGATTACAAACAGAGCTAAACTAAAGTATAAATAAAGTGTTATAAGAATGCAACAAGGGGCACCTGGGTCGTGCAGTTGGTTGTGCGACCCACTCTTGGTTTTGACCCACTCTTGGTTTCGGCTCAGGCCATGATCTCAGGCTTGTGAGATTGAGCTCTGTGTCAGGCTCCCCACCCAGCGTGGAGTCTGCTGAAGACTCTCTCTTCCTTGCCCTCTGCCCCTCCCCACCACGCTCATTCATGTGCACTCTCTCTCTGTCTCAAATAAATAAATCTTTAAAAAAAAAAAAAGAATGCAAATAAATTTTTCAGGGAGGAGTTGTCAATATTTAGAGACGATTTCACCAAAAAAGTAATCAGATGGGAGTCAATAAGGTATCACCACCAGTTGGCCTGATTTTTCTCAGATGTCTGTTTTCTCTCCTACTTGCTAGGACCAATGTTAGTTAGTACTTTTTCTGGGTTCCTAGGTGGCTTTCTTCTTCTGTTGAGTTCTTTCTTCCCCACCACATATATTTAATACTTTTGGAGAATTCTTTTCTGAAGAACCTTTGGTGAACCAGAGAGAAAGACCCGTTCTGTTTGTTTGCATTGCAGTGAGAATTACTTGCCTTCCTGGTTGTTACTTTCTTTTGTTTTGCTGCACTCCTGCACAGCCCATGATTTCTCTTCAGATTCCTTTGGAATAGACAGATATCCTCTTGGTCATTAAATTCATTTTTCATGCATGGGTTTTAAATTATTTCTCAAATTTATTACTTCTTCCTATTTTGTCCAACTATTTTAGTGTGGTCAGTGGAAAGCATTGTCTCTCCAACACTGACCCCACCACAGTGTAGTCAATGGGACCCTTACCCTGGTTTTCAGGCATGACGTCTCATTACATTTCACACAAATTTCCCTATGTGGAATACCTAACTATAGATTAAAGGAGGGGATGGGGTTGTCTAGAATAGTTTTTAATAGGCTTTCCACCAACCCTCTTTTTAGCCCCACCCCAAACCCTGTCTTCAGAGGTAGCCGATGTCTTCAATATCTGTGTTTCAGGAATTGCATGGGAAGAATAGGCTTGTTTCTTGCTGGTTTTCTGACATGGTTTAAGTTTTCACTTCTTCAGTATGCTAAGTTAGTTACTGCTCATTCATTTGTTTTCTGGCTTCCAAAATTTTGTTTTCTTTCCTATTGTGCATGTTCATTTATTTAATGTCAATTTAGTAGGGTTTTAGAGAGGAGATGAGGAAAAAAGTGTTTCAATCTGTCATGTTTATTGAGAAGTAGCTATTGGTATTTAATAAATGTTTCAATTTCATATCAGTGAGCCAAGTTTATCAACACCTTCATATACTAATACCTTCATATACTAATTAGTATGCCTTAAATCATGCCTTAAATCACCATATAAGTTACACATGTATAAAGGTAATCTGCGAATGTGATCATTGTTTCTCTATTTGTCATAAGGCACACTGGTCTGAGACTGTTACCTTGACTCAAAATTGGCAAGTTGGGACAAATGTTTAGACAAAGCTATATAAATGTTTGGGAATGGTTAATGAATCCAAAGAATGATTTATTTGCTATTCCAGGATTTTTATGCTTTTTAACTCTGTTTCCCATTTCCTATGATAAATCAAGATGTTTATGTCATCTTCAAGAAACAGACTAATGAGTTAAGATATTCAATTGTAGGCAAAGTAGTATAGATCATACCAGCCTGACTGGGCACTTAGAATCTTTGATCTATATTTCTCAGTTAAATTCTAAAGAAATAAAGTGGAAATTTGTTTTTTCTGATCTTTTCACTTTTTCCTAGCTCAATTAGTGAAACAGGGTTGGAGGAGAGAAATACACAATTGCAGGATTTCCCTAATGTCATTTTGTGAATGCTTGATATTTAAACAAGTTGCTTTTACGTCAACTGCTTTGAAGCCCCTTAACTTAAATGCCCTATCAATTAAAGAGGACTGCAAAAGAAGATATCATCTTGTCAGTGAAGACTTATCAAAAATTTAAAGATCATGAAAAGGAAGAGCTAGGAGAAGAACAAATATTGGTCTATAACTTTTTATTATTAGGACTTACATAATTTTTGAAGCTACATAATATAATTGGAACAGCTAGGAAACGTGAACAAGAAGACAAGATCTCTTTAGAAAGAAAAGCGAAAAGCTGAGAGAGAGAGGGAGAGAGAGAATAGGATTAATACATAAAATCATGAAGGAAGTAGAGTAGAATAATATAGATTTTCCCCCAAGTCCATTGATCCCATTCCCAGTCCCAAATACATAGTCTCAAATCTCAAAAGCATACATTTACAACAAATGGCAAATCAAATATGGTACTATATGTAGGAAGGAGCTGGCTATAAATCATCAAGAAGAATCAATGCAATAACCAAATGTAAATCCATTAATTCAACAAACTTTTATTGAGTCTCTACTCTAGGCATTAAATTAGACCAGGTTGTTAATACAAAAATGAATTATATTCATTGACCTCATGGAATGGATACATGAGTAAGGTGTATAAACAGCTGAGTGGAATATTGTGTGGTAGGTGCTGGGGAAGTGTTCAAAAAATAACTATAGTGGTGGTGCAAAGGATGCCAAATGGGTCATGAAGTCTTAATAACAGAGTAGAAGCTTGAGCTGGATAAGAAAGTATGAGTAGAACATTTGCAGGCAAAAATATTAAGGAAGAACATTTAATAAGAAAGGAACAATATCTATAAACATATAAATGTGTAAAATAGCATATCAAAGTCAGAGCACAACTAGTAGTTCTCATTGGCTGGTGCATGGTGTTTGAGGCAACAAGTGGTATATTAAGTTTTCTATTGCTGCATAAGAAAATAACACAAAGTTAGCAGCTTAAAACAATACAAATTTCTTAAATCACCGTTTCTGTAGGGCAAAAGTCTGGCTATGGCCTGACTGGGTTCTCTCTTCAGGGTCTCACAAAACTATAATCAAGTTGTTGACCAGATACAGTCTCATGTGGATCTCAGATTATTGGCTGAATTAATTCCTTTGTGGCTGTAGAATCTATGGTAATTTAATTCTTCAAAGTCAGCAACAAGGAGTCTCAGCTGCTTCAAGTCTCTCGCTTTAGGGATGGCCTACATCTTCTTTTAAAGGCTTCACCTGATTAAACCAGGCCCTTCCAGAACACTCTTGATTACTCAAAGTCAGCTGATTAGAAGCCTTAATTATATATCTGCAAAATTCCTTCACTTTGGCCATATAATATAACATAGACATGGCAGTGTTATCTCTCAACTTTGCTATATTCTATTTGTGAGAAGCAGGTCACAGGTTCTACCCACAGTCAAGGGGAAGAGATTAGAGGGAGGAGTTTTCACAAGTGTATGACTCATTGGAGGTTATTGTAGGGTGTGTCTGTCACAAGTGGGGAGACTAGACAGTTGAGGTTTTATTTATCATGCTAGAGATTGACTTTGGGGCACCTGGGTGGCTCAGTTGGTTAAGCATCTTCTGTCGGCTCAAGTCATGATCCCAAACTCCCAGGATCAAGTCCCACGTTGGTCTCCCTGATCAGCAGGGAGTCTTCTTCTCCCTCTGCCATTCACCCCACTCATGCGTGAGCTCTCTCTCAAATAAATAATTAAAATCTTAAAAAAAAGACTGACTTTTTTTTAACCAGACACTTTTGAAAAGAAAGTAAAGTTTTTTTTAATTGAAGTATAATTAACATACAATGTTATATTATTTTCAGGTGTACAACATATTGATTTAACAATTCTATACATTACTCATTGATCACTATGATAAGTGTACTCACCATCCATCACCATACAAAGTTACTATAATATTGATTATACTCACCATGGTAAAGTTTTCATCCCTGTGACTTACTTATTTTATAAATGGAGGTTTGTACCTCTTAATCCCCTTTATCGTTTTCACCCATCCCCCTACCCACCTCCTCTCTAGCAACCACCAGTTTGTTCTCTGTATTTAAGAGTCTTTTTTTTGTTGTTGCTTCTTTGTTTCTTTTCTTGTTCATTTGTTTTGTTTTTTAGATTCTATTTATAAGTGAAGTCATATGGTATTTGTCTTTCTCTGACTTATTTCACTTAGTGTAATACCCCCTAGGTCCATCCATGTTGTCATAAATGGCAAGATCTCATTCTTTTTTATGGCTGAGTAATATTTCATTACACACATCATATCTTCATTATCCATTCATCTATCAACAGACACTTGGGTTGCTTCCACATCTTGCCTATTTTAAATAATGCTGCAATAAACATAAGGGTGCCTATATTATTTTTGAATTAGTGTTTTTGTTGTCCTTGGGTAAATAGCTAGTAGTGGGATTACTAGATCATATGGTAGCTTTATTTTTAATAAAAATACTTCCACTGAGGTTGCACCAATTTACATTCCCACCAACAGTGCATGAGGGTTCTTTTCTCCATATCCTTGCCAACACTTGTTATTTTTTGTCTTTTTGATACTAGCCATTCTGACTGGTTTGAGGTGATATCTCATGTTAGTTGTTATTTGCATTTCCCTGATAATGAGTGATGTTGAGCATCTTTTCATGTATTTGTTGGCCATCTGTATGTCTTCTTTGGAAAAATGTCTATTCAGTTCCTTTGCCCATTTTTAATCAAATTTCTTTTTGGTGTTGAGTTGTGTAAGTTCTTTATATATTCTAGATATCAGTCCCTTATTGGATATATCATTTGCAAATATCTTCCCACTCACTGGGTAGCCTTTTTGTTTTCCTGATGGTTTCCTTTTCTGTGTAAAATCTTTTTATTTTAGTGTAGTCCCAATAGTTTAATTTTGCTTTTGTTTCCCTTGCCTGAGGAGACAGATCCATAAATATGTTCCTAAGAGCAATGTCCAAGAGATTACTGCTTATGTTTTCTTCTAGGAGTTTTATGGTTTCAGGTCTCACATTTAGGTCTTTAATCCATTTTGAGTTTATTTTTGTGTATGGTGTAAGAAAGAGTTTGATGTTTAGCATTTAACCAGTAGTGGAAACTTAAGGAGTGTTTGAACTGAGGAAATAACATTATCCCTGCATACATGTAGCTTATAAATTAGCAAATACCTCAAGGGGAAATTGCCTGCAGAATTTCTGGCTTATCTCTTTCTTGGGTCATGACTCCTCAAGTCCCTACCACTTTGGTAGCCCCAAACTCCAATTTCTGTCTCCTTATTACAGTGAGACTGCTGTGAGGCCCAGACTGATGCTTCTTCTCTGGCTCTCTTCTTGACATTGTTAGTAGATGAATGCCCCAGGGATAAAAGCAACAATGAATGTGGAGCTCACTTCAGGGTAATTCCCTCCTATCCAGAATCTTGGATCCTTTGAACTATGGTTTCTTCGGTTGATATCTGATACCTTAAAATCATATATTTAAAAAATTTTATACAGCTTTTATAGTTGTTCTCAGTCTGATGTAAGCTACTCCATCATGGCCAGAAACAGAAGGCAGTCTTGAAACTTTGAGTTTGTTGGTGAACCAATTGTTTGAAACCAATGTCTTAGCTTGGTTTCTTCTCTTGACTTTCGTTCTCAGGATGATGATCTTTTGCTTTAGTAGATCCATTCTTATTCTCAGGGAGGAATATTGATTGGCCCCCCAGCTCTGAAAAATTTGGTAGGCCATTATTACATACTTTCCAGAGGAGGCAGCATGATTTCAATGACAAATCTAACTATTTACAGTGTTCTGAATTGTCTATAGGAAATAATCATATATAGGCTCTTACAATCCCACACCAAAAACCATGTCATAGAATAAAGGGTTCTGCTAAAATGGAGGTGCAAGCCTTTCATCTGCAGTAAGTAGCTCAGAATAAATCCACTCCCAATACTGGGGTGGCCATAGCCTTCTGACAGTGGCCCAGTGGCATTCTCTTTGTACATGAAAGCTAACAGCTTACTAAGAAGAAACAAACCAAAGTCCAGATACTAAGAATTTTGACAGAACCTTGGAGGGCACAAAAGCAGCAATATATATAGCTTCCTATGTGACTGTTGACCCACTCCTTGAGAGCTTTCAAAAACAATTTGCAACTAGACTTTTAGCATACTTTTCATTTCAAATCTTTTAATATATTTTTTGTTTGCCACATTGAATAATTATATTTCAAGGCTGGGTTAGTCCTGAAAGATTCTGTTTGGGTTTTAACCTTGAATACTCTGCCATGCAACAATGTAATAATATTTTCTTTATGCTAATATGCCTGTATTCATGAGGGTTTATAAATAAAATGTGTTTTTCAAAGACTAAATACCACTAGTTCACTTCATGAAGCTTTATTCAGAATATAGATTTGAATGAAGCAAAGCTAATAATTCCTGCTATCAAGACTTGCAGTGTGTAACAAAAAAGATGCACAAATCACGTTTTGCTGGTTGGATTTATACCTTTCTGTTTTATCTGCTACAATTACAAATGCTCATTTAATAAACTTAAAATTTTTTTTCTCTCAAATAATTGCTTCCTGACTAAAAAAATATTTATTTAGCTAAACTGAATGAAACTTAACAACACTCTGGGAATGTAGGAGTTCTTTTGCCCATAAATTGAAAATAAATTTAACACAACTTAAACTTATTTGCTAATCTTCTTTCCTCCTTCCCTCCTTTCCTTCTTTCTTTTTCTTCTTTTCTCTCTTTTGTTGTACTAATTTCAAAGACTAGTACAGAAAATATGACTAGATTGACCCAAAATCTATTGCCAAATTCAGAGTCAGTTCAATCCTGTTCAGGAACTGGTCTTATATACAACATTGTTGCAAATTGCCTGACATCAATTGACAGTCATCACTTGCTTGCTGAAGGCAATCAGCTGGAGCACACTCAGAGCAAAGTATTGAAATAATAAGTGAACCTGTTAAAATATATGAAGAACACATGAACAGACTGGATCTGTCTAGTCTGGACATAAGACTGAAAGGGAGGTTAAGAACATGATAGCTATATTTAAATGTTCTAAGAGTTGTCATGTTGAAGAGGAATTAAACTCATTATAGAAGGTCACTAACAGCAGAAATAGGATAAACCATGAGAAGATACAAGAAAGATCTCATCTAAATATAAGGATAAACTTTGTAATAGTCACTGAAAAAAATAGCAATATGTTTTATTTTCTTCCTTTTTTTAATTTAAATTTGTTAGTTACCATATAGTGTACTATTGGTTTCAGAAGTAGAATTTAGTGATTCATCACTTATATATAACACCCAGTGCTCATCCCAACTGGTGCCCTCCTTACTGCCCATCACGCATTTAGCCCATTTCCTCACCTACCTCCCCTCCAGCAACCTTCAATTTGTTTCCTATAGTCAAGAGTCTCTTATTGTTTGCCTCTCTCTCTGTTATTATCTCATTTTATTTTTCGTTCCCTTCCCCTATGTTTATCTGTTTTGTTTCTTAAATTCCACATAGGAGTGAAATCATATGGTATTTCTCTTTCTCTGACTGATTTATTTCACTTAGCAAAATACACACAGGCTCCATCCATGTCATTGCAAACGGCAAGATTTCATTTTTTTAGTGGCTGAGTAATACTCCATTGTATATATACCACCTCTTCTTATCTATTCATCTGTCAGTGGACATCTGGGTTCTTTCCATATTTTGGCTATTGTGGACATTGCTGCTATAAACATTGGGGTGCATGTGCCCCTTCTAATCAGCACTTTTGTATCCTTTGGATAAATGCCTAGTAGTGCAATTGCTGGGTCATAGGGTAGTTCTATGTTTTAAAAAAGCTTTATTTATTTTGAGAGAGAGAGAGAAAGAAAGAGAGAAAGGGAGGGCAGAGGGCAGGGGCAGAGGGAGAGGAAGAGAGAGAGAATCTCGAGCAGACTCCCTGCTGAGCACGGAGCTTGACAGAGTCTGATCTGAGCCGAAATCAAGAGTTGGATGCTTAACCAACTGAGCCACCCAGGGTAGTCATATTTTTAAATTTGAGGAACCTATGTACTATTTTCCAGAGTGTCTGCACCAGTTTGCATTCCCACCAATAGTGCAAAAGGGTTCCTCTTTCTCTGCATCCTCACCAACATCTGTTCATTCCTGAGTTGTTAATTTTAGCCATTCTGATAAGTGTGAGATGGTATCTCACTGTGGTTTTGATTTGTATTCCCCTGATGATGAGTGATATTGAGCATCTTTTCATGTGTCTATTAGCTATCTGGATATCTTCTTTAGGAAAGTGTCTATTTATGTCTTCTGCCTATTTCTTAACTGGATTATTTGGTTTTGGGATGTTGAGATTGGTAAGTTCTTTATAGATTTTGGATACTAACCCCTTATCCGATATGTCATTTGCAAATACCTTCTCCCATTCGGTAGGCTGCCTTTTAGTTTTGTTGATTGCTTCCTTCGTTGTGCAGAAGCTTTTTATCTTGATGAAGTCCCAATAGTTTATTTTTGCTTTTGTTTCCCTTGCCTTACTAGACGTGTCTAGTAAGAAGTTGCTGTGCCCGAGGTCAGAGAGGTTGCTGCCTGTGTTCTCCTCTAGGATTTTGATGAATTCCTGTTTTACATTTAGTTCTTTCATCCATTTTGAATTTATTTTTGTGTATGGTGTAAGAAAGTGATCTAATTTAATTCTTCTGCATGTTGCTATCCAGTTTTCCCAACCCCATTTGTCGAAGAGACTGTCTTTTTTCCACTGGATATTCTTTCCTGCTTTGTTGAAAATTAGTTGACTATATAGTTGTGGGTCCATTTCTGAGTTCTCTATTCTGTTCCATTGATCTATGTGTCTGTTTTTGTGCCAGTACCATATTGTCCTGATGATGACAGCTTTGTAATACAGCTTGAAGTCTGGGTTTGTGATGCTGCCTGCTTTGTCTTTCTTTTTAAACATTACTTTAGCTATCTGGGGTCTTTTCTGGTTCCATACAAATTTTAGGATTATTTGTTCCAACTCTGTGAAAAATACTGATATTATTTTGATCAGGATTGCATTGAATGTGTAAATTGCTTTGGGTAGCATAGACATTTTAACATTATTTGTTCTTCCAGTCCATGAGCATGGAATGTTTTTCTGTTTCTTTGTGTCATCTTCAATTTCTTTCATAAGCGTTCTATAATGTTCAGCATGCAGATCTTTTACCTCTTTGGTTAGGTTTATTCCTAGGTATGTTATGCTTTTAGGTGCAATTGTAAATGGAGTCAATTCCTTGATTTCTGTTTCTGCTGCTTTGTTACTGGTGTATAGAAATGCAACAGATTTCTGTACATTGATTTTATAACCTGCGACTTTGCTGAATTCATGAATCAGCTCTAGCAATCTTTTGGAGGAGGCTTTTGGGTTTTCTACATAGAGTATCATGTTGTCTGAGAAAAGTGGAAGTTTGACTTCTTCCTTGCAGATTTGGATGCATTTTATTTCTTTTTGTTGTCTGAATGCTGAGCGTAGGACTTCCAGTACCATGTTGAATAATAATGGTGAGAGTGGACATCACTGTCCTGTTCCTGACTTCAGGAGAAAACTCTCAAAAAAAAAAAAAAAAAAAAAAAAGGAGACAAGCTCTCAGTTTTCCCCACTGAGAATGATATTTGCTGTGGGCTTTTCATAGATGGCTTTTATGATATTGAGGAATGTTCCCTCTATCCCTATACTCTGAAGAGTTTTAATCAGGAACGGATGTTGTATTTTGTCAAATGCTTTTTCTGCATCTATTGAGAGGATCATATGGTTTTTATCTTCTCTTTTATTAATGTGATGTAAGTTGCTGTATTTCTCTTGGAAGTCCTACTCTGCTAGTGTGGGGAGGTAGAAGATGGCGTCACCCTGCCCTCCAGGCTCAGGGGAGGGGACTCGTGGCCACCGCTGTTCAGGATGCTCTCAGAGAAAAGTGAAAAATCTCCCCTCCTGTGTCCCAGGCTTTCATCAGATCCCTGCCCTCAATCTGTCTGTGCTCAGGCTGTAGGCATGCCTGGCACCACAGTTTTCCTGTTTTATCTCTGGCAGGTATCTGGGATTTAAAGCTCCATATCTTAAAGAGCCTTGCAGGGCTATGTCTAGCACAGTTCAGTCTCAGAAAAGCAGTTGCTTGCTTGCATAGGTGCCTGGAGTTTATGCTGAAGCACAGCAAAAAGCTGCCAACCAGGTTATTTGCCCTCTGTGCATGCTTCTGTCCCCTGCTGTTGAACAGCAGCTCAGTGGCCCCAGCGGGCCCTTTGTCCTTGGAGAGGCAAAATTCTCTCTTCCAAATGTATCCAGGAAGGGGAGTGATCTCTTCCAGTGCAACCCACGGCATCCCCAACCTGAGGTGTGTTGTGCAGACCTACGCACTGCTCTCTCTCCCACTCTTTCCCTTTTCCTGACTTCACTCATTAAAAGGGCTCCCTCCCCTTGGTGGCACCACAGCTTTTCTCTCCCCTAATTCACAGCCCAGAACCTCGCATCTGACACATTCTCTCCCTCCAATTGTGCAAATTATTTTCTTAATCCTCAGATTGATTTCCTAGTTGTTCAAAATGATTTGATGTTGATCTAGCTGTGTTTGAGGGACAAGGCAAGCTCAGGGTCCCCCTACTACTCCGCCATCTTAACTCCTCCCAGAAAAGCCACAATATGTTCTCAATTTAGAGAAAACACTTATTAAATCTCAAAGTATCACTTAGTTTTTCTGTTAAGTTAGTTAAAGAAATAAAACTTTTATGTAAGAAACAATTATTTGAGAACTAATTATTGAAAGTTCATTAAGTGACATCTTTAAAATACTGAAAGAAAATAGCAGTTAGGGACCCCTGGGTGGCTTAGGCGTTAAGCGTCTGCCTTCAGCTCAGGTCATGATCCCATGGTCCTGGGATCGAGCCCTGCATCGGGCTCCCTGCTCTGCGGGAAGCCTGCTTCTCCCTCTCTCACTCCCCCTGCTTGTGTTCCCTCTCTTGCTGTGTCTCTCTCTGTCAAATAAATAAATAAAATCTTTAAAAAACCAAAAAGAAAATAGCAGTTAACTTAGAATTCTTTACTCAGTGAAAACATTCTCCAAAAATGAAGACAAATTAAATTTCAGTCAGTTTATTTTTAAAAGGAGGTGAAATAAACACATTTCAGACAAACAAAATATGTAAGAATTTGGCACCTTCTTACCTACTCTGAAAGAAATATGAAGGGGACTTATTTAGGCAGTAGGAAAATAATCCCAGATGGAAGGATGGGAAGGCAGAAGGAATGAAGAACACAAGAAAAGGTAAATATGTGAGGGAATATAAAGGGATATTATAAAAGAATATTTCTTGTTTAAAATAATAACATATTGTGAGGTTTAAAAATATGTATAGAAGAAAATGCACATCAACAATAGCATAAATTATAGGAACATAAGAAGGGTTAAAGTATTTTAAGATCTTTGCAATGTCTGGGAAGTGGTAAAAGTGTTATAGTAATCTATAATAGGTCAAGAGTACATGATGTAATTTCTAGGGTAATCACTGAAAAATACTAACTACCAAGGTAAAAGAATGAAAAACCACAGTTTAAGAGTTGGAGAAAATGAAATAATAAATATTAAGGAAAAACACTCTTTTGTTCCAAAAGAAAGGAAGAATATAGGAATAAAAAAACCCAGATAGAACAAGTAGAGAGTTGATTTAAACCAAAATATATCATAATTACATTAAATGTGAGTAGACTACTCCAAATAAATGATAAAGATGATCAAACCAGGGGCACCTGGGTGGCTCAGGCATTAAGTATCTGCCTTCGGCTCAGGTCATGACCCCGGGGTCCTGGGATTGAGCCCCGCATCGGGCTCCCTGCTTGGCGGGAAGCCTGCTTCTCCCTCTCCCATCCCCCTGCTTGTGTTCCCTCTCTCACCGTGTCTCTCTCTGTCAAATAAATAAATAAAATCTTTAAAAAAAAAAAATGATCAAACCAGGTTAAAAAAAAAACATGTTTACAAGAGACAAAACTTAAATAGAAGACAGAAGGACGGAAACTAAAGGTCCAGAAAAAATATACCATGCAAATACCAGCCAAAAGAAAGCTGGCATAGTTATACTAATATCAGACCAAGTCAACCCTATACTATATTACTACTAAAGATAAAGGGATATTTCATAATGATAGAAAAAGAAGTCAATCTAGCAGGAAGAACAAAGAAACTATCTTAAATTTAATTACCTTAATATCCTCAATAGGTGTAAAGCAAATGTTGGCAGAGGTATAACCATAATCATAGTTTAAGGCTTTGAGAGACTTCTCTTAGTAACTGATCAAAAAAAAAAAAAAAACAAACAGAAAAATATCAGTAAGTATATAGAACATCTGAATAAAAAATGATAGCTAGAATTAATTTACACATATAGTAAACTATATCTAACAACTACAGAATGTATCACCTTTTATCAAATGCACCTTAATATTTACCAAAATAGATCTTATGCTGGGACATAAAGGAAATCTTAATGAATTTCTTCTTTTTAAAGATTTTATTTATTTGACAGAGAGAGAGAGAGAACAAGCAGGGGGAGTGGCAGGCAGAGGGAGAGGGAGAAGCCCAATGTGGGGCTCAATCCCAGGACCCCAGGATCATGACCCGAGCCAAAGGCAGACGCTTAACTGACTGAGCCACCCAGGTGCCCCTCTTAATGAATTTCTAAGGACTAAAATCATAAGCATGTTCTTTTTTAACTCAGTAGAATTAAACTAGAATATCCCTAAATGTTTGGAAATTAAGCGAAACATTTTAAAATAAAATATAGATTTAAAATATGACATAATACGCCTCAGTGTGGGGATGCCGTGGGTTGCACTGGAAGAGATCACTCCCCTTCCTGGATACATTTGGAAGAGAGAATTTTGCCTCTCCAAGGACAAAGGGCCTGCTGGGGCCACTGAGCTGCTGAATAAATTGCAGTTAACCCAATGGAATACTATACAACAATGAAAAAGAACAAACTACTTACACACAACATGGATAAATCTCACAGACATAAAATATAGAGCAAAAGAAGCAAGATACAAAAGAGTACATCTTGTACAATTATATTACATTCAAATCAGATAAAATTAATCTTGGTAATAGAAGTCAAGATATTGGCTACTTTGTAGGGATAATGACTGGAAGGGGGCACAATGGAGCCTTCTGGAATGTTAGTAATATTTCTATATCTTCTGTGGGGTCATAGCTATATTCCTCAATGCCTATATCTATCTACCTGCTTGTCTATCTGTACATTTAAGATTAGTGTCCTTTTTTGAATATAGGATCACTTCAATAAAATGTTTACCAAAAACCCCACCAAGATTCAAACAACAGAAGGAAGAGAGAGAAGTTCTGACAAAGCAATGGAGAGACAGAAAAGAAATGGGAACATTTGTCTGGATATGTACAGTCACATGGCTAGGATAAATGCTTTTTTAAATGAAAAATGGAATCCTGCACACTGTTACTCATAGAGAATGAAAACTGCCTTTGTGTTAACTGGGAATTTGGTGACTTTATCTATGAACAGAATCTGGCTTCACATTTTAGAGTGACATAATTAAAAATACTTTATCTCTATAATGTGGGAAACCACTGCCCTTCTGTGTTATTTGTAACTTTCAATGTTTGCTTATCATCTTTGCTTCTTTTTAAAGAAACTCTGGACTTTAAGATGATGATATAAATAAACTTTTTTCCTCATCTGGGCCTATATCACCCTATTTCTCCATTCTAATCTCTTTCCCCAGCAATCTTTAAGCTTTGTATTAGTAAACAAGATTCTGTCATCTGATATCCTGAACCCCGAGAGTAGATGTAGATCATCTAAATCACATAGAAAGATTTCTCCACTCTTTATGTCAAATGTTCTGGAATTGTCAGCAAGAGTACAAATGTCTGCAGTGTGTTTGAAGCAAGTCATAGAAAATAAGAAATGTGTCAACTGCGTTATTTAATATAGAATATTGAAATGGCAGTGAAAGAGAATGAGTTGACACCTTTTATTTTTTCTACCTCCAGGGTCTAAAATGTTCTTTGTTACTATTATTATATAGGAAAGAGCCAGGATATCTGATAAAGCAAAACAAGCAACTGTCCCTGATAAAAATAAGTATCTGTTTCCTAGTTTATGGAAAGAAAGAGAAAGAGGAGAAGAGGAATATAAAAATCTCAAGGCCTCTCACATTCTCCAGATACCAGAAAAATTTTAAATTTCTCATTAGATTTCTGATGTTGTAATATTCAAGAGAAGCAAACTAACTCATTGCAAAAGAAGATCCCTTAGGTCAGATGTAGTCCTGGGTGAAAATGAAACTAGGAACTTTTTCATTTGATTATTGCTCACAACTTTTTTTTTTGAATCTTAGGGAAGTTCCCAAATTGGCTGTGGGCTTTAAAGTGAGGACTTTGTCAAGCCAAGTCACTAACAGGTAGGAGTAAAGTAATTTTACAAGGTGGACCGGGCAAATACAGGCCTCCCCAGTTCCCAGACCTAGAATAGTTATCTCATTGCCCCCAGAGGAAATGCCTAATTACCCTCTGGAGCAGTCTAACTGTATTTGCAAGGTAAGAATTTAAACACCAGGATTTACAAATGAGTATGCCCAGTTGAGCTGAGTCAGCAACTAAAAATTGCTTGAAAGGAAAACTGGCTTAAAGTGTTGCCTAGAAACAATTAATAGAAACCTGGATATTAAGAGTTTGTGACTGAATTCCATACAAGATAAAGCAAGCTGCTTCTTAATTCAGAAGAGTAAAAAAGACCTATAACTGTTTAGAAAGTGTCTTCTCTTTCCATGATTTATTTTGATTTGCAGAAGCAGTGATTTCTGATTTCACTGTACCAGATATACTAGTTACTGCCCTAGGTAATAATACCAGAGAAGATCATTTAGGACTCCAAAAGAAAGTTTGTGTAACAATTGTTATGAGTCTAGTAATTAGGAAATTAGCAAGTTAGACTTTAACTACAGAATTTTCCATAGTCCAATGCTGACTATGTCTCTCAACTGAAAATTTGAGATGATATATACTAATCTCTGTCAACACTGTATCTTTTATTTCTGGCTGACCACCATGGCAGAATAGAGCATATTCTTAATCAGGTCAGGATTCTAGATTTGGTTTCCCTTAATAGTAACCTTGGCTCTGTTCTATGATGGCGGATCACATCCCAGCCACATAAAAAGGTCATAAAAGGAACTAAAAAATATGTCTGCTCTATGTAACCTCATTCATACAACAAATAATGATTAAGCACATACCATAATCATGGCATGTTGCCTGAAAAATGCAAAAGAAAAATGGGAGGTTATCGAAAAACTATATTATGTTTATGATGGACCAATAGGATTATATTAACATTCATTTATTTAACATTTGGAGAGTTGCAGGGCAAAGGATTGGCAAAGATTCCATGTCTTAGCACTTGACTTCCACTACTTATGATAACCACTTCTGTTGGCAATAACTAACTTAGATATTATTATTTAAAATACATGAAAGAGATAACTGGGAAAGAGGTTTGGGAAGATGGTAGAGTAGGAGGACCCTAAGCTCACTTCATCCCACATTTACAATTAGAAATCACTCACATCCAAGTAAATAAACTAGAGAGTGAACCAAAGACTGGCAGAACAAACTCCACAACTAAATGTAGAGAAGAAACCACTTAGGAGAGGTAAGGAAAAGCAAAAACCAGGAGCTGCCCATAGGAGGGAGGGAGTTACAGGCCCAGAAAGGGGAAACCACAAGGTAACCCAAATGGGGAAAACAAATCCCCATAATATATGGCCTTGAAAACCAGAGGGGATGAATTCCATGAGTTTGGAGCCTGGACCTTTAAAAGTCAGCTGACTTAGCACTGGGCAAGCCAGGAGGGTATGTGATAGCTGGGTCCCTGCCCTTAAAGAGACAACAGCCTGCAAAGAGGCAACATAGAAGCAAGAGCTTGCACAATGGGAGGGAGATCTGTTTATACTGATTTGGGGGGATATTTGGGGGAACATTTCTTTGGGAACAAAGGAGCTGGCAGGGGCCATTTTTCTCCCCTGCTCCCCAACATAAACACAAAGTCACCTGCAGGAGGCAGCACTGAAGACACAATCTCTCCCTAACCTGCTAGCAGTGCACCTGGCCCATGAGCTCTCCTGATGACTGGTTCACTCCAAACCTGCTGGCCTGGGCCCTAGTCTCCATGCAAATTTTGTTAACACTTCAGGAGCCTCACCCAGCCACCACCCACACAAAGGCCACACCCAGGCCCATCCACCACGAACACAGCCATGCACCCATGGCCACCACCACAGCCATATGCTGTGCCCCTGGCTGTTGCCATGCTTTAGAGGATTAGGCCTAGGACTAGTGGCTCAGTGCAAATTTTGCTAATACTGCCACCCCACCCCTGAGCCCTTCTGCAATCATACCTCCTCAGAACCTGCCTGCCTGGATCTTACTAACATCACAGAGAGCAAGCACAGCCAACAATAGGCAGAGAGTCAGTGCAGATGACTGGACTGAAAGGAAAAGCAACTCAGACACAATAGTAGGACACAAACCACACACATAGGAGACTCCCCTGAAGTGCCAGGTTCTGGTGAATAGGGACACTGCACTGCAGGGCACTAGAGAACCTCTTCTTCATAAAGCCACTACTTTCAAAAGCAGAGAACATACCTGACTTTCCTAACACAGAGAAACAGACACAGAGAGATAGAAAAAATGAGGAGAGAGAGAAAAATATGTCCCAGATGAGAAAACAGGACAAAATCAGAGCAGGAGATTTAAGCAAAACAGAAATAAGTAATATACCTGATAAAGAATTTAAAGTAATGATTATAAAGATATTCACTGGAGTTCAGAAGAGGATGGAGGACATCAGTGAGACACTTGACAAAGAGATAAAAATCACATGTCAGAGATGAAGAACTCGGTAAATGAAATTAAAAATACAATAGATGGAATAAATAGTAGGCTACAGGGAGCAGAGGAACATATCAGTGACCTGGAGGATAGTGGAATGGAAAGCAATCAAGCTGAATAGGTGAGAGACAAGCAAATACTGCATAATGAGAATAGAGTTAGAGAACACGGTGACTCCATCAGGTGTAATAACATTTACATTATAGGGATTCCAGAAGGAGAAAAGAGACAAAAGGGGGTAGAAAATGTATTTGAAGAAATAATAGCTGAAAACATACTGAATTTGGGGGGGGCAGAGAACCAGATTCAGAAGACACAGAGATCCCCCAACAAATTCAACCCAAGGAGGACCACACCGAGACACATAGTAATTAAAATGGCAAAAAATAGTGATAGAAAGAATTTTAAAGGTTATAAGAGATGAGAAGACAGTTACATAAAAAGAAAACCCCATAAGGCTATCAGTTGATTTTTCAATAGAAACTTTGCAGGCCAGAAGAAAGTGGCATGATGTATTCAAAGTGCTGAAAGGGAAAAATCTGCGGCCAGAAATACTCCATCCAGCAAGGCTATCATTCAGAATAGAAGAGAATAGAAGGAGAGATAAGAGTTTCCTAGACAAACAAAAGTTGAAAGAATTCATGATCATTAAACCGGTTCTATAAGAAATGTCAAGGGGGACTCTGGGGATGGAAACCTAAAACCGTAAGTGAGAGTAAGAAAAATAAGAAACACAAATGCAAAAAAATATTAAGTATACTTGTAAAAATAGTCAAGAGAAGCACAAAATAAAAGGATGCAAATTATGATACCAAATATCTGAAATGTAGAGAAGAGAGGAATAAAGAATGAGTTCAACATCAAGCAACCATCAGCTTAACATAGACTGCTATGTGCAGAAGATGTTATATAGAAACCGAATGGTAACCACAAATCAAAAAAAAAAAAAAACACAGTAATAGATATGCAAAAAAAGGTAAGAAATCCAAGTATATCACTAAAGAAAACTAGCAAACAATGAAAATGGGAAAGAAAAGAAAGGATCAGAGAAAAATTAGAAAATAACCACAAAAGAAGTAACAAAATGGCAACAAATACATATCAATAATTATTTGAATGTAAATAAATGCTCCAAACAAAACACAGAGTGTTTTGACAGAGTGGTTAAAAAAAAAAAAACAAAACATCTAAATGCTACCTACAAGAGACTCATTTCAGACCTAAAGACACCTGCAGATTGAAAGTGAGGGGATAGAGAAATGTTTATCATGCAAATGGATGTCAAACAAAGTGGGAGTAACAATACTTATATTAGACAAAACAGACTTTTAGACAATGTCTGTTAAAAGAGACAAAGAAGGACACTATATAATAATAAAAGGGACAATCCAACAAGAAGATATAACAATTGCAAATGTATATGCACCCAACATGGGAGCACCCAAATACATAAAACAGTTAATACAAACATAAAAAAACTAATTGATAGTAATACAATAATAGTAAGGGACTTTAACACCCCACTTACATCAATGGATAGATCATCCAAACAGAGAATCAACAAGGAAACAGTGGTTTTGAGTGACACACTGGACCAGATGTATTTAATAGATATATTTAGAACATTCCATCCTAAAACAGCAGAATACACATTCTTTTCAAGTGCACAGGAAACACTCTCCAGAATAGATCACCTATTAGGCCACAAAGCAAGTCTCAACAAATTCAAAAAGATCAAAGTCATAGCACGCTTTTTTTTTTTTTTTTTTTTTTTGACCACAACACTATGAAACTAGAAATCAACCACAAGAAAAAATCTGGAAAAAAACACAAATACGTGGATTAAGTAACATGCTACTAAACAATGAATGTGTCAACCAAGAAATCAAAAAGTACATGGAAACAAATGAAAATGAAAACATAATAGTTCAAAAACTTTGGGATGCACCAAAAGTGGTTCTAAGAGGAAAGTTTATAGCAGTACAGGCCTACCTCAAGAACCAAGAAAAATCTCAAATAAACAACCTAACTTTCCATATAAAGGAGCTAGAACAAGAAAAGCAAACAAAACCTAAAACCAACAGAAGGAAGGAAGTAATAAAGATTAGAGCAGAGGGGCGCCTGGGTGGCTCAGATGGTTAAGTGTCTGCCTTCAGCTCAGGTCATGATCCCAGGGTCCTGGGATCAAGTCCCGCATAGGGCTCCCTGCTTCTCCCTCTCCCTCTACTGTTTCCCCCTGCTTGTGCTCTCTCACTCTCTCTGTCAAATATATAAAATCTTTAAAAAAGATTAGAGCAGAAATAAATGATAACAGAAACAAAAAACAAAAACAATAGAACACATCAATGAAACTAGGAGATGGTTCTTTAAAAAAATCAATAAAATTGATAAATCTCTAGCCAGATTTATCAAGAAAAAAAGAAAAATGACCCAAATAAAATCACAAATGAGAGAGGAAAAAGAAAACCAACACCACAGAAATACAAATAACTATAAGAGAATATTATGAAAAATGATATGCCAACAAATTAGAAAATCTAGTAGAAATGGATAAATTCCTACAAACATATAAACTACCAAAACTGAAACAGGAAGAAATAGAAATTTGAACAGACTGATAGCCAGTATAGAAATTGATTCAGTAATCAAAAAACAAACAAAACAAAACAAAAGTCCAGGACTAGATGGCTTCACAGGCAAATTCTACCATTTAAAGAAGAGTTAACACCTATTCTCAAACTATTCCAAAAAATAGAAATGGAAAGAAAACTTCCAAATTCATTCTATGAGGCCAGTATTACCCTGATACCAAAACCAGATAAAGATTCCACTAAAAAAAAAAAGAGAACTACAGGCTAATATCTCTGATGAACATAGATGCAAAAATACTAAACATAATACTAGTAAATGGAATCCAATAATACATAAAAAAAATAATTCACCATGATCAAACAAGATTTATTCCTGGGTTGCAAGTGTGGTTCAATATTCACAAATCAATTAACAAAATACATCACATCAATAAGAGAAAGGGTAAGAACCATGTGATCATTTCAATATATGCAGAAAAAGCTTTGACAAAGCACAGCACCCATTCATGACAAAAGCCCTCAACAAAGTGGGGTTAGAGGGAACATACCTCAACATCATAAAGGCCATATGTGAAAAACACATAGCTAACATCATCCCTAATGGGGAAAAACTGAGGACTTTTCCTCTAAGGTCAGCAAAAAAGACAAGGATGTTCACTCTCACTTTTACTCAACAAAGTACTGAAAGTCCTAGCCACAGCAATCAGACAACCAAAAGAAATAAAAGGAATCCAAATTGGTAAGGAGGAAGTAAAATTTCACTATTTGCAGATGACATGATACTATATATAGAAAACCCAAAAGACTCTACCAAAAATCTACTAGAACTGATAAATGAATTTGTAAAGTCCCAGGATACAAAATCAATATACAGAAATCAGCTGCATTCCTATACACCAATAATGAAGCGGCAGAAAGAGAAATTAAGAAAATAATCCCATTTACAATTGCACTAAAAATAATAAGATATCTAGGAATAAACCTAACCAAGGAGGTGAAAGACCTGTACTCTGAAAACTATAAAACACTGATGAAAGAAACTGAAGGAACAAAGAAATGGAAAGACATTCTATGCTCATGGACTGGAAGAGCAAATATTGTTAAAATGTCTATACTATCCAAAGCAATCTATGCATTTAATGCAATCCCTATCAAAATACCAACAGCATATTTCACTTAACAAAAACATTAGATGACTCTTAATGCCACACTTCAGATCCTCTCTGCCTCACGTCTCTGGGGCTCTTTGGCACTTTTTCTGTCCCAGCCAATCTTGTAGGGACTAATTTTGTTTGGGCTCACATTGACTTTACAAGGGTACAATATTGCTTCATGTCTGTGCTGTGTGACTCATATCTCCCACCTTGAGGACTTCCTGTTGCCACTGAAGCATGAGATGCTATGGGACTCACTCAGCACCCTTGTCTACGTAACTCAGAAGTGTGAGGGAAGTCATGCTCTGTGGGGAGACTGACCAATGGAGACTTGCTGCCAAATCATTTCTATTCTTCCCTATAACTGATTTGTTCTTCTGAGTCACAGTACTTCATACAGCCTCTCAGTAAATTCTCCCTAGAAATCAAGCAATCAGTTGTGCTTGATAGCAAGTAGTGACCAACCCAGCATCACTCTCTCCTACCTCTTTTCTCCTCCCTCCTTCACTTCCTTTTCCCTTACTTCTGCTGCCCTGGGATTGCATTACCAAATAGTAGTAGTGGCACATAGGATTGTGCCTTAGGCTGTGCTTTCTAGGGGTACCAAACTAAGACAGAGACCATTTATATACATTTGAAAAACAGTTACACTTATTAGGAATAAAATTATAAAAACATGCATGGTGCAGCTAACAATGATATCAGAATAGTGCGTAACTCTGGGAAAGAAGGAATAAGGCTGTATTTAATAATATTAACTGTATTATTTTAACTGTATTTTTACTGTATTAATAATATTCTATTTATATAAAGGGAAAGAAAAATTTGAAGTAAATATGGCAAAACTTTTTGTAAAATCTGAGGGTGGACATATGCCTTTTCATTCATATATATAATTTCAACCCTATACTGTCTAAGATTCATTCCAAATCTAACTATTCTACCTAAAAAGGGAATTGATATATAATGATAAACTGATATATAATGCACAATACCATAAAATTCACTCTTTCAACATGTGTAATTTAATGGTTTTTAATATATTTACAATGTGTAATCATCACCACTTTGTAAGTCCACAATATTTTCATCACCTCAAAAGTAAACCTATTAGTGGGCGCCTGGGTGGCTCAGTTGGTTAAGCGACTGCCTTCGGCTCAGGTCATGATCCTGGAGTCCCTGGATCGAGTCCCGCATCGGGCTCCCTGCTCGGCAGGGAGCCTGCTTCACCCTCTGACCCTCCCCCCTCTCATGTGCTCTCTCTCTCTCATTCTCTCTGTCTTAAATAAATAAATAAAATCTTTAAAAAAAAAAAAAAAAAAGTAAACCTATTAGTTGTCATTCCCCATTCCCAGCTCCCACTTCCCCCACTCCTACACCTGGTCCCTAGAAACCTCTAGTCTACTCTTTCTCTGTGAATGTCCCTATTCTAGACATTTCAAATAAATGGAATCATATAAGATATGGGCTTTCTGTCTGCTTCTTTCACTTAGTATAATATTTTCAAGATTTATCCATGTTGTATCATGTATCAGTGCATCATTTATTTAAGGCTGAATACTATTCTTTTGTATGGATGTCACAGTTTGCATACATTTATGAGTTGATGGACACTTGGATTATATCTACTTCTTGGCTATCATGAATAATGCTGCTATGAACTTTCTTGTATATGTGTTTATGTAGTTTTATGTTTTCATTTCTCTTGGGCATATACCTAGGAGTAGAATTACTGAGTCATATGGTAACTCTATGTTTAACCACACGAGGGAATGTCAAGCTGTTTTCTAAAGTGGCTGTGCCATTTTACATTCCTATCAGTGATATATGTATGAGTGTTCTAATTTTTCCACGTCCTTGGTAACACAATAACAGTTTTCTTGATTATAGCCAACCTAGTAGGTTTGAAGTGGTATCTCCTTGTGGTTTGTATTTGCATTTCCCCCATGACTAAAAATGAGCTCTTTTTTAAAAAGATTTGATTTATTCATTTGAGACAGAGAGATACAGAGAGAGAGCATGAGCAGGGGAAGAGGCAGAGGGAAGGGGAGAAGCAGACTCCCTGCTGAGCTGGGAGCCCTACATGGGGTTCAATCCCAGGACCTGGAGATCATGATCTGAGCCAAAGGCAGACACTTAACCATCTGAGCCACCCAGGTGCCCCTAAACATGAGCTCTTTCCATGTGCTTATTGGAGAAATATTTACTCGGATCCTTGGCCCATTTTAAAATTGGCTTATTTGTCATTTTATTGCTGAATTGTTGAGTCCTTTATATATTCTGGATATATGTCTCTTGTCAGAAAAATGATTTGTAAGCATTTTTTCTATTCTGTGAGTTGTCTTTTTCACTTTCCTGGTAGTATATTTTGAAGCACAAAATATTTTAATTTTGATGATGTCCAATTTATTTTTTTCTTTGGTTACATATGCTGTTTGGAGTCATATCTAAGAAACCATTGTTTAATCCAAGATCATGAGAATTTACCCTATGTTTTCCTTTTGTAGTTTTAGTTCTTACATTGAGGTTTCTGATCTACTTCAAGTTAGCGCTTTTGTATATGGTGTGAAGAAGTGGTCCAAATTCATTCTTTTGCATGTGGCTATTGAGTTATTATAGCTCTATTTTTTAGAAATGTTTAATTTTTCTATTAAATGATCTTGATATCCTTGTCTAAAAGCAATTGACCCTGCCAGCAATTCCCAGCGATATCTTCTTTTTTATCTGACTATAGTATTTATCATTGCTACACATCTTCTCTATCACATTGTATTGCCATTTAACTTTAGTGCTTTTGAGGACAAGAATGATGAGTTATAAACATTTATATTTCCCAAAGTACACTGCCAAATATTTTGTTCTAGATTTGTTGAATGAATCTTGAATGGATAAAGAGAGTTTAAAATACCTTCTGACACTATTGTCCTAGATTCACATTCAAAGTGTGACTGAATTTTTCCCACCTTTCTTTCATAACAAAAATACATACTTTTGGAGATATTTAAAGAAATATAAAATAAAATTTGGAGTTTAGCTTAAATAGTAACTCCTTCCCTTCTACTTTGCAAAATTTTCTACTCCATGAAGGCAATAATGCTTCCTTTCTAACTTGAGTGCCCTGCCATAGAAATATTTTTCCTCTCTGTATTCTGTAGACTACAACATTATTTAATCACAATATTATTTTATGTTACTTTCTTGAGAAGCATGACAAATGACGTTGTCACCACTCAAAGTTGAGTGTTCACTTGAAAGCACCAGGGCCAGTTCTCTGGTATTTGGTGAAAACAGATGTTAGCATTCCAATCACAAAGTGTATCTCCACCCTACAGGTATGGACAGGAGCAAAGTCCAACTCAACATTTAGATCAATGTTTGATTAGATTCATCATAGATATTGACCCAGATTGTCCTGGTTCCTGGAGTATTTGCCAACAAGTGTTTTGTCAATCCTTTATTCTCTTTCTTAGCCTGCATAGAGAGTGTGTTGGAACATAGTGATTAGCAACTCAAAGTTCATTAGGCCCAGGAGACTTGAAGAAACCTTTTAGATTTAGTCATGCTGAGGGAGCCATGTTTTTTCTCTATCAGGTTGGGAATGTGCCACACTTAGAGAAATTAGTTATTCCAACAAAATGGTTTTTTCTCTCTTTTTCTGTGCCAGAATGAGACTCCAGGGAATAAGCAGAGTTGATGTTGCTTAAAGAAATTTCAAGGTTTCCCAACTCCCAGAGCTCAAGTAGCCATGGAAATAAGCAATGGCCAAAAATGTACTTGGGCTGGATAGGAATTGGGAGCCATTTCAGAAAAGAGAACATCAATATGTGCTATGTGATATTATTCTCTGGAATTGGATAGGCTTGTGTTGACTTGGTGTTTTAAGAAAAAAAAAGTAAAAAATAATAGGAAAAAAATGGGCTCCTTTGTGTAGGTTTGTTAGGTAGGTAGTGATGGTGGTGAGAGGAGTGGGTTGGCTTTGCTAGAGTGAGGCAGGATTGGTGGTGATAGTACAGATTGCATATATTTTGGTAAAAGATTTTTGAAAATAAAATAAACTGGTCTTAGATTCATTCACATTTCATTTGCTTAAGGAATTAGTAACCTTTCTCATTGGGGTGTCAAAAAAAATGGATGATTTGATCTTCTTACCATTTTATTAGAAAAAGAGGTATGCTATGTTCCCAAGTTGGCTTATATACAAAAGCAAGTTTATCAAAAATTAATGTAACTTGTTCCTGTGACCCCTTAGGCATTGACAAGAGGTTTCACAATGTTATAAATAGATTTAGCAAATGCAACATTAGCATAATTCATGGAATTTATGCCAGTTTTTCTTTATATTTATGACCATAAGAGCCCCATCAATAAAATCCTTAGTCCTTCATTTTTTTCATGAGCCAAATTCTCTTGACCCAAAAGACTCAGCCTTATATTAAGTGCTATGCTCAAGAGGACTCTGTAAACACAATGCAGGGGGCCACTTTCTATGCCACCTGCTCCCATTTATGTTCCATACCATCGGTGTTCACTGGTCCAGTTGTGCCCTCTCTAGCAACACTAGCCCCAAGAGCTTGGCTTACCAGTGTCAGCATGCATTCTCACTTCCAGAATTCTAGCATCACACCCCAAGTGTTATTTGTATAGCCCAGGCTTTTTTATTGCAGTGTTTATTTCTGCTACTGCTTCATCATTTTTAAATTTATCTGACTCAACTCCAGGTAGTTTTTGCTCAATCTCTGGCAGGTTGTTAGCCAGCATGTGTGTTTGGGGCAGCAATTCATTCATCCATTTTGACTTCTACACCTGACATCTTCATTAATGCCCAGCACAAATTTCTCAGTTCCAGATCTGTTTGGTGTCTACATATTCCTTCTGTATCCAGCTCTTTGCCACAAAGTATATTTCATGTAAATGTCACTTTTTTTCAAATGTTTCACATGTTCTACAGTGGAACCGTATGCCTTATAGAAATGATGTCTTTTCAAGTCTGTATCCAAACATAGCTTGTCAATAACATCTCACAAATTTTAAGTCAGCTTGTAAGATTTCGCACTTTTTCTGAAATGTTTTCTTTAGGGCTTATAAACTTCTTCCCATGCAATTGCTTATGTTCTGTACTCCTGTGTTCTTTTTTTGACATCAGCTACAACCACATTACTACCTTTTTATTGCCCTTTCAATTAATCATAGTCAGCTGAGATGCTGCCTCAAGACAATGTTTATTGAGTTTGGGGCTATCTCTGTCACAGAAATTCTTCTACTTTGGACTTTCTTTGATTGTATGACCACTTGCTAAACTCTTAAAACATCAGTGACATTCAGTTCCCAAAAAACCTACATTGAGGAAGAAATAGTGATTTAAGATTTATGGTCAGGGGTGCCTGGGTGGCTTAGTCAGTTAAGCGTCTGCCTTCGGCTCAGGTCATGATCCCAGGTTCCTGGGATCAAGCCCCACATGGGCTCCCTGCTCAGTGGGGGTCTGCTTCTCCTTCTCCCTCTGTATGCTCTCTCTCTCTCTAAATAAAATCTTAAAAAAAGAAAAAAAGATTATGGTCAAGTATTATGAGTTGCTCACATGAGCAGGGAACCCCAGGAGAGTCACATTGACAGGTAAGTTGTGCCTGGTCTATAAATGTGACTTGAGAGTTGTTGGTTTTCTTTGTTTATATAGTTGTCACCATTGTTACACAATTGTTAACATTCATTGAGTGCTTACCATGTGCTGGGTACTCTGCTAAGGGCTTCTCTTATTATCCCTGTTTTATAGATGAGGGAATAGAAACTCAGGTGGATGAGTCACTTGTTTAAAGACATACAACCAGTAAGTGGTAAATTAGGTATTTGAACTTAGGTAGTGTAACTTCAGAATCCATATTTCTCTTAACCTTCACATTGTACAGCCTTCTTATAATGATACCTAATGTCTTTTGTGCACTTATAATGATCTAGGCACACAGTATAGTTAGCCACCATGTACTTATTAGTTTATCAATTCATTTCATCAGCCCTTCAAGACAGGTGACACCATTGTTTTTCTTTTACAAATGAAGAAACTGAGGCTTAGAGGAAATAAGTAGTGTCTCCAAAATGACATAGCTAGTAAGTAGCAGAGACAGGATTTGAACTCATATCTGTAAACACTATGCTACACTGTACCAGTAAAGGATTAACAATTAACAAAGAGAAAAGCTGATCTATAGGTTCCCATAGCAAGAAGCAAAAATCATATCTCTAATACTGCTGCTTGCAGGGCCTATTAAATAGAAGATGTTGGAATATATAATCAATATCAATAATTTATATGTGGTTATTCCTGATATTAAAAATGATAAGATTTCCCAAGGAACATGGAATCAATAACTTTCTTCATTAAGAAATTTGACTTGTCAAGAATGATCTTGTCAGAAATAGCACTAAGGAGAGGTGGAGTAGAATGTGATGTGTATGCCTAGGAAAAGTGAATATATATAAATCTGTACTACAGTAGAAACAGCAAAAGAAAGCATGAATCAAAGGATTGTGCTTTTATAATAACCCACTCCCTCCAGCAACAACCTGCCAGTGAACTGCTAGGATCTATATTTGTCTGTCTATTTGGCAGGAGAGATTGGCACATTGAAGAAATAGGATATTTGACTGGAGAAGGTAGGAAAGATGATTTAAGAATATGAGCTGCTGCCTAAGGAAGACAGGCCAGGGTAGACTTCCACAGTGGGAGGCATGGAAGCCCTGGGTAGTAGGGGGATGTGTGGCAGAAGCCCACTAAAAAGTTAGAAAGATACTCAGAGACAGATTTTATCTACATCAGACCTTTGATCATGGCTAACCTTAATTTTAGGTATCATTTATTTCTACTTCTGAGAATCTTAAAATTATCTGAGAGAAATAAAATACTTTTTTTTTTTTTTTTAATTCTAGAGTTTGGGTTGGGAAATTGCTGCTTCCTAACATACTGAGGTTAGCAGGGATTTAGAATTTGCTGCCAGCCTTCTCTTGGAATGTTTTTCCCTTGGCATAGCCCTAGAAATGCTAACTTTGAAAAATGGCATCTGGCTAGCTGCCCCTAACTCAGCCACTCTTGAATTTCCACTAAAGTGTATATGAAGACATAGAAAATGATGAGAACTCAAAACAATGCTGATAATTTAGAGTGCCAGTCAAATTATTGCCAGAACTAGGGAGAAATTTTCAGTAGGTAAAAATCTGAAAGAAATGGATTGAAAAGTGTAATCAGTGGACCACTCATACTATGCAGCTAGAAATTTGGTAAGCTAATGCACTGAGACTAGATAGAAAAAATGCTGTTTTGCTCCTATACAGTATAAATACTGATTCCAAAATGCAAATTCTATATTCAGCAAAACAGGATAGTTTTTTTTTTTTTATTGCACGAAAGGTGCTATTTTCGTGGGCTAGAAAGTGGGCCACCACCCCCTAAAATATTGCCATTCTTCCTATGTATACTTGGGAGCTAAAGCTACCAGAAAAAAATTAGGAAAGAAGGCAAAGGATGGAAAATATTTTGGCTTTGGGAGTTTGAGAATGAAGCAGTGGTGAATCACATTCTTAAGAATTAGTCCCCACAAACAAATTTATGTAAGTAGGAACAGAGAAAAGAAGAATTTTGGTAGGAGTATATTCCAGGGATTGTAGTATTTCATGTATTCCATCAGTTCAGATTATCAACAAGGCAGTCATTTGGGTTAGGAGAGGATCAAATAATAGTTCAAATGAGATACATTAGATGAAATCAAGTTAGACACAGAGAACAGATAACTGAGAATAGGAGACGAATATATCGACCTATAATCCAGTTGTATATCTGATAAAGGGATTTCTCTAAGACCCAGTTTGAACACAGCTTAAGAAAAATTATTGTGTCCTAACTATTGGCAAAAATAGGGTCAGGATAGATTGTAACTCCTTTGAAATAAGCAATAAAAGAAAAAAAACAATATGAAACATATGGCAAACTTGCAAAGAGGCTAAAAGACAAAATTATTCTGCAGAATCAAAGAACACATTTCTGAAAATACATTTTTAAAGGAGTCAGAAAAATATTAGAAAATATTTTATTATTTTAACTAAAATGCAAGATGACAACTTCTATGAAGAAAAAGCAAAATATAAAATGGCAGGTGTTCAGAACCTTTTGTAGGGTTATGGACCACTTTAAAAATCTGATGAAAATTTTAGACGTTCTCTCCACATAAAACAAATTTATAAATATAGTCACATTTTTTTCCCATTCAGTTTCTGGAGTTTCACATATCCTCTGAAGCCTGTTTATAAAGCTCAGTCTATGGGGCATCTGGGTGGCTCAGTTGGTTAAGCGACTGCCTTCGGCTCAGGTCATGATCCTGGAGTCCCGGGATCGAGTCCCGCATCAGGCTCCCTGCTCAGCGGGGGGTCTGCTTCTCCCTCTGACCCTCTTCCCTCTCGTGCTCTCTGTCTCTCATTCTCTCTCTCAAATAAATAAATAATATAAAAAAAAAAGCTCAGTCTAAACCCCCGCCACAATCAAAGAACAGATGAAGATAACAGAATGAGACTATTAAAAATGGGAAATAAGATAAAGAAAAGATTACAAGTAATTAAAACTCAGCCACAGATTTATATTGTCAATGAAGTCATATAAAGAGCAGATTTGACAATGTTGACAATCAAATCAGTAAGAGTGTCATACATACTTTAAAAAATTCTCAGAAAGCACTGAAAAAGACAAAGATGAGACCCATCTTCTCCAGATGATAAACTTGAAGAACAGATAACTGGTCTGATGATCTTAAGTATCCCTAAGGAAGAAAAAAACCCAACTAAAACAATAATGAGATGTATATAGAAAAAAAGAAAACTTTCCTAAATTGAGAAAAGTGGGCCCATCACAGTCTAGGCAAAATTAGTGAAAAGAAGAAAGATAGCCACACTTTCTAAACTTTTTTTTCTGTTGTTGTTTTAAATCATAGGTTGTTTGGCATACAAATATCGATAGCCAAGAGGGGACTACAAATAATAATAAAAGCAGAAAAAATATAGTGTAGTGCTTAAGACCTTGTGCTATAGAGCCAGGCCAGTTCTACCACTTAGCACTTATATGGATCTGGATGAAGTAAGTAATTATTCTGAATCTGTTTTCACATCTCTGAAACAGAACTATTCATAGTTACCTCACAGGACTACTGTGAAAATTAAATGAGATAATTTATATAAAATAGTTAGATAAAAGGAGGCATGGCCTATCTGTAACTATATTGCTGCTACTATCATCACCATCATCATCACCACTGTCATCACTGTAATGGGTAGTAAGATTGTAGATAATTTTTAGTTTCTTCATTATTTTTTATATTTTCCAAATTTTCTACAATGAGTATATATTACTTTTGTAATCAGAAAAATATGTAACTTAAAAAATAACTATACACAAATTGATATATAGAGTGCAGGGCAAACATAGAGGCATGACAGGGCCACAGAAAGCATAGAAATGTAAATTTTTAAACTAATTTTCCTAATTTTTGGCAACAAGCATGTATTAGTTTTATAATAAAAACTTTATTTTATTTTACAAGCTTATTTTATTCAAAAGGTATATGAGCTACACATACTCACTGTAGAGGGTTGGGACCCTGCAGAAGTGTACAAAAGGATGTGTTCAGTGTCCTGTTTACCAAGAAATGAACATTGTTGATTTTTGTGTGTACATATGTGTGTATTTTTTGTGTGTATTTCCATTTCTATGTTTATTGCACTCTTGAGATAATACCAAACATATAGTTCCATATCCTGCTTTGTCTAACCTAATATTGTACTGGGAAAATTTACCCATTCAGTTGAAATCTCTATAAACATCATTTTTAATAGTTGCTCAGATGATTCAGCTATTCTGTGATTGTGGTATATCTAGATTGTTCATGATTTTCTGTTGTTATGTTTGATGCTCTAACAAACATATATGTATATGACTTTTATTTTGAATTTCTGATTATTTCCTTAAAATTGATTCCTAGAAGCAGAGATACTAGGCCAAAAAAAAAAAAAAGATACACATTCCTAAGACTCTTAATGAATCTTGATGCTTCCTAGAAAAGTTGTAACAATTTGTACTCCTCTTCCACCTACTCTCTAAACACTCTAGTCTCATCAGTTTTAGTTGTTTTAACTTTCATTACTTTGCTTACATATTAACTCGAGCATTTATTTTCATCTTAATTGGCCAGTTGTAGTTCCTCCTGTGTGACTTTTGTCATGTTTCTGTTTTGTAGTCTCAGATATTTCTTTGTGACTTGTAATAACCCTATCTATTCTGAAGATAAATACTTGCACATTAAAAAACAAAAAGAAATCCATGATATTTTCAGTAAACTAAGAATAGAGGAGAACTTCCTCAACCTGATGAAGAATATCTACAAAAAAGTTACAGCTAACATCATATTAATGGTGAGAAACTCAAAGATTTCCAACCAAAATCAGGTTCAAGGCCTTTTTAACATCTCACTGAAAGTTCTAGCTAATGCAATAAGACAAGAAAAGGTAGTAAAAGGTATAAAGATAGATTGGGAAGGAAGAAATGAAACTGTCTTTGTTTGAAGATAACATGATCATCTATGTAGAAAATTCAAAGCATCAATAACAACCAAAAAATCCTCCTGGAAATAATAAGCATTTATAGTAAGGTTGCAGGATACAAGATTAATACACAAAAGTCAATCACTTATCTGTATACCAGCATGAACAAGTACAATTTGCAATTTGAAACATAATACCATTTACGTTAGCACCCCCCAAAATGAAATACTTAGGTACAAATCTAACAAAATATGTAACAGATTTATATGAGAAAAACTACAGAACTCTGATGAATGAAATCAAAGAATAACTAAACAAATGGAGAGATATTCTATGTTTATAGATAATGAAGACTCAATATTGTCAAGATGTCAGTTCTTTCTAACTTGATCTATAGATTCAATGCAATCCCAATCAAAATCCCAGCAAGTTATTTTGTGGATGTTGACAAACTAATTCTAAAGTTTATATAGAGAGGCAAAAGACACAGATAGCCAACACAATCTGGAAAGAGAAGGAACTGACCCTATCTGACTTAAAGACTTAGTATAAAGCTACAGTAATCAAGACAGTGTGGTTTTGGTGAAAGAATAGACAGATATATCAATGAAACAGAATAGAAATCCCAGAAATAGACTCATAAATGTAGTCAACTCAACTTTAACCAAGGAGCCAAGGTAATACAATGGAGCAAAGATAGTCTTCTCAACAAATGGTGCTGGAACAACTGGACACATACAGAAAAAAAAAAAAAGAATCTAGATACAGATCTTATGGCCTTCACAAAAAAACCTAAATGTAAAATGCAAAACTATAAAACTCCTGGAAGATAACATAGGAGAAAACTTAAATGACCTGTGTGATGATGACTTTTTAGATACAACACTAAAGTGAGATCCATGAAAGTAATAAATGATAAGCTGGATGCCCTTAAAATGATAAACTTCTCTTCTGGGAAAAAAAAATGTCAAGGGAATGAGAAGACAAGCCACAGACTGAGAGAAAAGCTTTGCAGAAGACACAGCTGTTAAAGGACTGTTATCCCAAATATACAAGCAACTCTTAACACCCAATGATAAGAAAACAAACTCATTACAAATGAGCCAAGATTTTAATAGACACTTCACCAAAGAAGATACACAGATGGCAATTAACCTATGAAAATGCTACCAGGGAAATGCAAATTAAAACAACAATGAGATACCACTGCATACTTAATTAGAATGGCCAAAATCTATAACACTGACAACACCAAATATTAGCAAGAATGTGGAGAAACAGGAACTCTAATTCATTTCAGGTGGGAATGAAAAATATTACAGCCACTTTGGAAGACTGTTTGGTGATTTCTTATAAAACTAAACATACTCTTACCACATGATGCAGCAATGGAGCTCTTTTGCATTTACCCAAGGAGTGGAAAATTTATGTTCATATAAAAACCTGCACACAGCTGTTTATAGCAGCTTTGTTCATAATTTCCCAAACCTGGAAACAACTAAGATGTCCTTCATAAGGTGAATGGATAAACTGGTAATTCAGACAATGAAATATTATTCAGTGCCAAAAAGAAATGAGCTATCAAACCATGAAAAGACATGAAAGAAGCTTAAATGCATATTGCTATGGGGTAAATGAAATAACCCCATCTCACAAGGCTACATACTATATGATTTTAATTATATAACCTTTGGGAAAAGGTAAAACTACAGAGACAGTAAAAAGATCAGTCATTGCCAGGGGTTGGGAGAAAAGAGGGGGATGAATAGGATTTTTAAGGTAGTGAAAATAATCTGTATGATAATATAATGATGGATACATGTCTTTATATATTTGTCCAAATCCATAGAATGTACACCACCACCAATAGTAAACCCTAATGTAAACTATGGACTTTGGATGACTATGATGTGCCAACATAGGTTTATCAATTGCAACAAATGTACCACTTTGGTGGGGGATGTTGATGACAAGGGAGGCTATGCATATTGTGAGAATAGGGGGTATATGGGAAATCTTTATACCTTCCCCTCAATTTTGCTATAAAACTAAAATTGCTCTAAAAATAAGCTTAATAAAAAAGAAAACTTTGTTATAAAGTGTAAATGAAATATTTTTGACCACTGTGACCAGAGACCATAATTTTTATGGCAAAAAGAAAATTGAAAGAAAGAAAGCTTCATAGAATGAGATATAAATGTTCCTCTGGAGAGAATTTATGAATTCTAGCCAAGGCTTTCCTTTTAAGCATGTGAAAATTAACATATCATCTGTTTTAATCCATAAATATACTCTTCAGCAATCATTTTCACTTGAAGAGTGTGCCATACTTGCAAAGCCAAATTTTTTTTTTTTTCCATTTGTTCTGTTCTTCTTAGTAGGCCCAGAATGGACTGGACACTTTCCAAGGCTGAAATTAAATATGATCTTATAGGATCTCAGTTCTTGGAAATTTTGTGAATGTGTATGTAACTATTATGACAGGGCAAGAATGTGGTATAATAAGAGCATAAAATTCTCAGTTAGGATGTCCCTGGCTCTCGTTTCTCAAATGTTTTCAACATCTCTCTGTATTCAGAACTGAAACCTCTGGCATTATTCTTACCTGAGCAACATGTTTCTGTTCTTCCACAGTTGGACTTCCTCAGACTCTATGCTTCTACTATAAACAGAGCCCAAACTTGCCTGTTGAGAATATATTCTACACTGAGCATAGCTGATGGTGTGCTATACATCCCTTGATATATGTTTTCTTTCCTTCCCTTTTCACAGAATCATTCTTTCTTCTCCTTCTCCTCACCCTTAACCATTTTACCATACCTTTCTCACTCCATTTCATTCCCTGTTTGAATTTACATCCCTTCTCCCATTCCAAAAAAGATAGTCAAATACCAATTAGAAGGATCCATCCAAGAGTATTTTCCAAACTGTGTTATGACCCATTAGTATATATGAATTCAATTTAGTGGGTTGCAAAAAGCACTTTAAAAATGAAAAAAAAAGAAAATATCAAAATATATCACATATAGTAAGGCAACTACCTTTATATGAAACAAACTTAAAAGGGTACTGGGTCCAATGTAGAATGTAATATATACTGTGGGTCAAGGTCAAAAATGTTTAAGAAGGACTGCTATAAAGCACACTTCAGGATGTCAGACAGATTTAGAGACAGAAGTCATCTATCAGCTGGGCAGTGGCCCTGGGTGCCAGTCTGTACATGCAGAAACATTTCACAGGTACTATAAACAGATGGAGAAAATTGGACTTATCAGGACTCTTCAATAGGAAAGTAGTATATATGAGTTAGGTAGATGAGTTTGTAGATAGGATTGTATTGCTTAGAGCAACAGGCAGATACTGAGTCCTTTCTTCCCTGTTCTTCCCCCATATCCACAGAGTTTAACTTGTCATTGCAATAAACATTGAACAAATATTTAAAGTAATTTGATTTGAAGGGACACCAAATTATTAGTCTGCTGAATTTGCTCGTGTCTTGACTCATCTGTGTAGACCTTAAACTCAGAGAAAAAAAATGCTGTTGGAAAAAAAGTTAGGATAGTAATAGCTTCTGTAACAAGTAAAACTCAAAATTTCAGTGACTTAAAACAATAGAAGATTTATTTTTGTTCATGTAATTCACATTGCAGGTGTGGGCAAGTCAGTGGGTAGTTTTTCTCCAAATGGTGATTCAGGAAATCAGATTTTTTTTTGCTTACATGAAACATATTAAAATTATAACACCTATTTTATTTTATTTTTTATTATGTTCAGTTAGCCAGCATACAGTACATCATAAGTTTCTGTAGTAGCGTTCAATGATTCATATTCCAAACTGTGGAATCTTCTCCCATAGGGCTTTCAGAGTCCTCTGCATCCATCCCAAAGATGAGGAAAGAGTGGAAAAAGACACACCCGCTTACTAAAAACTCCCACCTGAAAGGGATGGCCATCACTTCTGCTCACATTCCATTGGAAAGAACTAGTTACTTGGCCACACCTGGATCCAAGGAGGGTCTGGGAAATGTAGTCCCTGACTAGATAGCTGCCTCCCAGCAACATCACTAAACAATAAAGAGGAGCATGCCTCTGCCTTCGTCTCATGATCCCAGGGTCCTGGGATTGAGCCCCATATAAATAAATAAAAATCTTTAAAAAAAAAAAGAGGAGCATGAACTTTTGGTGAACAGCTAGCTTTTTCAGTCACAGTAAGTTATAGCACCCATCATGGGGCACCTGGGTGGCTCAGTCAGTTAAGTGTCTGCCTTCGGCTCAGGTCATGATCCCAGGGTCCTGGAATCGAGCCCTGCATTGGGCTCCCTGCTCAGTGGGGAGTCTTCTTCTCCTTCCCCCTACTCTCGCTCTCTCTCTCTCTCTCTCTCCCTCCCTCTCAAATAAATACAATCCTTAAAAAAAAGTTATAGCACTCATCAAGGTGTCTCTGGAAATTGCCAACACAGACTTTTGGGACACATTGCTCTTCTCTTTATCATCTCTATGCTCTTTTGCTGTGTGACAGGGTTGTGTTGATCATTGGTGCTTATACTTTTTTTTTTTTTTTTGGATAAAAATAGGCTGTTTCATTTCTATCTTGCTAAGGTTGTGATTTCAGCATCTTCACATTTAGCTGCATATTACTTTTATTTTAAATGAATGTAGTTAGCAAGCATGAAGTGTATAAGATAGTAAATCCTAAGTTGTAGCCAGCTACCTCATTTATTCAGCTGTTGATTTCCATTTGGTTGACCAGACGGAGCACTTTGCATTCTATAATATGTGATATTTGGATTCAGTAGAGTGGCTTTAAGTTTTGATTAAACAGAAAGCTTGAAAAGGTTTAAAAGGTAAGCCAGTAATATTGAAAACGTTACAATCTGGTTTAGATAAACAATCATCTGAGTGAATTAGATATAAACATATTTATTTGGGGCAGAAAGCACTTCTTTAGAAATTGCTCTTAGAATATGATTTTTATGTATGCTCTGAATATCAAAATAGTTCATAATTATGGACAACAATTGTTGGGAAATGCATTATTGCTTTATTAGAATTCTTGCCCAGTATCAGTATGATACTATTATTTGACTATCAGTTTATTTTTTCTTCTCTGATAATCAGAACAAAATATTGAAATTTGGGATCTTCTAATAGCAACTAGAATTTTCTTCAAAATACCTGTTAGCAGTGTGACTATGGAAAATTGTGTAGCCTATGTCTAAAATGCAATGTGCAAATATCGTCAAAATAATGAATGCAATAGATTTGTTGAATTATTACTGATAAACTGACTTTGCCTTCACTGAAATATTTCCAACACTAAATTTATATAACAAATTACTCTTTCTTCTTTCCTTTTTGTTTCCTGCTCTAGTTTAGTGAGCAGGTTAATTAAGTGCTAATATTAAATTCACTGGAGTATACAAAAAAGGACTAGCATCCACACTGTTGATTAAATGGCAAGGTAGAAGGCTGGCCATGATGTTTAATTAGAAACATGGGAGCTGTTGGTTTCTTTGTGTAATCTGGCCATCTGAATGTCGATTCTTTTTTAACAAATGACCAGGGAAAAGAGGAAAATGGTGACATGGGAAAAATAGCATTTTCTCATTTCAAAAATAATTGATAAATAGCCATTTTGAACTTAGTCATTACTTTACATCAGTGTTTTGCAATGTGTGTTCCTGTGAAACAGTCCATAAAAAGGGTTTTAGGAGCAAATAAGTTAGGGAAACACAACCCTCTCTCACAGATAATCACAATTCATGTTAGCATTTTAAGGGCTTTGAGAAATTCTTTAGTTTGGAAGCCCATTTGACTTTTTTAACCTAGAGATCTCAATTTATGTTAAACCACTATTTTTGTTTAGTAAGCATTAACCCTAATCCCTGGATCTCTGCCCAACCCTTTCTTCTTATAAGGAAGAGGTGAGAAATAATGCTTGTAGTTTTTAAAGAGCAGACATATTTTTTGTTTTCAAGGTAAGTTGTATACCTGAAAGAACTGGAAACAGGTTTTCAAACAAAAACTTGTATATAAGTGTTCATAGCAGCTCTATTCACAATGGCTAAAAGGTGGAAACAACTCAAATTTCCATCAATAGATGAATGAATAAAGAAACAAGGCATATCCATGTAATGGACTATTATTTGGTCATAAAAGGAAATAAAATAGTGATATATGCTACAAAATAGATGAACTTTGAAAACATGCTAAACAAAAGAGGTCAGTCACATAAGACGACATATTATATATTTCATTTATATGAAATGTTCAGAAGAAGCAAATCTATAGAGACAGAAGGTAGATTAGTGAATGATTGCTTAGAGCTGGGGAGATGTAGCATAGGGGGATGACAGCTAAAGGGTATAGAGTATCTCTTTGTGATGATGAAAATGTAAAATTGACCACAGTGATGGTTGCATGTATCTGTGAATATACAAAAAACCATTGAATTGCACATATAAAATGAATTTTATGGAATGTGAATTATATCTCAATAAAGGCTATTAAAAATAAGTGATAATCATCATTTAGTAAATACTTAAATGTCCATAAGATCCTCTTCTTAATATAGGGACAATTTGTTTTAAGTGAGGTTATCTTGAAAAAGCTGCTCACCATTTTCTGTTTTTTAATTTAAATCATTAATAGCAAAAATTATATACCTCAAAACTGATATATCATATAATAATAAACATATATACATATAAAAATGGATATTTGTTCCTGTGTGTGTGTGTGTGTGTGTATGTATATATATATATATATATTTCAAGTGACCTAGTTTGGAGTAATATATATTACTGTAATTGTGTATGTGTGTATATGTATCATATACTATAATATGTATGTGTATTATCAACATACTTTCAAAGAGGTATAATAGAAATGTAAAGTAATATAAATATACTATTATCCCTGATTTGTGGCAATTAAAAAAATAACAAAATAAATAATAAAATAATAAAAAAACAAATAAAAAAATAACAACCCAATAGAAGACATTTGGGAGAATTCAGGCCTCCAGATTTTATTGTGAATGTTAAAGACCAATTTGGCATTTTAGGGTTTGTTTATTCTGGTTCTGATCTCACTGGCTCTTTCATCTCAGTTTCTTTTACTGGTTTCTCTTCTTTTTTTTTTTTTTTTTTGATTTCTTAACATTGGAGTTTGCAAGGGCTCAGTCCTTATACCTGTTCTTTTCTTTATCTGCACTGATTCCCCTGGTCATCTCATCCAGTTTCAGATTACTAAATAGGTTTATGTTGATAACTCCTTAATTTCTCCAGACCAGACTTCTCCCCTGAACTAGACTTGAATAGATAATTTGCCTTCTCATCATCTCCATTTGGATGTCTAATAGATATCTCACACTTAACTAGTCCCCAACTAAACTGATCTTTTTTCTAAATCCTGCTCCATCTAATCTTCATTTCGTATTTAATGGCTAATCCATTTTTCCTGTTACTCAGGTTAAAATCTTTGAGTAACCTTGATTGTTCTCTCATATTTCAGTCATGCTGCCCCTATAGGGCCTTTGCACTGACTGTTCTCTCTACCTGGAATGTTCTTCCCCTGATATCCATATGCTGGGGTCCCTTTCTTCCTTCAATCCTTTGTTCATATGTCACTTTTTTTTTAAATGAGGACCACACAAATCACACCACTTATAATTTGCAAACACTCAGCACCACTGATTCCCTGCCTACTCTGTTTTTTCCATAATATTTATCACCATCTAACATGCTATAAGATTTACTTACTTATTCTGTTAATGTTTAACTGTCTTTCCCCAGTAGAATATAAATGACATGAGGGCAGAGATTTTTGCCTATTTTGTTTACCTCATGTATCCACAGTACCAGAAACTGTAATGGGCATATGGGTAGCACTCAATAAATACTGTTCAATGAACCAATGATACTATGTTACATATGGTGTCCATTATTTTTAATGACCCTAAACATGGTTCTTCATGTTGGCAGTGACTGATGTGGATTTTCCCAAACAAATGTAACACTTCCTTTCTTTTTTTTCTAAGATTTATTTATTTATTTGAGAGAGAGAGAGCATGAGCTAGAGGGGCAGAGGGAGAGGGAGAGAGAATCTGAAGCAGACTCCAAGCTGAGCATGGAGCCCAAGGCAGGGCTTCATCTCACAACCCCGAGATCAAGACTTGAGCCAAAACCAAGAGTTGGACACTTAACAGACTGTGCCACCCAGGTGCCCCTCTAATACTCCCTTTCATAGGACACACGGTGTGTATTTTCTGACTGGACCAACATGTGCTTTTTATAACAATGAACAAGCAGCTATTCTTTAACCACAGGCCCTCTCCACCCACAACCATCTCCAATTCAAATTAAGTGTCAAGTTGTAACCTTTTTATTTAAAAATTTTATTTATTTATTTGAGAGAGAGACAGAGAGAGAGATAGAGAGAGAGCACAGGCAGGGGGAGTGTCAGAGGGAGAGTGAGGGAGAAGCAGACTCCCCGCTGAGGACAGAGCCCAACATGGGGCTCAATCCCAGGACCTTGAGATCATGACCTGAGTCGAAGGCACATGCTTAACTGACTGAGCCACTCAGGTGCCCTCAAGTTGTAATCTTTATCAGTTACTGAAAATATTTTCAATTTTTATAATTTTCCACTAGAAAGTCAGCAAGAGCCTTGATTTCTGAATTTTCTCTTTTTTTCTTTTCTAAGCATTTCCCCTATACAGCTTCAAAAGTGAAACCAAGGACATTTTACATGAAAGTTAGTGTTATGATAACATCTAATTATCACTCATATTTCACACTGAATGTGTTTTTTGAAAGTTCTCAAGGCTTTGTTCTCTTACCAACATTAACTTGTCTCTAAAAGCAGGTAGTTTACAGCCTAGCAAAGAAAGCAAAATAGTTTATGTGTGAAATTAGCACAGATTAACCAAGCTATGAGAACTTTAATTTCAGATTTGGGAACTTAAATGATTCTTATATTTAAGTTGTCAACCTCATAGTCTCATTAGTCTGAATTTTACATTTAATTGATCAGGACTATGCTGCCTCCTTAGAACTGGCATATATAGTTTATAAGTTACACGATGTCCAGTGGGAAACACTGCTTTAGGATTCCTTTCCCTGGGTCTTAGTTCCAGCCTTTTCATTAACTTATGTGATTTCAGACTAATTGTTTTTTCTTTCTGTGCCTCAGGGTTTTTAAACACAAGAATTCAGAGAGGTATTCTTCTGCTGTACCTGTCTTAGAGAAAGAGACATTGATGTGTGCTGAACAGAGCATAGGTTTTGGAGTCATAAAGACCTGTATTCAAATCCTGCCTCAGCCACTAACTGGCTTTGTGGCTTTAGGGAAGTCAGTGTCACTGATCCTTATTTCTGTCATCTCCAAAATGATGATAAGACCTAATTCACAAGATTTTGAGGATTAGGTAAGTAATTTGAAAGGTGCCTAACATAAGGACCAGCACAAATCTTGCTTTTCTTTGCTTCTCCACCTGCCTCTGTCCTAGTTGTAAAATGAGGTTGTGAGCATTAAATTTTATATAAGTGACTATCATGTAGTAGGTGCTTAATAATTGTCAGTTTTTTGGATGTTCAATAAAGTAATTAAGGTCACTCAATAAGGAAGGGTGAGTATTACAAATAGTAAGGAAGAGGAAAATGAGAAAATAAAATTTTAAAGGAAAACATGAGAACTTGGTAAATTTAATAATTATTTCTATTTAAAATAACAATGTCCCATTGGTTTGAGAGTTCTTATCTTCCCAAATGTCTCAAATATCTCAAAACTAAAATCTCTGCTGCATAAATGAGCCCATTATCGGAGCCCTATATTTTTGCAAAGATTTCATAAGATATGTAATATAGATTCATAACTAAAAAAGTGTTTAAATTATCACATTCATCACTTTGCCCAACATGTTTAACAATCAGAGCACTATCTGCTGTTAATTGGAATCTGGTGTACAATACACAGGGCTCACTGACCTCGGAAATAAGTATCTTAGAGGAATGTGTGTCTTTATAAAAGGATACCAGTTAATTTTAAGAACTTCATATATGCCTTTTTTATATGCTCCCAAAGTGAAATGTACAATATCTGTGAATACTAAAGGTGAATGTTTGCTAATGTCTTGAAGGGAAAAAGGCCATTTGCAAGTTCATTGATTATGGTCCTATTACAATGAGTATTTATAACACATCTTGCCTTGATTTAATTCACTATTCGTCATGTGTAGGTGGTAATATGCTCCAATCTATATATATAGACCTTTTTGATTTTCATACAATTTACTTCCTTTTTTTTTCAGCTTATTTTAGAATCAAATGGGTAAATACTTTTTTTTCTTTTTATAGAATCATAAGAGTAGTCCTGCTCCTCTGGGCTTTTAAAAAGATGTATAAATATATCTTAATAGTAAAATACATGCTAATTTTATTATTTTTAACTAAATTTAAAAGCATGATGTATAACTACATAGCATTTGCTATAATTCCAGATATGGAGGTATAGAAAAGTGCAACTCACTTAAGGTGAATATAGAGTCATTTATATTCAACCATCTGAGCTGAAGTTAGCAAAAGAGAATGAAAGTAACAATTATTTTGGCTCCTAATGGAAAATTCTAAATAAAACCTAATTCATGAAAGGGACTTTAACTTTTTGATGCTCAGCTTAACTGTTCAGTTCAACAAACATTTATCCTGAGCAGTCTATGGTAGTGCTAAAGAGCATGGGCTTTGCAATCAAGTGACCTGGGTTTGGATTCCTATATCACAGTTTACTCTCTGACTCTAAGCAAGTTATTCAACTGCTAATTGTCTTAGTTTCTTCAACTGTACAGTTGGGCTCTCATACCTACTTTGCAAGAATGTAGTAAGGATTCAACAGGAAAGTATGTATGGGTGCCTGGCTATAGAAAGCGCTCAATAAGTGGTAACTGCTAATACAATGTATTAGAGTCTGGCACAGACTGGTTATGCAAAGATAAATAAGACATTATCTGGTATTGAACTTAAACTATAAACAGAATGTATATTGACATACAACTATAATGTCGCTGGCTTTACAAATAACATGTACCAATCGGCCACATTATTTAGCTGTCTATATTGCCAATATTATAGGAAATATATACTATATAAGCAATGCTAAAATGAGCTCTGTGTGTGTAAGAGCTTGAGAATATATGAGTTCTCAAACCCTGATATAAAATTGCTGATGGGGCTTAAATTGGCTATGGTTTTACAATACAAAATATGCTAGTTATAAAATGTATTTTGTGGAAATTAATTATATCCTTAACATCTTTAGAATGGGATAAACATTTAAGAAAAGCAAAGTTTGTTTTGCTCTAAACTGACTAATTTTAAAATAAAATTTACATTTTGGAAAATAGGTATTTTGTTGTTGTTGCTCAGAAGCTTCACATGGAAAACTTCTAAGGAAGCCAAAAGAGCATGCCTCAACTATCTATAAGTTTGCTGGTCAATCTCTGTAGATTGCTTTATAGTTAAAAGATAGAGCCTTCCAGAATGCAGTAAAATGTAATAAATCACTTTTTTTCTGGGGGGGATCGTGTTTATTGTTTTGAGGTCACAGGTCAAGTCACTCATCCCCACCAGGAAGGGAGGCAGACACCCTGGGCGTAGGGTGGGGGTGGGGCGCCCAGGGTGGGCGAACTCCTTTATTTCACCTTTGGAGGCCCCTGGGGCCTGGGAACGTGGCTGTGCCCTGCCTGCCCCCCCCCCCCCCCGAGAGTGCATTTATTTTAACAAAGGAAACATCAACACACAAACAATGTTTTAATTATCTCATTGATAGTTATGTATTAATTTCTCAGGAGGGAAGAACTTTGAGGGTGTGTCATAGGCACTGATCATTCATCAATTAAAGGAACCTATATAGTAGAAATGTGGTAGATGAGTAAAAGATAGGTGTTTCCCACGTCATCTTCTTCCCTCCCTGCATTCATCAGCCGATAGAGCTATAAGAGTATCATTAGAATGATACCAAATTCTTCTGGTGTCCAAGTTACAAAATTCAGTTTTCCAATTAATTTAGCATTTTATTCAGAAAGAACTCTCTGTCAACTAGCAATCCGTATTTGTCAAATTCTGATCAGAGCTCACAATGGTGACTGAAAGCTCAGCAAGATTCTTCTGAATCAGAGGAGATTCATTTATCTGCAGTGTAATATTTATGTATGGACTATATTTTGATGCATACTTTAGCAATTCATCATTTCTGGATAGTATATCAGGTGTGATTATAAGTAATGTGACTGCTTTTTTGGGGTGGCTTGTAAATGGCTTCTGAAGGCAATTGCAAAAGAAAAGTTAAAAATGTCTTCAACAACTCCAATACTGTATGAATGTATGCTTCCAACAGCTACCATAATGAAAAGTCACTTTCTTTATTTATTCTTCATGTCTGAGAAGTTATAGAGATGAGGAAGTCTTGGCTCTGTCTTCAAGGATATTGTTGTGTAGTTGAGGAGATTAACAGGTCAATAGGCATTTATTTATAGTGCAGTGTGAAAGTGCTCTACAGAAGAAAGCACAGGTTCTGTAGGAGCCCAGAAGAAGAACAGTTAATGAAGTTAGAGAAGCCTTTGTAAATTGGAATGAAAACATACATTTGGATAGATAAGTTCTGAGATGTTCATGTCAAATATTGTATCACAATATCTATGTTTATATCTTATATTTTGGCATTCTCTTTAGTGACAAAATCCTTAGCAAAACATTCCACATGAAAAAGAATTACATAATTGTTTTGTCTTCTCTATTACAAGCAATTGCTATACTCAGGCTCAGAAAAAAAGTTTGAGGAACTTTATTTGGCTTCTTTGTTTTGATACCTTGTAGCTAAACTAACTGGCTTAGTAGAAGATGAACAATGAATCCAAAAAATAGGGTTACATTTTTATTTTTTTTTTTAAAGATTTTTTATTTATTTATTTGACAGAGAGAGACACAGCGAGAGAGGGAACACAAGCAGGGGGAGTGGGAGAGGGAGAAGCAGGCTCCCCGCGGAGCAGGGAGCCCGATGTGGGGCTCGATCCCAGGACCCTGGGATCATGACCTGAGCCGAAGGCAGTCGCCCAACCGACTGAGCCACCCAGGCGCCCTAGGGTTACATTTTTAAATGGAACAGAGGTATTCATCATTTTGAATATAAATGTTTATTTTTCTCCCATAAACTGCAGCCATAGTATGTGTTCTATGTGTTTCTGATTTTCCTGGTAATGTGAATCAAAGATTCAATTACCCCCAATCAACAGCCAAGCATGCCAATCTGGACACTAGCACACCTAGTATATGTTTTCTTAGTATAGCTCATAATCTAATTTTCTTTTCCCTCTCTACTTCTCTTCTTTGCACTTTGTATAGAATAACTGTTCTTGTTGAACAGTGAATTGAACAAGAGTGAGGAAGATGGCAATTAGGTTGTGTTCCAAACTGACAAAATTAGGCTGTGGAAATCAAAAGGTGTCCAGGGACAGTTACATTGAAGATAGAGTTGAGGGGATAGTCTTCCTCTCTGCCCTGGGCCAATAGGTCCAACTGAATTAATTCAGCTGGCAAGCTATTTAAAAAATGTTGTGTGTGTAAAATAGATTCACAGGGAAACAGTGTTAACTCTAAAGCACTCTGTAGATAAGCACATTCACATAGCAGACATTGACTCTAGAGAAGAAGAAAACCACAGTGATTTTCAATCATTAATAATAAGTCTTCAAATCATAAGTAAGCAGGATGGAGAAGTAATTTTTCCCTTTTTGCCATCATGATCCACAAAACCATGGCTGTTTTGAAGCGTAGGTTCATTTTAATTCAATACATATTTCTTGAAGAGTTGCTAGGTGCTATGTGCTGGAGATGTGGTGATACACAAGACAGACATAGTTCCTGTCCTCATGGAGTTTCCAGTCTGGCAGGCAAAACAGATATTACGCAAGGGGTTATAAGCATTATGACTGTTATGAAAGAAAATTCGATGAGGTTGGGAGTATAAAAGAGAGCTTAATTTAGCCTTGAAGCAGGTAGCTATGGTCAGAGTCTTATCTACACTGTAGCTTGGAGATGGGAAGGGCAGAGGAGAGAATATCCAGGCTCTATTATTTGTAGCTGAAATATGCTTAAAAGTCACTGGGACACTTTCTTCAGGACACTTGGGTATGGGACAGTCTCTCCCTGGTTCACATGCTTTATATGCACTTATTTCCTCTCTAAGGTGGAGTGCCCATTACTCTTTACATTCCCCTCAAGATAATGGAGTCATTTCTTAAGTACTAAACTTCCCAAGCTCTGTAACTTTTGTGTTAAACTTCCCATGCTTTGTAACTCTTCTAGAAGGGTTAACCCTTACCCATCATTTAGGAACTCCTTTAGGTGTGTTCTCCAATAATTCTATGGCATTCTTAGACCCAGCACAATGTCTTTACCCTTCTTCTATCTGGCTTCAGAATCTTGTCTCCTAGTAGGAAATGTAAGGAGTTAAATTTGGTTTTAGCCACTCCCATTGTTCATTCACTGAGAGTCTTCTGTGTCAAAGAGTGCACTGTGAGTAGGAGTCAGTTTTCTCTATTAGTGAAAAACTCCCAGAGGGCAAGAAAGTAATTTTTAATGAAGTAGAAGGGCATTATGAAATCTAACAGTATTTGTTCTGGTACTTAAAGTGATTCAAAGTTGCTTTCTGGGGTAAAAAGAAGTATATACAAAAGAGTTGGGGATCAGTACATTTTTCTGTGTACCACAAGTATTCTGCAGAAAGCCTAGTAAATTGTCTTTCTGCAGATCTGTCCTGTTGTGGGCAAGTAAAAGACATAGAGGAGAGAGTGTAGCTTTTCCTTCACACCCAGCTCTGACTGACTTGGTAGGTAAAAGATACCCCTAGAATATGCTGAATTGGGAGGAAGATCTGGGTTCTAATAGTCCCCACAGTGCTACTGACTGACACTAACCCTAGGTAACTCATTTCCCTTCTCTGGGACTCAGTTTCACCATCTGTAAAAATGAGAAGGTTCAACCATAATTCTGTGGCTTTCTTCATAGCCTTAAGCAGTCCACAGAGACACCATTAGGAAGAATTCTGGTGGCCAAAGGCTTACCACTCATGTATACCCCCAGCCCCTTGTTTTCAACAAGAGCAGCTCAACTTTTATATCCAGTCAAGAAATGGGCAGAAGACATGAACAGACATTTCTCTAAAGAACACATACAAATAGCTAACAGACACATGAAAAAAAAAGCTCAACATCACTTGGCATCAGGAAAATACAAATCAAAACCACAGTAAGAAACCACCTTACACATTTAGTCAGAATGGCTAAAATAAACAACGCAGGAAGCAACAGATGTTGGCAAGGATGTGGAGAAAGGGGAACCCTCTTACACTGTTGTTGGGAATGCAAACTGGTGTAGCCAGTCTGGAAAACAGTAAGGAGGTTCCTCGAAAAGTTAAAAATAGAACTACATATGACCCAGTAATTGCACTACTAGGTATTTACCCAAATGATACAAAAATAGTGATTCGAAGGGGCACATGCACCCCAATGCTTATACCAGCAATGTTCACAATAGCCAAAATATGGAAAGAGCCCAGATGTCCATCGACAGATGAATGAATAAAGAAGATGTGGTGTGTATGTATATACACACACACAATGAAATATTACTCAGCCATCAAAAATAATGAAATCTTGCTATTTGCAGTGATGTGATAGAACTAGAGGGTATTATGCTAAGTGAAATAAGTCAGTCAGAGAAACACAAATATTATATGATCACTCATATGTGAATTTAAGGAAAAAAACAGCTGAACATAGGGGAAGGGAAGGAAAAATAAAATAAGATAAAAACAATGAGGGAGGCAAACCATAAGAGACTCTTTTTTTTTTTTTTTTTAAGATTTTATTTATTTATTTGAGAGAGAGAGAATGAGAGACAGAGCACATGAGAGGGGGGAGGGTCAGAGGGAGAAGAAGCAGACTCCCCACCGAGCAGGGAGCCTGATGTGGGACTCGATCCTGGGACTCCAGGATCATGACCCGAGCCGAAGGCAGTCGCTCAACCAACTGAGCCACCCAGGCGCCCCCATAAGAGACTCTTAACTTATAGGAGAAAAGAGCAGCTCAGCATTCATCTTCTTTCATATTTTCATCTCTACCTATAGCTTCATTTGACCAAAAAGGCTTATATCTTTTACAAAAATTATAAGCCATTGTACCAGATAATTTCTAAGTATGATTTTTTTTATTTCTTTAGGTATCCTGCTCCAAAACGCCCTCATGCTGCTGGATAATTCAGAAAGCCAGCTGATGTAGGAGGATGTGGCCTAGACAGAAGGGTAAAAATCCCTGAAGGCCTAAAGGGGAATAATTTCCTCTTCTTGCATGTGTATTTGCTGCTGCTGAGTTAAGATATGATGACAGTGGAAGGTGGATTGTTCCTCTGGATGTAGCCAGAGGGGTTCCCTTGAATGAGGTCAGTAGAGCTAATAGTCCAAGCCCAGATAGATGTAGGTTAAAGAGTAGATACTCCAAAGGTATCAATTACCAGTGTCTTGTACTTCCACAGTGAGCTAGGAAGGGCCTCAGGTCTGGAATTGTTCCTGAGTGCAAAGTCTCTTGGAGTAAGGGAGGAACAAATCTTAGAAAGCTTTTAGTTTGTAGAATTGCCCTTTGTCTTTGGATGGGACTATGTGGGCAGGGAGACCAGATCTGAAGAACTATCTAGTCAGGATGATGCATGGGGGCCATAGAACTGAGAGGTGAGCTGGGATATGGAGGGAGGAAAGCAGACAATGCTTCTATGAACCCATCCTGCCTAATCAAAATGTAATCATTGCTATGGACTGAATGTGTGTGTTCCCCCCAAATTCATATGTTGAAATCTTAACCCCCAATGTGATGATATTAGGAGTTGGGACCTTGGAAGGTAATTAGTTCATGATGGAGAAGCCCTTATGAATGGGATTTGTACTCTTATAAAATGGAACCCAGAAAGCTCTCTCACGTTCTTTCTGCCAAGTGAGGATAAAATAAGAAGAAAAAGTCTACAGCCCAGGAGGCTCTCACCAGAACCTAACCATGCCTGCACCTTGATCTCAGATTTCCAATTTCCAGAATGGTGAGAAATTTGTTTATAAACTACCCAGTCATACAGCATGAACTAAGACAATCATCTTGAGGGACTTTGAGATCCAAGGAAACACACACATTACTTTTATTTGGGATTTTTACAATCAGAAACGGACTTTAGAAATTTGATTTTATACTATTTTTATTGTGATTATTTCAGTTAGTTTCCTCTTCATTTTGCTAACGTTGCTTTTGAAAATGTCATGCCGGATACAAATGTAGTGATCCAAAGGGGTACCTGCACCCCAATGTTTATAGCAGCAATGTCCACAATAGCCAAACTATGGAAAGAGCCAAGATGTCCATCAACAGATGAATGGATAAAGAAGATGTGGTGTATATATATAATGGAATATTATGCAGCCATCAAAAAAATGAAATCTTGCCATTTGCAATGACATGGATGGAACTAGAGGGTATTATGCCAAGCGAAATAAGTCAATCAGGGAAAGACAAGTATCATATGATCTCACTGATATGAGGAATTCTTAATCTCAGGAAACAAACTGAGGGTTGCTGGAGTGGTGGAAGTGGGAGGTATGGGGTGGCTGGGTGATGGACTTTGGGAAGGTTATGTGTTGTGGTGAGCACTGTGAATTGTGTAAGACTGGTGAATCACAGACCTGTACCTCTGAAACAAATAATACATTATATGTTAAAAAAAAAAAAAAAAGGAAGATAGTAGGAAGGGAAAAATGAAGGGGGGGAATCGGAGGGGGAGACGAACCATGAGAAACTATGGACTCTGAAAAACAAACTGAGGGTTTTAGAGGGGAGGGGAATGGGGGATGGGTTAGCCCAGTGATGGGTATTAAGGAGGGCACGTATTGAATGGAGCACTGGGTGTTATACACAAACAATGAATCATGAAACACTACATCAAAAACTAATGATGTAATGTAAGGTGACTAACATAACATAATAAAATAAAATTTAAAAAAAATTAAAAAAAGAAAATGTCATGCCATAATTATTATCCAAAGGAAATTTATTTCCACGTAGAGTATCATGTCATATTTCTTTAGGACTATTCTTGGTTGGGCTGGCATCATGGACATGCAACCTGCGCAGGTGTTTTTTTACTGCTCCGCTGTTGCTTTCTTGAAATTCTTAATAACTTTTGAACAAGGGATCCTGCATTTTCATTTTGTATCAAGTTCCACAAATTATGGATTGTTAGTATCTATCTTATCCTCATTTCACTAGGTTATATGGTCCATGGGTGGTGGTAGGGAAAAATGTGGACAGAAATATGATTTGTTGCAGACCCCAGACATCCAGAGTTTGTCATCAAGCCTGACTATCAGGTTAAACTGGATAGAAATTGAGATGACCCTGGTTCTTGAGATTGGGAGGTGAAGTGTGAAGTTCCATGAGATCTAGGTATAGTCATTTCTATGTTGTCACATATGAATTATTTTTAAGGTGCTTCATGTTAACTCTTCTGTAAACTTGGCTACAGAGGCAAAGCAGATAGAGTGCTGCATTAGTATTTATTGCTGCCACCAGATAAGAAAAAAGGAAACTGTTAATAGCTGCCTACCAATCTAAAATGCTATTTACAGTACAGATTAATAAGTGAATGCTGGCATACGCCTTGGGTGTTCCCATAGGAGAAGTGTTGAAGCATTATTATGATTATTTATTGTATTGTTTATAGCATTCTCACGAAGCTGTCAGGATGAGGTCAAATATGGTTAACATTGCAGAATTTTAGGCATCAGAGAGAAGAAATGTATCTCAGGCTTAGCAACCTGGAGGTAAGCTCCAAGTTAACACGCATGACATATTAAAAGCCTATTTCACTTGGATATAATGGCACCAGTTGAGTTGTTCATTACTGACCCATTATCACTAGGATGCATACTCTAAGGGGTTCTTTGTGAGAAACATTGGACCTCCTTTTCTTCCCCCAAAGGATCTTGGAATTAGCAAGAGAGATGTGCTAGATATATGTGGACAGTCTGTGGCTGTAAGGCTTTAAGACAAATTAATTTGCTAGCCAATAATCAGAGCCTTGCTGATCTCTTCTGAATAGGTGAAGAGTCATCTCTCTCTTTTTGGTCTGTTAAAAAAAAATCCAAAGAAAACATGCATACCCTAACTTCTCTCATGTTAGGAAAAGAGCTTTAAGAAGAGTATGTCAGACTAATAAAGCTTATTTGTATTAGCCTTTGTTATTTGCAGCTTACATCACCCCATCTGGAAACAGGCTATCATGTGTCTTCTCATTTTTTACATTAGTACTTACATTTAAGCAGAGTTGTATATGGGTCTTCCCCTAGCACATACTCTTGGTGCTCAGGGACTCATAGTGGTCCCTTGCAGTTCCTGAAAGCAATCTTGCTCTGAAATGGGGCCACCCAGTTTGTAGCTTCTCCCTCCTACAGTCATTTAGAGTTATTGATTTACACTGAAAGCAATGAAAATTGGAGCATATTTTTTAATAGACTTTTTTTTCCCCAAGGACTGCCAGGAAGATTGGCCCCTTTTCCAATATGATGTAGATCTTTTTTTTTTTTTTTTTTTTTTTTTTTTTTTTTTTTTTTTTTTGACTTAGTGCCTTATTCGTGAGGTTTTCTCTGGCATTTGAGGGTACCAACTGAGGATCATGCCCCATGAGCACAACTGACTTCATGTGTGGGTACAGCCAGTAACTATCCACATCAAAGGACATCACTCCTCTCCTTAAGATTTTATTCTCTCTGGCCTGCTAGAATGTTGGGAAGGCCCATATTATGCCTTTCCTTTGCCTCTACTGCTTTCCTTAATCTGAATGCCTTCCTTTGTTCTTTCTTCCTGCCCAAACCCAACCTTCATCACTCCCTCATGTGCCACCATCTTTATGAAGTCTTCTCTAAATATTTCTGAAGTCCATCATCCTGTCCTTGAAATTCAGATGGTACTTACGCTCTTTGCCATAATATTGTTTACTTAGCTATCCTACACCTTAAGTTTCTTTTTTTGTTATTATTGTTTTAGGTCTCTTTAGCCATACAGTTCCTTACAGGGTATACACTTACTTATTTATTTTTTCACTCTGCAGAGCAATGGCACCACTTAGTAAATACATGATTGATTATTAAGTCAGTGGAAGGGTTAAACCATTGATGGCTTTATTAAGAATGTGAATATTATATGAAAAGAGCAGTCTTCACACAAACTAACTTATTAGGTTGACCTAGGACACAAGGCTAGGAAATCTATTGGAGAAAAAAATGAAGGAAGAATACCTCAGGTGTTACTTAGAATAATAATCAAAAAAGAGATTATTCCTGTTTTAAGATCAGGAAACCAAGGCATAGAGATGTTAACTGAGTTACTCAGAATTACATATCTAGTAAGTGGCAGAACTAAAACTTGAATCCCAATTCTCTGACTAAAGGTTATGCTCTTCCCCAATGTAAAACATGATATCCTAGAAACTGTGGGTAGATGAGAGTCCTTCACTTTTTCTGTCTTTCTTAAAGCATAGCACTCAGGGAAGTATGTGTGTGTATGGGAAAGGGGAGTTGGGGGAAAAAGAATAGCTATTTACTTACTTCTTTGAATTTTGAGTGCTGGCTAATTGCAATATGTGAATCAAAACTGTAATGTTAATCTCTTTTCATCTTCACCCTCATTCTTGTAACAACTCATCCCCTCCCTCATTTCACTCCTCTTCACATTCCATTTTTCTCCACCTCCCCCCAAATATCTAATCACAGTTTTGCAAGAAAAAGTTACAGACTAAATAGTGCTATATTCACACCTGGAATTTACATCGATTTTACTGAATCAAGCTCTGACTGCCACTTTGTGTTGTATTCCCATAGTAGAATGGGAGAAAGAAAAAAACTGAAAGCTCAGCAACCACAGCTCCTCAATCTTGTACATTTATAACTTTGCTCTTCCTTGACAAGTCACCTCTAACTTTGTTTTTGAAAAGGAGACACAAATTAGAATGATACTATAATAAATATATTTTGATTACTTTGTATTTGAAAAATGCATAGAAGGGTGTTGCTCTATAGTAACAGAAAATAATGATTTTTTTTGATAAGAGATGGAGAAGGTATAAAAAAGCTTGTAAAAGCATCTTGAGAACTCTAGTCTCTCTGACCTACTACAGTAATAATCAGAGGGCCTCTGACACATCTTTCTACCTACAATGGCCCTCCATGTGCCTAAATGTAAGCTCAGTGTCCCTTGTGCTCAGAAGGAAAAAGATTAAAAATAAAAATCAAAAGAAGCTGCCTGAGTAGGAAAAAAAAAACAACACAAAACAAACCTGAACCAGCCAGAATGGAATAGGACCGTTAAATGCCAGACTAAGGAACTTTGATGTTAGCCTAAAGGCAATTGAGAACTATTGAAAATATGGCGGGAAGAGATTAAACAAGGTGCCTAGACTCTAATGACTACTTGATGGCTGAGCTAGAACTAAAATCAAAGTCCTTTACTTTAATTCCTATGTATTGGGTTGTTTCTCTAAGTAACAGCATTTGGGATAGAAATATAAAAGTGTAGTGATTATATGTAAGTGATGAATCACTAAATTCTACTCCTGAAACCAATACTACACTATATGTTAACTAACTTGAATTTAAATATTTTTTTTTTAAAGTCAAATAAGAAAAAGAAATAGAAAAGTGCAGTGATTAAGGGATTGGGCTCTAGACTCAGATGTCTGTTTACATTTCATTTCCACCACTGTGTAACTGTATGAACTATGGGTCCCAGTTTCCACATCTGTACAATGAGAATAATAAGAGTACTTATGTCATCAGATTGTTTTGAGGATTAAATGAGATAGTGTGTAAAGATTTAGCACAATGTTTCTGGCACATAAAAAGTACTTAATAAATGGTGGTTGCCATTAAAAGGAAAAGGGAAGGGAAGAGAGGGGAAGGGAAAAGAAGATAAAAAAAAGGAAAGAGGAGGGAAGAAAAGAAAAAGATAAAAGAGCCAAAGATCAAATATTGCTGCCTTGGAGTCAGATCACATTTGGGGATGTGAACTGACCTGGATCCTGAGCCCTTGCCTGATTTTTAATGTCTTGTTCGATCAAAGGTCTGAATCTTCCTTTCAGGTTTGCTTGAGTTGCTGGGTCTCTTGTTTCCATCCACCCTGTGAAATGATGTCTGTTTTGCTGCCGTCCACATCCTGATACTAGAGCGTACTACTGTTATCATGGCTTGGCTCCCCTCACCATGAATATTTTTTCAAGTCTCCTTCCAGTCTCAGCTCAATTGTCTCCTCATCTGAAAATTCTCCCTTGACCAACTTATATAAAGTAGCTACCCCTACCCCATCCCTTCAGGAACACTCAATCACATTATTTTATTTTATTTTTCCATAAAATATAGTATTAACTCAGATTACCTAATGTGGTTATTTATTTATTGTCTGATCTTCTCCACTGAAATTTAAGCTACTTAAGGGCAGAGGCCCTGTCTGTCTTATATTCAGCACTTTTTCTTAAGCTCCCAGTACAGTACCTGGACCAGAGTAGGTGCTCAATAACAATGTGCTGGATGAGTGAATGAATGAATGAATGAATTTGGTAGGTGCTTATTGAACAGTTATTATGTACTTAAAGCCTGACTACCTGTTTTGGAGGATAGATACAGCTGGCTTCCTGAAGAGTTTACCAATAGAAATGCCAAACTTTAAAAGGTTGATGTGTGCCGAGTTTCTTGTTGTTTCCTGTCACTGTGGCTTTCACAGCAGTGGTAGTTCAGGAACTATTTCAAGCTTCATGGGCCAAGGTATTTTCAACTCTCTCTACAGAGCTGCAGGGTTTGGTTCAGTTTTAGGAATGTCTCCAGCCACCTTGCTTCCTCCTAATTCACTGTTGGACCTTTGAGTTCTAAAAACATTGACATGGTAAAATCTATCTCCTAACATAGGCCCCAAATGATTTTGAAGGTAAGTAAATATACTTGGGAAGCTGATGTTTTGCCAAGATTTTTGCCATGTGCTAAAGGTAAAGACCATTAATACAGTGAGCCTAAATAGACTGGTATTTTTAGGAATTTTCTCTATTGACCTCTCTATAAGAAGAAATGGAAAGTCTTAAGAGGAAGCCCTGATAAGAGGAAAAATCATTTTCCCCAAGTGCAGAGGGTAGGAAACTCTAAATTAGCAACTGCTACTAATGACAACCACCACCAAGGCCAGGTAGTGCGTAGTTTATACCAGGAACCATGCTAAGTGCTTTACTCACATCTCCTCTAAGGAACAGAAAGACACGGTAGGGTTGAGATTGACAGAACTTCATTTTTGCTATGTATCACTAGGCCATTTATTTTACTGGAATAAGACACATCAACATCCTAGCTTAAGGATATTGGAGGGTGCTGTTTTAAGGACCTTAATTGTGCTTTTTTTATTGCTTCTCTCTACAATCCTGGGGTAACTCTACAATCTCTGTCTCTCAGCTTCATTATTCATTCACCTTCTCTGGGCCTTTGCATCCACTATTTAGACAATGAGGCTGATGTTACAAGCTCTAACTACCAAACCGCACATTTACTCCTACCGTCTAGGAGTGCTAGATGGCTGTTACTTCATTTTCTCTGTCTTGTAAAATGTCTACACAAATGTTGGGCATTCCTTTGGTCATTGTTAATGGTTAGCATTACTTGCCTGGGTTTCTTCATCCTGGAGCGGTACTGATGGTAACCAGTTCTTATCATTACATGTGGCTACCTGGCAGAATCAAAGTACCCACAGCCCTTGGGTGATCAGATATTGAATAGTTTGCTGAATCTGGTATTATTTTGTGAGTGATAGACATGGTATTTCAGAAATGAGATCTAAATTTAACTGAGCTATGATAGAGTTTTCCAGGTTTTAGTAAGTGTATGTTGGGCTTTCTTTTTTAAAACTTATAAAATGTACTGTTTTTATATTATTTGATAAAGAAAAAAATTTTGAATAGTCTTTTTATTGAGGTAAAAATGGTATACAACATTATGTAAATTTCAGGTATACAATATTATAATTTGATATTTGTACACATTACAAAGTGATTACTACCATTAGTCTAGTTGGCATCTATCACCATTCACTTCAGCTCCTTCATTCATTTTGCCCACCCTCCAACCTCCTTCCCCTCTGGTAACGACCAATCTATTCTCTGTATCTATAAGTTTGTTTTTATTTTGTTTTATATCTTTGTTTCGTTCTTTAGATTCTACATAAAAGTGGAATCATAAGGTATTTGTCCTCCTCCATTGGACTTATTTCACTTAGCATAATACCCTAAAGGTCCATCCATATTATCAAAAATGGCAAAAATTTCCTTCTTTTTTATGGCTGAGTAGTATTCCATTGTATGTATGTATGCACAGGCACACACATACACACACACACACACACACACACACACACACCATATCTTCTTTACACATTCATCCATAGACACTTAGGTTATTACCATATCTTGGCTATTGTAAATAATGCTGCAATAAATATATGGGTACATGTATCTTTTTGGATTGGTGTTTTCATATTCTTTTGATAAATACCCAGAAGTGCAATAGCTAGATCATATGGTAGTTCTATTTTTAAGTTTTTGGAAATCTCCATGCTGTTTTCCATGGTGGCTGTACCAGTTTACATTCCCACCAACGGTTCCCTTTTTTCCACATCCTAACACTTGTTTTTTCTTGTCTTTTTGATAATAACCATTCTAACAGGTCTAGGATAATATCTCATTTGGTTTTGGTTTGCATTCCCCTGATTCTTAGTGATGATAAAGAACTTTTCATGTGCCTGTTGGGCATGTGCATGTCTTCTTTGGAAAAATGTCTATTCAGATACTCTGCCCATTTTTAAATCACGTTGTTTGGTTTTTTGTTGTTGAGTTGTATGTTTTTTATATATTTTGGATATTAAGTCCTTATCAGATACAGGTTTGGCAAATATCTTCCCCCATTCAATAGGTTGCCTTTTCATTTTGTTGATGGTTTCCTTTGCTGTGCCAAAGCTTTTTAGTTTGATGTAGTCTCATTTGTTTATTTTTGCTTTTGTTTCCCTTGCCTTGGCATCAGATCTACAAACACACTGCTAAGAATGATTCCAAGGAGCCTCTGTTTTCTCCTAGGAATTTTATGGTTTCAGGTCCTACATTCAAATCTTTAATCCATTTTGAGTTAATTTTTGTGTATGGTATCATTCTTTTGCATGTGGCTGTCCAGTTTTCCCAGCAGCATTTATTGAAGAAACGTTCCCCATTGTATATTCTTGCCTCCTTTGTTGTAAATTAATTGACCATATATGTGTGAGTTTATTTCTGGGCTCTCTATTCTGTTGCATTGATCTATGCATCTGTTTTTTATGCCAATACCATACTATCTTGATTACTATAGCTTTGTAGTATAGTTTGAAATCAGAGAGTATGAAACCTCCGGCTTTGTTCTTCTTTCTTAAGATCTCTTTGGCTATTTAAGATCTTTTGTGGTTCCACACAAATTTTAGGATTATTTGTTCCAGTTCTGCAGAAAATACCATTGGGATTTTGATAAGGATTGCATTGAATCTGTAGATTGCTTTGGTTAATATGGACACTTAAAAAATATTAATTCTTCCAGTCCATGAGCATGAAATATATTTCCCTTTATTTGTTTCTTCATTTTTTTAAAAAAAGTATCTTGTCCTTTTCAGTGTACAAGTCTTTCATCTCCTTAGTTAAATTTATTCCTAGGTATTTTGTTCTTTTTGATGCAATTGTAAACATGATTATCAATTTCTCTTTCTGATAGCTTGTTATTAATGTATATAAATGCAACAGATTTTTGTATGTTGATTTTATATCCTGCAAATTCATTTAGCCTCAGTTTTTTTGGGGGGGGTAGACTCTTTAAGGTTTTCTACGTATAGTATCATGCCATCTTTGAATAGTGATAGTTTTACCTCTTCCCTTCAGATTTGGATGCCTTTGTTTCTTTTTCTTGACTTACTGCTGTGGCTAGGGCTTCCAATACTTTGTTGAATGAAAGTGGCAAGAATGGGCATCCTTGCCTTTTTCCTTATTTTAGAGGAAAAGCTTTGATATTTTCACTGTTGAGTATGATATTAGTGGTAGGTTTGTCATATAAGGCCTTTATTATGTTGAGTTACAGTCCCTCTATGCCCACTTTGTTGAGAGTTTTTATCATAAATGGATGTTGAATTTTATAAATGAGTTTTCTGCATTTTATTGAGATGATCATATGATTTTTTATCCTTCATTCTGTTAATGTAGTGTATCACATTGATATACAGATGTTGAACCATCCTTGCATCTTTGGAATAAATCCTACTTGATCGCAGTGTATCATCCTTTTAATGTATTGTTGAATTTGGTTTGCTAGTATTTTGTTAAGCATTTTAACATCTATCTTCATTAGGGATAGTGGCCTATAATTTTCTTTTTTTGTGGTATTCTTGTCTGGTTTTGATATCAGGGTAATGTTGGCCTCATAAAATGAGTTTAGAAGTATTCTCTCCTCTTCAGTTTTTCGGAAGAGTTTGAGAAGCATAGGTTTTAAATCTTCTTTGAATGTGTGAAAGAATTCACCAGTGAAACCATCTGGTCCTAGACTTTAGTTTGTTGGGAGGTTTTCATTACTGATTTAATCTCCTTGCTAGTAATTGATCTATTCAGATTTTCTATTTCTTCTTGAGTCAGTCTTAGAAGATTGTATGCTTCTAGGAATTTATCTATTTCTTGTAGGTTGTCCAGTTTGTTGGCCAGTATTTGTTCATTGTTGTCTCTTATGATCATTTGTATTTCTGTGGTAATCAGTTGTAACTTATCTTTCATTCCTGCTTTTATTTATTTGAGCCCTCTCTCTTTTTTTCTTGGTCAGTCTAGCTAAAGATTTGTTAATTTTGTTTATCTTTTGGAAGAACCAGCTCTTACTATCACTAATCTTTTCTATTACCTTTTTTAGTTTCTATTTCACTTGTTTCTGCTCTAAACTTTATTATTTCCTTTACTTTACTATGTTTGAGCTTATTTTATTCTTCTTTTTCTAGTTCTTTTAGGTATAAAGGCATATGGTTTATTTGAGATTTTTCTTATTTCTTGAAGTAGGCCTGTATCACTATAAACTTCTCTTTTAAAAGTGTTTTTCTTGCATCCCATAGATTTTCATTTTCATTTGTCTTCAGATTTTTTTTTCCATTGATTTCTTCATTGACCCTATGGTTGTTGGTTAGTATCTGTGATCTATGGCAAGGACAAGGGAGGGCACTAATATGTTGTCTTCCTGCTCATGTTCCCTGGGGGCACTTCTGTAGCTTCTGGATGTGTGGCAAACCTGAAGCCTGCCCTTCAGGTTGAAGCACCAGGACAGAAAAATAAGCCTTTTTCACATAAAGACTAGGGATGTGTTTCATTTTTTTATTATGTTCAGTTAGCCACTGTATAGTACACCATTAGTTTTTGATGTGGTATTCAATGATTCATTAGTTGCGTATAACACCCAGTGCTCAACACAGCGCGTGCCCTCCTTAGTAAGCATCACCCTGTTACCCTATCCCCCCATGCCCCTCCCCTGAAACCCTCAGTTTATTTCCCAGGGTCCATAGTCTCTCATGGTTCATCTCCCTCTCTGATTTCTCCCTCTTCAGAACATAAGCAATAGCATGGGGATGTGTTTCAATCTGATGTTTGTGCTGTGCCCTGGGGAGTGGTAGCCTGCTGAAGATGGTCTCTGTAATTATTTCAGACTTATGTGGCCCAGAAATACAATTTCCTCCTGGCCACTGGAGCCAGGTACTCAAGGAGCATCCCCTGTACTCAAGGGGTTGCAGTCATGTCAAGGCCTGCTGCCGCTGTGGTGCTCAGGGACCAGGTACTCAGCTGACTCAGCCATGTGGGGCAGGCTGCAGGTGTCACACAAGAGGGCAGAGTGCTTGGCTGGCCTGGCTTTGGTGTGCAAGGGCTGGGGCTGGGCTCTGGGCTGAGGTGGAGTGGGTCATGGCTGTGGTGCATGGTGACAGGGTACTGGGCTGTCCTGCTGTGGCATGCTGGGTTGGGGTGTTAGCATCCTGGCAGCCCTGGCAGGCCATTCCCACCGGAGCTAGCAGACTAAGGGCAGAGGAGAACGAAAATGGCACTAGCCTGCATTAGCATCAATAAGGTGGAAGAAGAAAAATGCAAAAATGATATCTGCCAGTACCTCTGTCCCTGGAAAAAGTCCTAACAGGTTCCTACCTCTTTGGCAGATGCTTTAAGATTAACAAATGAGTCTTCTTCACATATGGTCTAGGACCCTTTCAAACTGTTGACTTTATGCTGAGTCCTGGGGCCAGTGTGTCTGTGCATGAGCCTTTTAAGAACAGATTTTCCATTTCTTATAGCCCCATTGTTGTCCTAGAAGTAAGCCCCATTGGTTTTCAATGCCAGATGCTTTGGGGGCTTGTCTCATTAGTGCAGTTCCCAGGGTTGGGGTGCCTGATACGGGACACAAACCTCTTACTTCTCAGTGACAAGATCTGTGTATGAGATCCATTCTGGCTGTGGGTCACCACACCGGGAGTGGATTTTCTTGCAAGACAATGTCTCTGCTTTTCCTACTCATCTCAAGGTGGCCTTTTTATCCATTGTAGCAGAGGTGCTGTTCAGCCAGATTTTAGGTCCTTTTCAGAGGGAATTGTTCCATATGTAGCTTTAGATTTTTTGTGTTTGTGGGAGAAGGTGATTTTAGGATTATTCTATGCCACCATCTTGAACCCCACTTGCCTTGAATAGTCTTAAGGCAGTAGTTAACATTTAAATTTGTTCTTCCTACCAGGAAATTTCATTATAAATCTAACTATTCATATGTAACCTAATACATCTCATACAGTAATGTTATTTGCATAACAAGAAATCATTTCCTTCAGGAGTGCTGAGCATGTCCTACACACATCAGTGTGGCTTTATGGAAAACATTCTGAGTCTAGGTGTTTCTCATGGACATTAATGAGGTCAGTGCCCTCACCTGTCATCCCAAATTAGAAATCACTCCTGGATCTTATTGTGCCCTCAGGGCTAGTAAATATATTCCATGCCCCTGGACCTAAATAACATATCAGCAGTGTCCTTTACCTTCCTTGGGCCAGTCTATAGGTTCTGAAATAGATGATGCTTTTAAGTCTGGAGTTAAATTGGGTCAGAAGAGAAACAAAATACCTTCTTTTTAGACTCTTCCATGCTTCCTCCATTTTCATTCTAATATTTTTGAAACCAAGTTTCTTTCAATCCTGCTTTAAGAGACTCTTTCTGCAAGAATTAAAATAAATAGGGTATCTACAAATAACAAAACATAAAGGTAAGTATCGGGGCACCTGGGTGACTCAGTTGGTTAGGCGTCTGCCTTCGACTGGGCTCATGGTCCCAGGGTCTTGGGATCGAGCCCCACATCCGGGTTCCCTGCTCAGTGGGGAGCCTACTTCTCCCTCTCCCACTCCCCCTGCTTGTGTGCTCTCTCTCTCTCTGTCAAACAAATAAAATCTTAAAAAAATAAAAATAAAGTTAAGTATCTTTCAAATACATAGGATTCATTTTCCACATATACTGTAACAATGATAGGATGTATGTGTACATGTTTTTGTGTGTGTGTGTACATGTAATTATGCAATTAGATACTATTCTTTATGATCTATGATAGATTCACAGGTATTTTCAATGATCTTTGAAATCTAATGGTGAGTGTATGTTATTCAAAATTCACTTATAATTCCAGGTTGGGTTTAAAAACTGTCCAATAACTGCTTTACAGAACTAATATTATTTATATTCATTCATTTCAGCCAATTCCTAAACAAAAGCTTTAGAGAAAACAATTTACTTTGGCTTTGCCTAAGATATATGCCTAATGGTTGACTTGTCATTTTATTATATTGCATTACCTGCCTTTATCATGGTACTACATTATGGCAGGGATTAATTTCTTGTGTATACAAGAAAAAGAAATAATTCCCTACCTATCTCTTTACCTGAATCAACATCAAAGATATGCAGATATGATTCATGAATATGAGTTAATTTGGACAATATGACAGACTAGATATCCTTGGAATCAAGTGGAGTGCTTTAAAGAAAAAAAGCCTTATGCATGGATCCCAACCTGGGGATTCCATTTAAATGGTAGATGATGGGACTCAAATATGAGTATTTTTAAAATTGCCCCACATGAATCTAATCTAGCCAAGGTGGAGAACCATTCCTCTAGGTCAGACATTTTCTGTAAAGGATAGCATAGTAAATATTTTAGATTTTGCAGGTCACTCAGTATATGTTGCAACTACTCAATTTCCCACTGCAGCTTGAAAGCAACCATAGACAATACATAAATGAATAATTGTGGCTGTGTTTGAATAAAACTATAAAAACAGGAAGGAGAGCCACATTTGGCCCAAAGGCAGTAATTGCTGACTCCTACACTACGTCACTGGTTCTTCAATTTTAGTATGCATCAGATCCCCTAGAGGGCTTATTAAAATACAGATTGTTGGGCTCCTCCTTAAAAGTTTCTGATCTAGTAGATGAAGGAGGGGAGCAAGAATTGGTATTTCTAACAAGTTTCTAGGTGATGCTAATCCTGCTTGTCTGAAAACCATACTTTGAGAACAAATGATCTAGACCCTTTTAGCTCTAGTCCATTTTCTACATTGCTTCATGTTTACTCTACTACAGCCTATTTTTATCCTATTTTTAAAGTTAGTGGAAGATTTTTTCATGTGTCTGTTGGCCATTTCCATTTGTATGTCTTCTTTGGAGAAATGTCTATTTATGTCTTCTGCCCATTTCTTGACTGGATTATTTGTTTTTTGGGTGTTGAGTTTGATAAGTTGCATCAGAGAAATACAAATCAAAACCACAATGAGATACCACCTCACACCAGTGAGAATGGCTAAAATTAACAAGTCAGGAAATGACAGATGTTGGCGGGGATGCGGAGAAAGGGGAACCCTCCTAAACTGCTTGTGGGAATGCAAGCTGGTATAGCCACTCTGGAAAATAGTATGGAGGTTCCTCAAAAAGTTAAATGTAGAGCTACCCTCTGACCCAGCAATTGCACTACTAGGTATTTACATCAAAGATACAAATGTAGTGATCTGAAGAGGCACATGCACCCCAATGTTTACAGCAGCAATGCCACAATAGCCAAACTATGGAAAGAGCCCAGATGTTCAACAACAGATGAATGGATAAAGAAGATGTGGTGTATATATACAATGGAATATTACTTAGGTATCAGAAAGGATGAATACTTACCATTTACATTGACATGGATGGAACTGGAGGGTATTATGCTGAGCGAAATAAGTCAATCAGAGAAAGACAATTATCATATGGTTTCACTCATATGTGGAATATAAGAAACAGTGCAGAGGATCATAGGGGAAGGGAGGGAAAACTGAATGGGAAGTAATCAGAGAGGGAGACAAACCATGAGACATGACAAACCATGTTAAGTATAGGAAACAAACTGAGGGTTGCTGGAGAGGAGGTGCATGGGGGGATGGGGTAATTGAGTGATGGGTATTAAGGAGGGCACATGATGTGATGAGTACTGGGTGTTATATGCAACTGATGAATTATTGAACTCTACATCGGAAACTAATGGTGTACTATATGTTGGCTAATCGAATTTAAATAAAAAATAAAGTTAGTGGAAGAGCAGAATAATTCTTCATACGATAAAATATATTAATAAAATATCAGTACAAAACCAGCATCATAGTTAATTATAAAACTAACAATATTCTCATTGAAGCTGGAAACTAGGCAATATCACTGCTATTATTTGACTTAGTTCCGGATGTACCAGCTAGTGCAATTAGATGAAAGAAGGAAATAAAATATTTAAAAAGTGGAGAAAAAGAGGCCCAATGATCATCATTTGCAAATGATATGATTGTTATATCTGGAAAATCCAAGTACTAGTGAAACATTATTAGAATTATATAATATATAAATACATATCTATAGCAATATAGAAAATTTGTAATGGTTTCCCTATATAAAAGCAGTTAAAACTTATAACTAATATCTTCTGATCATTAAGAAACTTGTAGAACCAATATGAAGAAAAAGTTTAAAACTCTATTGAGGGACATAAATAGAAAGAGATACTCTGTCCTTGGATAGAAAGACAATATTGAAAAGATGTTAAAATTTGATGTGATCCCAACTAAAATACCAAGGGAACTATGAACTAGGCATAATTATTCCAAAATACATACAAAATATGAAAATAAACATGTGGGGATAAGTAGGAAAATTATGAAAAGTAGGAGTAATAAACAAGGATTAATTTTATAATACATATTACAAACTGTAGTAATTAAGGAACATGAATAGGAAGACATATCAAGTAAATAGATTTTTTTATCCCAGAAGTAGACCCAATCACTACTATAATTAAAGAGCTTATTAAAATAGAAAATTATGTTGAAATTCACTCTGCATTTAAGGAGAGAAAGGTAACTAAAAACTCCCTATTTCATTCTTTATACAAAAACTAATTCCAAAAAGAAGATTTGAAAATGAAATAAATAAAATTGTAAAAGTAATAGAAGTAAACACTGGCTATGGATGAGAATAGGGTTCTTGAAACATAAAAGGCCTAAGATACAAAATATAGAAATTCTAGTGGCAAATATCAGTAAATGTCACTATATAAATTTTTAAATTCTGCACAGAAAACATGCAGTGATCAAAGGCAAAAACTGAAGAATATTTTGCAACACATGTGACAGATAAAAGGTTGGGATGCCTGGGTGGCTCAGTTGGTTGAGTGTCTGATTCTTGGTTTTGGCTCAAATTGTGGTCTTGGCATCATGAGATTGAGCCCAGAGTCTGGCTCCCCGCTCAGTGGGGAATCTGCTTCTCTCCCTCTCCCTCTGCCCCTCCCTCTACTCACGCTCTTTCCCTCTCTCAAATAAATAAATAAATACTTTACAAAAGGCTAATAATTTGCATTATTATGAATCAATACAAGATCACCATTCAATTCAAAAGAAAGGAGATAACCAGCAATTCAATGAAAAATAATACACACACACAGGGGCGCCCTGGGTATCTCAGATGGTGTTAAGCATGTCTTCAGCTCAGGTCATGACCTCCAGGTCTTGGGATAGAGCCCCATGTTGGGCTCCCAGCTCAGTGGGGAGTCTGTTTCTCCCTCTCCCTCTGCCTCTCCCCATGCTTGTGCTCTCTCTGTCTCTCTCCCTCTCAAATGAATAAATAAATTATTTTTTTAAAAAACCCACAAATGGCTTATAAACTTAGGAAACAATCTTCAGTTTCACTCAGGAGTAAATGCAGATGAAAGTGAGTAATAAATATTAAGTTTTGATAATATGTAGTGTTGGCAAGTGAACAGATAACATAGTTAGAAGCAAATCCATTACTGGAAATTTGTCCTACTGATTGGTAATTTTCAATCTGGGGTGATTTGCCACCAAGGGGACATTTGACAATGTCTGGAGACATTTTTGATTGTCATAACAGGACAGGGGATGCTACTGGAATCTAGTGGATAGAGGCCAGAGATAAACTAAAACTAGATAAAACTAAACATCCTACAATGTATAGAACACCCTAAAACAGAGAAATATTTGACCAAAAGTGTCAGTTGTGCTGAGGTTGAAAAATCCTGCTATAGATACATATGTTTACACAGATGTATGTTCAAGGGTGTTCTTTGTAGCATTGTTCATAAAAACAAAAGACTGAAAGTGAGCTAAATGTTCATCAGCAGGAATCTGATCAAATAAAATATGACATACCCAGAGTGCTATTATGCAGTCTATAAGAAGACTAAGGTGTATATATACTGATAGGAAAATATTTACAAGATATGCTAAGTAAAGAAAATATAAAAATACAGAACAGTGTATACAGTATGTCCCCACTTGTAAAGAAAAGGATATACGTGTGTGTGTGTATAATGCATATATATTATATATTATGCATGTATGTATATAGGCATATACATGTGAAAATCTGCAAGAATGCACAATAAATTATTGAAAATGGTAAATGGTCACTCTTGGATAGTAGATCTCCGGGTAGGAGATCACTTTTTATTGTGTTCTCTTTTGTGTCATTTGAAATTTAACTTTATGAAAGTGTTATCTTCGTATTTTTTAAGAAACCCAGGCTGATATTACTCCATCTTACCTTCCCAAGTCTCTCTCTCATTTTCTCCCTAAACAGAACCTACTCTCCAGGGAAGATGGACCAAGGTATTCATTCATTCATTCAGTCATTCACTCTGTGCCCTCTGCCTATGAAATCCTTCTCCCAGTTCCCATTTTTTGCCTTTTAAAATCCTTCAAGGGAAGTCCCATCTCAAAGAACACTTCCTACACCCAGTCTTCCCTAGTCTCCTTAGTCACTTGGGATCACCATTTCATTTATATACACATAGCACTTTGTGTATTTTTAAGGCATGTAAACCCTGTGTTCTAATTTATGAAAATTTCTGATTTTCTTCTTGCCTCCACCCTAAACATCCATGTTAGATTGTGAGCTTTTCAAGTATAAAATCATATAGTATTCATCTTTGAGCCAGTTATAGCAACATAGTGCTTAAGGCATTATCATTGGTCAATAAATATTTGTTAGGTTGAATTGAGTTGAATGAAGGTTTACAATATATAGGGAAATATAAACAAGTAAACATAAAACCAAAGCAAATTAAAAAAAATGTTTCTTGTTTGTTAGTAGCCTAAACTCTGGTGTTGTTCAGTAACTTTTGCCTTAATGGTTAAGTCTATATTGCATTTTCTGAACAGAAACCAACCCTGCATGCTGTAATATACCTAGGTAATGTTTTTGTATTCTATTTCCTCTAATAAAATCTTTTCAATTCTTACAGCAGTTCCACTGAAATTATAATTGCTACTTTTAAGTGTCAGTCATTTTTCATATGTCTCACTAGGGCAAATGCTATTTGTTTCTGTTTTACACATGATGCATCAATTGTACAAGTGAATGAGACACTTCTTTTATCATCTCCAGCCTCTATGTTTTCTGGTTGTTATATGATGCTGCTGAAAATCAGCATTTCAAATATTCATGAGGCTGAAACATGTCCGTCATCATCACACCCCCCCTTTTCTTTAAGAACAACATGTTATATAGTAGAAAAACTCATTGTTTCTTGAGGCATGCTTCATCATCTACTTTATACATCCCATAATAAGGTCAAATTACGGTAGAAATTTTATTATGAAATTAGGAGTTCTTGATCTTTTGTATTGTATTATGTAATGTGAATGTATTTTGTATATGTATATGTATTATGTGTATGTATTATATAATATGTATTCTCCAAAAACTTTTTTTAATTTTTAAATTTTATTTTTTAAAATTAAAGTATAGTTGACACATAATATATTAGTTTCAGATGTACAACATTATGAATTGACAGTTACATACATTACAAAATGCTCACCAGGATAAGTATAGTTACCATCTGTCACTGTACAAAGTTATTATAATATTATAATGCCACAATAAACATAAGAGTGCATATATCTTTTTGAATTAATGTCCAAAAAGTTTTTTTTTTTAATCAGATCTGGGTGTGGTTGGAAGTATGACAGAACTGAGTTTTTCCATATCCTAGTCTTTCTGGGTAGCTTAGCAGACTTTCTATACATGAGTATATTTCAGAACTATCTCCAATCAGAATTTGATATATTTATCACTATAGATTAGATATCTTTATTAGAGGGAAAAAGTAGTCTGTAGTGTCTAATATCCTATGTATATAGCATTCTTTACTCTTGGCACAATTCTAGCATCTAATACAAACCGGCCATGGTTTTTGTTCCCCTTTAAAGCAGTATTACAGTCATTGACCATCCACTTAACAATGGTTACTGTATTTCAAAGCATATGCCATTGATTAAATGCAACCTCATTCCTCAGTGACCCTCACAAATGCAAAGTCAGTGAGCTCACTTTGTATTGATAGTATTCTAGCTATATGGCAATTTCAGTTGTTTTCTAATTTTAAAGCAAATCATGTTAGCAAGGGTAGATGTAGAACTTTAGGAATTTCTGCCCTTTCTATAGATATTTTCCTTGGCAATGGCCCAACTGAGTTAACCATTTAGTAACCTACATTTTTAGTAACCTACACATTAACGAAAAGTACACAAACAAACATCTAGAACTGATTTTAAAGATTTTTTTTTTTTTAGTTTCTTAGAGGGTAAAATATAAGAACCAGATGTTGCTGTTATTACCTTTATTGTTTTAGGCAGGTATAATATTTATTTGATTTCAATCTTGGATAAATTTAAAGAATCAGGGGGAAAATAATTGCTGTGTATTTTAAAAAAACATAAAGCCAATATAAGAAACTCTGCCATGACTAATTATAGTGTCCAGACTAAGAACTTTCAGTCTCTTCCAGAATAATTTATGAGGACAGAGTTAATGACATATGTGGTATTTTCAAAACATTTAATTAAGAAAAAATATGAAAAGCACTTTTGAGAAAATATGGCCCACAACAATTCCATTACCCCCACTCTCAAACTTCCCCACTGGCTGCTACTTTACTTATCTGTTCCTATCTGTAACCTTGCTAGATGCCATGTGAGGGGGCCACAAAAGTAGAATAAGACTTGATCTTTGCCTTAAAGCTAGCTCTGGAGACAGTAATTGATATGGAAACAAGCACTGCCTTGGGTTATACAGACAAATATGATAGGAGCATAGAATTTCAAATGAACTGGAGTAATCAGAACTGATCATATGGTGTAGGTAGGCCTTGAAGGATTGAATACAACATTACTGTTTCAAAATTATTAGTGTTGATTAATGCTAATTATAGGTTAGTAATTCCATCCTACCTTAAGGTCAAAGACAAATTCTCAGATAACAGAAAATATGTTTTAAAGAGTGCCTTAAAACAGATACATTGGAAAGTGTGTTTATTGTTTTGTTGTTGGAAAGCCGCAGAAAGGAGAGATGAAAGAGTTGTCTTACTATCTTTGACTTGTGGTTAAGGACTAAATAGAAAATTACTAAAACTGACTGCAAGTAATAGGAATAAAAATAATTAAAGTATTGCAAGTGGTATTTAAGAGAAAATTAGTGAAAATTTGCATTGATTAAAGCATATAAAAATCAAATTTGCCTTATTTTCCTTTCTTTATGTTTATAGAAGATTGGATTAAACACCCTTTCAGCAGCAAAATCTGTAAATTTATTAAGGTGTCAGTGTCCATTTCTTTCTAGAATAGATTTGAGTGTTTTCAGATAATAGTGATCAAATAGTAGAATCCCTCATATCAAAAATTTTTAATTACAAAAATAAACCTTAAAAATACCCCATTGATGTTTCACAGCTAAGTTGAATGAGTGCAAGACTGATAACAGAGAGAGATTATATATGTTAGGGATGGGTAGGTGTTTGACTACAACCTGTAACCGTCCTCATAGATGTCAGCTTGTAATTACTGCCTCTTGTCAGAATGATCCTACCCACATGGATTTCCCAGAATTTAGCAAAGAGTGTCAGAATAGAGAAAGCGAAAGAATGTTTGGTTTGGTGATAAAAAGACAGGTAATACATAATATGTTTTTTTTTCCCTTAAAAAACACTTCCCAGCATAAATGAAGCATTTAATGAATGTCTTTGGAGCTATCAAATATTTGTCTTTTCTTGAGAACTAGCTGCATCACATTTACAAACTACCCCATTGTGTGTACCTGTATTTCAATGTTGGCATTTTATCTTAGAAACTCATGACATATGAAAGGAAATGAAAGGTTAGCAGAAGACTCCCTATGCCAGTCTTATAAATTCAAGCCAGTCCATTACTTTTATGTCAATGTCACTCATTTGCCTTTGTCATCTTTGCACATAGTATTTTTCTTCCTTGCTATTTGTCCTTTAGGATTTTGTTCAAATCCCAAACTTTTCCTGACTGTTTATGTCCATATTCTTCTTCCCCTTCTCTCAATGTCTCTGTAGCACTGAGGGCTTAATCACACATGATGTTAAATTTGTCTCTAGATTCTTATTCTGATGTGCCTCACCGTAGTGCCTGCTCTTCTAGGACTTGGCACTTCTCTGAACCTGTTTCTCTATGTATACAATGGGGGTGGTAACATAACCATCTTAAAGGCTTATTTGGAGGATTAAATGAGATAAACCATGTTAATTGTATAACATAGAGTCTGGCACACAGTAAGTGTCCAATAAATTATAACTATTATTATTATGGACTCTATAAATGCTTACTAATTGATAACTTGATTAAGCTTCAAGTCTGCATTCTATGAGGATACAATTAGTTGTCTGCTAGAAAGAGACTCAGACCATATCTACAGAAGCGATAACTAGTTAAAAAATGGAAATACTGTCAACTAGTTGTTTCCTCTACATACCACTAATAACTATTTTAGCTGACTTATCTGAATGAAATAATTGGCTGTTTGGGTGTCTTGGCATTAGAATGTGTATAATTCCACAAAAATCTTTGCTAAGAAAAAGAAGGTGAAGAATAATGTCATGCCTCTGAGGCATTTAGATAGACTTGCCACTTAACTCAGTAAAACAACCATTTGACAAGCGTTTTTTATTTTTTTATTTTTTAAAGATTTTTATTTATTTTTTGACAGAGAGAGACAGCGAGAGAGGGAACACAAGCAGGGGGAGTGGGAGAGGGAGAAGCAGGCTTCCCTGCCGAGCAAGGAACCCGATGCGGGACCCGATCCCAGGACGCTGGGATCATGACCCGAGCCGAAGGCAGACGCTAAATGGCTGAGCCACCCAGGCGCCCCTTGACAAGCGTTTTTTAAAAAAATTTCTGACATCAGTTGAATCTCTAACTTGATTAAATTGCTTAGGATTTTGTGTGTAGAAACAGCTTCAGTCTCTTGTAGTCCTGTCCTGATTTCTTTTAAGTGCCAAGTATATGGACCAATACTTACTCTCCTTATTATTCCTCTGTCTGCAGGGAATTTTCTTGTTGCAACAAAGCATTACGAAATGGCATGAAATGCGTGCGCGGTGTCTGTGTGCCTCGCAGGCACTATGTTGACATGATGCATCTTGCTTGGCAAAGCAGCACCGCATAATAGGGACCTTGTCACCCATAGTCTCCCATATAGTGATCTGTTTGGCATTCTCATCTCTTCACATTCTGGTGGTAAGAAATAAATTCCATTTTGAAATGGACTTCACTGAAAATTCAGACAATAAACATACAATTGCCCCAGCCCATGTGCAAATATCTTACTCAGCAGTCAGGGCTCTACAGGAGAATGACCCTCTCAGCACAGGAAACAGTGCTCCAGGGATATGAGTCAATGCAGCCTCTGAAAAGGCCAAGGGATAGTACAAGCTTGTTGAGACTGTGACTCAGTGTGATATATGGTTCTGGCAAATACACAGAGTAGTGTCAGTAACTTATTTACTTGCAATTTATACCCTGATTTCCTTCAGAAGACTTTGAGGTAGTTTATAAGTTGATCATAATGCAGTAAAATTAACAATGAGGGATTAAAACAGAATAGAGATTACACTGTTAATGAGTACAGCTATGCCACTCCCATCTATGGAAATGTACTATTTTTTATTTAATCAGTGAGGGTTTTTTTCTTTCTCTATGCCCTATATCAAATTAGGCCCTAAATGAAAAATTTTAGGCACTCTTCATTGTTGGCCAAGTCATTGGTGGTCTCAGATTTTTGCCCTCCTTTCCTACTGCTCAGAAATGCTGGGGGGTGCCTGGGTGGCTCAGTCAGTTAAGCATCTGCCTTTGGCGCAGGTCATGATCCTGGGGTCCTGGGAAGAAGCCCCAATTTGAGTCAGGCTCCCTGCTCAGGAGGGAGTCTGCTTCTCCCTCTCCCTCTGCTCCTCCCCCCGCCCCCCCCCCATGCTCGCGTGCGCTCTCTCTCTGTGAAATAAATAAAATCTTTAAAAAAAAAAAAGAAAAAGAAAGAAATGTTGCCCTCAAAGATGCTCCACACTGTAGCGTTACCAGGAACACAGTGCCTGGAGACCAAGGCTGCCCCCACTGAATTACACAGAGCAGCCTTCAGCTGCTTTGTGACAGCAAGTACCAATGGGTATGACTTGTATGTGTGCTTTTCAGTGAATCATTCATTACCTCCATGACGTGTCTTTCCCTGGGCAATAGGCATGATAGCACAACCCCTGCAGTAAAGCATGCCTGATAAATTTTGTAAACAGTGGAAAATTTTAGTGTTTTTCTTTCTAAAGCCTTTAGTTTATGTTGCCAACCAAAGGCATAGTACAAACACCTTTGCCAACATCAATGAAGCTCTAAGACCAAGCTCTACTTTTAAGGGTTATGGAAAGTGATGTGTATTGTTTTAAGTCTTTAGTCTTCCAGAGTGAAGAGTTAAAAGTTTCCACAGTTCTGGCTTTAATGGTTTTCCCCTGACCACTGGCCATCTGTTGTGGTGCAGAACATTTCCTATAGGGATACATGCCTTAGCAAATCTTTGTCATCACTGTCATATCAACTCAACATTTACTTGTCATCTTTCAGTCCTTATAAACTGCTTCTGAGTTGACAGCTGTCACCAACATGCTTAGGTAGCAATTTAGAGGTTAGCTTAATTGACCAAGGTTAAATTTTCTACTTGCTCACTAAATACTAAAAATTGGAGTTGATTCATAGTTAGGAACTAATGCCTGATTATATATAATTTTATAAATGAATTATGGGATATTGTAGTTTCTATGCATCCTTAATAGTAATTGTTCACACAGAACTGGATACAGTATTTTGGCTTTATATGTATCAAAGATTGAATTCACAGACAGTCTACAGCTCATTTTTTTTAAATTTCATTTATTTATTTGACAGAGAGAGGCACAGCAAGAGAGGGAACACAAGCAGGGGGAGCAGGAGAGGGAGAAGCAGGCTTCCTGCTGAGCAGGGAGCCCGATGCGGGGCTCGATCCCAGGACCCCGGGATCATGACCTGAGCCAAAGGCAGATGCTTAACGACTGAGCCACCCAGGCGCCCCTTTACAGCTCATTTTATTATAGTTTTATTGATAGAAAGGCACCAATATATAGGCTCTGCCATCTTTTGTTAGCACATGATATCTAATCTAATTCTAGTTAAGCCTTGAGTATCTTGAGAAGATACTGTGACAATATTACTGCTTGAAATATTTTGCTTTTACTTTTTATTTTGCTTTTATTGAAGCTTATTTTTTTTAATTTAAAAACAAGCACTCAAAAAAAAAAAAAAAAAAAACAAAAAACAAAAAACAAGCACTCCACACATACTCAAATGCTTTTGAGAATATATGTTTTGAAAGCTGTACATTTTCAAATTCACTGATTAAGGAAAGCTACCCATTCTCCTCAGGCACGCAATTTTTCAGTGAATATGGACATGTACTTTTCTTTTTTTTTTTTTTAAGATTTTATTTATTTATTTGACAGAGAGAGAGATAGCAAGAGCAGGAACACAAGCAGGGGGAGAGGGAGAGGGAGAAGGAGAAGCAGGCTTCTTGCCGAGCAGGGAGCCCGATGTGGGACTCGATCCCAGCACCCTGGGATCATGACCTGAGCTGAAGGCAGACACTTAACGACTGAGCCACCCAGGTACCCTGGACATGTACTTTTCTGATACACAAATATACAAACTACATGGTGATAAGGGACTGCTGACACGATTTGCACTACACTTAAGGCAATAAAGAGGTTTATCCAGAGCTGACCACAAAGTGAGTTTTCATAAAGTGAGTTGTATTTCTTCCATTTTATTACTTTATTCTTCCTCTTTCCCCATCTGGCTGGAAAGGCAAGTGTCAACTATAGATACCTTGCCAGAGCCACAGTGATGCACAGAGCAGTTGGTGGACAAATTGTGTATACCCTTCCTCAGATAATCCTGGTGACCTTCTGGAAATGCTGGGTATAAGAAATGTATTTGCTATTTCACTCATTCCCTTGAGGTTACTTTCTCTGCAGGCATACTGGGGTGCATACCTTGAGATCTGATGGCAAATAAGGAATAGAGCTTGGCCCTTATTGTTATACTTTGGGTACTTAATACTCAAACATCATTATAACGTCCTCTAAGAATGGGCTGTCTTTCTTATAAATCTGTACTTCTAGTCCCAAAGAGGACTGGAATGAGTAAGTGTGGATGGCCCAACCTTCCATCATAAATGGTAGACCAACTCAGAATGCATAGTTTGTTCCTGCTCTTGGGAATAAGCACTATGTGAAAGAGAGTAAATAATTGTATTATTGGCAAAGATAATTCTTGTTAAACATTTTCTCAGGTTTCTGAGTCTCTTTTATGTGCCTAACTGGCAGCTTTTGCTCCCTTGGACTGTACAGTATCTTCTCATAAGACAAGTATCGTGCCTGTTATTTGCTCTTGTACAATGCCTCTTACTGTCCAATATCTGAGATATTTTTAGTTTGAGAGGTGAAAAGGACATAAGACCACATTCTCTCATCATGGAATTATTTCCTGTATCAGCAAGCTATATTTCTGCTTGGCTGGAAATTCTGTGTAAATATCTTCTCTCTAGTCCAGATTTCAGGCATAAACCCTAAAATTCATTTAAATCAAGTCTATAACTATTTCCTGAATCATCTGAGACTAGTCATTTAAATCCATTATGTCATGGTACCATTTTGCTCTCTTTCATTTTTTTCTTCATCTATTTTATTATATATGATATCAGAATCCATTGCCATACTTCTCTATTTCTTTGCCTTTAAAGGAATTATAAGCATTGCTTACGTTCCCCTGTTCTGGTTCATTGTTGAGGTAGTTAATTTATCACTCCTTGTTTTTTTGTGCAGCAGTTAGAAACAATTTGGCTTTTGACCATCATATGTGCTGTCTCTCAGTGACGATTGTTTTCTGTACTAGGCAGTCGGATCTTGTTGCCAAGTCAAGGATAAACTCTATTGAATTCTACCTCCTACACCACCAAAAATCTATGTTATTGGTTGACAAACTAAGATCAATGCATATCTCTTCACTTATGATAGGAAGTTTTAATCATTTCTCCATGTATAAGGACTTATTAGCAAACTATAAAAATCTGCACTCATGTCTTTTATTATGTGGCTTAAAAGTCACAGGAAAGTATTACTATTTTGCTTGGCTAATAAGAGAATTTAGAAGTTTCTTTCTCATTTGTATCATGTGAATACAACTCTAATATTTTACAAACTACCCACCCCCACCTACCATGGGATGGAGTTGGAGGGATATATTTTTAAATTATGCTAAACAAAATAAGTTAGTCAGAGAAAGATGAATATCATATGATTTCACTCATATGTGGAATTTAAGAGACAAAACAGATGAACATAGGGGAAGGGAAGGAAAAATAAAATAAGACGAAAACAGGGAGACAAACCATGAGACTCAACTAGTGAACACACTGAGGGTTGTTGGAGGTGGGTGGGGAGATGGGGTAATTGGGAGATGGGCATTAAGGAGGGCACTCAATGTAATGAGCACTGGGTGTTATATGCAACTGATGAATCACTAAATTCCACCCCTGAAACAAATAATACGCTATGTGTTAACTAACTTTAACTTAAATTTAAAAAGTAGCTTTCTTCATGATATATAATGAGGGACTTCACAATGACATTAAAACAGTCCTCTATCCATGCTTCTTCTTTTTCTTTACTAGTCATCTGAAAGGAAAAATATCAGTAATGTGCTAATCTCCACAGCAAATCATGCGATACAGTGGATCTTGCAAAGAATATAAGGTGACTTGAGAATTTGTAAAAATATAAGAGGTATTGAATACTCTTCAAAAGCATAAACACATCAAAGGCCCAAGAGAGAGGGAGAAGACCTTTAAAGCATATTACAAACTATTATTCAATAAGGCAAACGTGTTATTTGATACCTTCTTAGGGGTCGGTAGCAGTTGAAAGACCTGTGTTACAAAATTATATTTAAATGTCAATAGCTGTTTTATTCCAGATGCATCATCGTATTCCTGCAGCTGTTTAAATGCATATATTTTTTTAAAATTGTGATTACTGTAAGGATGCTGACCTATTCCTACGGGATGTTCAGGACGTATTAGAGAAGAAAGACTTTAGTAGGAATATTTGGCATTGTTAACCCCAGTGAAGCCCGGTGGAAAAAACCATAAGGCCACCGAAGGTATGGGAACTAGCCTAAATTTCAGTTTACTGGTGGATGGCATTAGGAAAGAACTTCCCCTTATGGATTTAAGGAAATGCTATTACTGGGGAGCAATAAGTAATGAAAATGCTTACTACTCCTATGTTTTCATACTCCCTTCCCCTAAGACCTTGAGCATTTAGGACTCCAGACCTACTATTTTTGGCTCTGTTCAATGTCTCACTGTTTGTTTTTTTAAAACAAAATGTTATTACATTAGTACATTTAAGTTGTTCAGCAACCTAGACAAAGGAAGAGTTCACGCTACACATGCCTGGAGATCAGTGATCAAGGCACCAGATGAGTTACTTCAGTTGGTCAAGGGGAGATTCAGAGGAGAGGTTCACAGAGTGGCCAGAGGAAGGACAAGAGTCTTGGAGTCAGGCCCCAAAAGGAAATTGAGATAGTAACCAGGACATGGATAAGAGGCCAGAAAGCCTTTCAAAGAATTGACAGAATGCCAGAGGACTGCCTTCCAATAGACAGGAGACCCATAGAAGGGCTGTCCAGAGGGCCATAGATGATAACAAATTGGCTCCAGAGTGTTCACATTGAAGATTTACAGGTCACGGCTACGCCTATGAAGAACTCAAAAAACAAGTGCATCAGTTGTAATTTCAAAGGCTTTTCCCTCCCTTTGTTGCATTGTTTAAGCCGACATTTATTGAACACTGGCAGACAGGCTCTAAGGAATACAGAAATTTATAAAATAGTGTCCTTGCCTACCACAAGTTCACAGTATAGTAGGGAGAACTATTGAGAAAACCCGCAATTATGAAAGCATTAAGTGGTATGATAATATTATTCAGTAGGAGCTAGGAGAGAGCAATGGAGAGACACCTGCATTTTATGGAGGTTTGAATTTTGGGTCATATGTGAATAAAACCAAAAATGATCTTAGAAGAAAATGTCACTGGAGTTGAATCTTTAAAAATAAGGAGAATTGGGGAGCCTGGGTGGCTCAGTTCATTAAGTGTCTGACTCTTGGTTTTGGCTCAAGTCATGATCTCATGCGTCATGAGATCAAGCCCTGAGTCAGGCTCTGTGCTCAGTGGGGAGTCTGCTTGAAGAGTCTCTCCCTCTTCCCCTCCCCTCACTTGTGTTCATGTGAGCTCTCCCTCCCTCTCTCTCTCTCAAATAAATAAAATCTTTTAAAAAATAAAAATGAATAAAAATAAGAATTGGCCAGGTGGATGGGGGGCATGCAAATTAGTAGGAAAAATATGTGCTAAGGTATTGAGGGAAGCAAGTGTGGCTTCTTAGGGGAGCTGTAAGTAGGCGCTTTGGCTAAAACAGGGATGGAAAGGAAAAGATGGCAGGAGATAATGCTAGAAAGATAAACAAGGGCCAGATCATGGAAGGCCTTTGTAGGCCAAAGTAAAGAGTCTGGATGTTACCTTGGAAACAGTAGGAAACCACTGAAGGATACTAAGCAGGGAGTGAAATAATCATATTTGCATTTTATAAAAAAATCAAACTGGCAGCTGTGTGATTAGTACTATAATAAAGGTAAGGAAGAGGGTTAAAGGAGTATAGGGGAGGTACACAGAAGGGTGTACCTAAGTTAATAACTGACAGGTTAAATAGGCCTGTAAAACTGGTATAAGCATTTATGAAGTGTGGAGTTATTTAATTTGAGCTCTTTTTTTTTTTTTCTATAGAATTTTTAGTGGTTTTTAGTTTATAGGAGTTGGGGACATTTGCTAGAATATAGTGGTTGAAGGACATAGTGATTTCCAACACATCTATAGATTACAGCTGCATAATGTAGTTAGAGAGCTACCAAGATGCATGCGGCAATTTGCCTATCCCTTTGAGGATGACAAGAAGTAAGACATCAGCCTCCAACATGGTCCTCATGGCTTTGTTAGAGGCAGAATCCTGACTTCTTATTTCATCAGCAATGTCATTAGAGAAAATCAGGAATTTGCTATTTCACTTTGGGCTTTCTCTACTCAATATGAGTATTTGAGATTTTTCAAAGAATGGAAAAGGCCGCAAAAGCCAAACAACTTCTCAATTTCCCTTTAAAATAAATTTAAGGTTATACTAACAGCAGGGCCACACCTAGCTCAAGCAATATTGTTCAATGATTTGGCTTGAGGAAGAATAGGAGAAACGTAATTTTAGATTTTAGATTTTCAGTTTCTCTTAGAGTCCACAGCTACATCAGTGATTACAGTTTCCTTTGGAAGTGAAATCAAGGGTCATTGTCACCTGTTTTGAATTGTGGCCCTGGTATTTGCTGCAATTATTACATCAAACAGCTGGGAACCTTGACATTGCAAACTGAGCAGAATCACTTGAAAGGAAAGTTCCCCTGATATTTACACATTTGTGTTTTCATTGCCTAATGCAAGCTGATCAAAACTGTATGTAGCAGAGGGAGTCGGGAAACTGATTTTATTGCAATGGATAAGTAAAGTATATATAACTTAGTAACAGCCAAGTCATAAAATGTTTCCTATGGTTTCAACATCTTTATGCATGAGTCTGTCATTAATTGTTTCTAATGATGTTTTTGAATTGATCTCGCTATTCATATTTTGCAAGTTCAGCTGTTATTATTGGCACCCCCTGTGAATGTCAACAGTTTACTCACAAGGAAGTGAGAATATATTAGGCTTATGTATATAAGCCAATATTATTTAACAAGGAAATACAATGTTGCCAAAGACAATGTTTGTCTGAAGAGTAAAGGTGAACAACTAATCAATACTTGTTTGTACATTATTATTTAAGGGGATCATTTAACTTAAATTTGTTTCCTATTAACTCAGAGTTTAGCCTTTCATTGTGATTTAACTGCCTAACTTTTAAAGTATGATTGCCTTTCATTTTGATGTTATAGTCACTGAAGCATTCCGGAAAGTACAGATAGAACTTAAGTCCCCACAATCCTCAAGTCAACATTTATTGAAACTTTATGAAGTGTGCAGGACTGCACTATTTTATAAAGAATATCTCATTGAATCCTCAATACACAACCCTATGAGACAAGTGCATTTTACATATAAGGAATCCAAGGTCCAGGGTCATTATATAGTATGTCCAAGTCCTCACAACTTTTAAGTAATGGAGCCAAGATGTGAATTTAAGCAGTCAGAGTCCAGAAATCTTACTCATGGCCACTATGCTATTGTCTTGATACAGTGTTTTTATCAGCCAGAGTCAAGACTGTCAGTACCTATAAGAGGGTTCATACCATTGCCAATGGATAGTGTGACTTCAGAACCAAAATTTTATACACATTAAAATTCTTAATCCCTTTATGCCCTATGATCCAACTTCCATTCCTAGATAATTACCTTAGAGACAAAAAGACGTCCACAGAAAGACTTTTTCATAAATGTTTATAGCTGCTTTATTCATAATAGCCAAAAATTATAAACAATGCAAATTTCTATCAATAGGTGAATGGATTAGGTATATTCATACAATAGAATACCACTCAACAGTTAAAAGAAATGAATCATTAATACATACAACATGGATGAATTTCATATACACAATGATGACTAAAAGAAGCCAGGCAAAGGAGAGTACATACTGTATGATTCCATTTACATAAAGTTCAAGAATAAGCAAAACTAAGCTGCAGTAAAAAAAAAAAAAAAAAAATTAGAGCTGTGGTTACCTCTGGAGAGGGATTGACTAGGAAGGGTACAAAGGAACTTTCTGGGGTGATGGGAAGATCATTTAACTTAATTGAGATGTGGGATATACAGGTTTATGCATCTGAAAAACCTCACTGAACTGTATAGTTAAGATCTGCACATTTCACTCCTTAGAAATTATATTCTACCCCAAAATATAAAACAGGAAAACAAGAGCAAAATTTAACCCTCAAAACAACTGTCACACAGTCTAAATGGGTAGAGCATATCCAACTCTTTATCATCAGGCCAAGGATCCAGAATCAAGACATCTACTCCAAGGAGACTGAGATGGGGTTTTGAAGATGCACAGAGGAATTGATGGATTGTGCCTAGCCAGGTGCTTCAAAATATTTTGGCCAGAAGGACATGAGAAAGGGTTATCAGAGCCCAAGTCTATCCCCAGGGAAATGACTATGATCTTGAGGGAAGACCCAGTAATGCCAGTGCTTAATAAACTAGGACAAGGATAGGGTGAGCAGGACCCAGTCAGGTGGTTGGGATGCCAGATGACTTTCTTCTGGGTACCTTGTCTAGAGGGGGACAGCAATATTTCAGACTTCCTAGGCAGAAGAGGGCCACTTAAGCATACTAGAAGACCCCCAAAATGCTACTGAAAAATCTCTTTAAAGCATTCAATATGCTACTGAAAACTGTCCTAAAGCATTCAAGGCTTTAGCTTTGAGCAAAACATCAACAGAAAAGCTTCTGTTTCCTCTGTCTAAAACACCCTGCCCCAGCTATTCCCTCAGCTTGTCTCTCCATTGTATTCAGGTCTCTGCTCAAATGACACCTCTTCAGGCAGGCCTTCCTTGACCATCTATCTGCAATAATCACCCCCTATGTTTACCTTCACTCTCTGTTTTCTTCCTTGCTTCACTTGTCTTCATAGCCTTTATATTATATTACATAACTGTTGGTTTATCTAGTTACTCTTTGTTTCCATCCACCAGGATATAAGCTCCTTGAGGGCAGGAGCTTTATCTGTTTTGCTCACTACTGTATCCTCAGTGCCTAGAAAAGTGTCTGGTACATAGCGGGTGATCAATAAATTTTTGTTAAAAGTAGCATATTAATGATAAAACCTGCTGGTCAAAATAAAATAGTGCAGACTTACCCAGTGAGAGTAAAACCTGTCTCTTATGTGGCATAAGAGTACCTGTGCCTAGAGTTAGTATACTATACTCAGAAACATTGGTCTGTTTCACGAAAAGTGCTTACTATAATAAATCAGCCAATGATCAAGAAAAGGTAAGTAAAGGCCTGAATATCAGGCTGAATTGAGTTGCCTTCTAGTTGTAGTTTCTGCCACCTGGGCCATGGAGTTCAAATAGTCTCAAGAGCTAAGGCACTTGCTCCAATTTGTCTTTATGATAGAAGCAGAAAGTGCTACTTTTCTGTGTGTTGACATCTGTCAGAGTTAGTCTCCTTTCATACTGAAAGAGATCAATCCTTCATGTGATAGAGGATTATCCTCTTTGCCACCTATAAGCTAGCTTTGATCCCTCTTATCTCTCTTCCTGAAAGGGTGTCACCATTTTACCATTTCTCTAGCAACCTACAGAGTTCTAAACAAGGTACTATTTTAAGTAGAGACATACCTACCAAACTGCTCATATATATGGCTATTTTAGTGGCTTGAACCTTCTCAGATTTTCTGAAATGAAATGTCTGAACATCAGATTTTTAATTTAGGTTAATAAAAGAAGGGGAAGTTATGCTACTGGAGCAATACAAAGTCCTATTTTTTTATTATTTTTTTCTCCTATCATAGAGTCATTCCACAAACATGACAGTTTAATTCTCTTCCATAATCAAAACTTAGATTCACTCAATAAGCAAGTTTATATTGAAGTTCAGACTTACGAGCCTCAATGTCTGTTTGAACTAGTTCAGTTTAATTCAATCCAGCAAACATTTAATAAACTCTTGCTCCATGCTAGACACTGTACTAGATAAAGAGATAAAAAGACCAACACAATCTCTGCCCTCATGGAGAATATAGTCCATAAGCATGTAATAATTGAAGGCATGATGAGTAATATAAAGGGAGATATGTTGATTAGAAGGGTACAAACTGCATGGGGAAAATAATCTATAGAATCAGGAAGTTCTTCCCTGAGGAGGCAGGACTAAAGCTGAAACTTAAAAGATAAGTGGAAGTTAGCCATGGATAGATGGAAAATGTTTACTATTTTTCACATTAAATGACCACTTCTTTGATTCTAGCATGCATGCTAGCATGTAGTCATGCCAAAGCCTGTTGGCTTGTTTCTTAAGTAGATAACAAAGAATTGGATATAAAGAGAACGTCCTGCCTTGAGTGAATTTATTCAATCATTCAACAAACATCTATTGAGTATCTAGTATATGCCAGACACTGTTTTAGGCCCTAGGAAGACAATAGCAAATAAGACAGACAATGTTTTTCTTGTGATCAAGGAGCTTATAGCTAGTGTGAGGAGAAGGACAACAAAATCATAAGTGAGGAAATGCCATGTACGAATAAATGTTGAAGATTAAATAGACTGAGATGTTTCCTTTTCATTAGATAGGAGGTGATATTTAAGCTGAGACATGATTATAAGAAGAAGCCAGTCAAAAAAGGATTGGAGGAGGAGACTCCTAGGAAGATATAACAGCAAAAGTAAGAGACCTAAGGCAGGAAAAACTTGGCAAACTGGAGGGACAGATAGATAGGGCACTATGGCTAGATTATAGTGGGCAAGAAGAGAGAGTGGATGGAGATGAGGTAGACAGGAGTCAATTCATGTGTAGTTTTGTGAACTCAGAAAATTCTGGATCTTACTCTAAGTATGAAGAAAGTCCCCTAGAACTTTACCATCCAGTATGGCAGGTACTACCCACATGTGGCTACTAAGCACTTAAAATGTGTGGCTAGTTAAAATTGAGATGCACTGAGGATAAATCACACATTAGATTTCTAGAACTTTGTGTGAAAACTGGAATGTAAAATTATCTCAATAATTTTATATGGACTACATGTTGAAAGGATAATATTTTATATATGTTAAATAAAATATATTAGTATTTCTCTACACTTTCTAAAAAAGTAGCACCTAGGGGCGCCTGGGTGACTCAGTCAGTTAAGCATCTGCCTTCGGCTCAGGTTGTGATCCCAGGGTCCTGGGATCAAGCCCCACATCAGGCTCCCTGCTCAGCAGGAGTCTGCTTCCCCCTCTCTCTCTGCCTCTCCCCCAGCTTGTGCTCTCTCTCTCCCTCTCTCTCTCACTTGCTCTGTCTCTTAAATAAATAAATAAAATTAAGAAAAAGTATTGGCTAGAAAATTGAAAGTTACATATATGGCTCATATTTGTGTCTCATATTATATTTCTACTGGACAATACTGACCTAGAAGGTTTCAAGCAAAACAGTGACATGATATTACTTCTAGCTTTCTGAAGATCACTGTGGCTGTTGTATGGAGAAAGGATTGGAGGAAGACAGTAGTGGAAGTGGGATAATTAATTTTAAAGTTCTTGCAACAATTAGAAAAAGATAATGGTGACCTGGACAAGGATGATAGGAGTGGAGGTAGTAGGAAAGGGTAAGATTTATGAAATTTTTGGTAGAGTTGATTTTATTTTCTTACAGATTGGATTCAGAGAATGAGGGGAAAGAGGATTCCAAAAAACAAAGCCTTGGGGTTTTTCACAATTGTGTATATGGTAGTACCATTTAATGAGATGAAGATGAAGAGCAGAGACAGTTTCTGGTTAGGGTTAGAAATCAACCATTCTGTTTTGGAGATCTTAAATTTGAGATATTTGTTATATACTCAAGTTGATGAGTTAAATAGGCAATTGAACATAGGACTCTGAATTGTGGGGGAGAAATCAGAGTTGGAGATATACATTTAGGATTCATAAGCCTATAGATGTAAACACCATCTGTGGGAATAGATGACATTGACCAGTGATAGTCTATAGAAAAAAACATGAAGTTCCAAGGACAGGGTCCTAGGACATAACATCATAAAGAGGTTGAGCAAAAAAGGGAGAACCCAGCAAAAAAGATAAATAAGGAATGTCTAGTGAATTAGAAGGAAAAAAAGAGTGGAAACACAGAAGACAACTATAGAAAGTGTTCTATAGCAGAAGGAGGGAATAGTCACCTGTGTTATATGCTGATGAGAAACCAGATAAAGTGAAGACTGAGAAGTGATTGTTCTACTTGGTAACATAGAGGTCATTGGTTACTTTGACTTAAGCAGCCTTGGTAAAGTGGTGATGGCAGAAGCCCCATTGGAGTGGGATGAGGGGAGAATGTGGGAAAGGAAGTGGAGACAGTGAATATGACAATCCTTTCAAGATTTGCCCTGAGGGGAAGCAAAGAAATGGGACAGTAACTGGAGAAAGATGTGGTAATAAGGGGAAATTTTCTTGTTTTTGTTTTATTAAAATAGGAGATACTAAAATATTTTATTTTGTCTTTTAAAGATTTTATTTATTTATTTGAGAGTGAGACAGAGAGTGAGAGAGAGAGAGAGCCCGAGAGGAGGGAGGGTCAGAGGGAGAAGCAGACACCCCTCTGACCTGAGCCAAAGGCAGCCACTTAACTGACTGAGCCACCCAGGCTCCCCGACACTAGAATATTTTAAATGCTAATGGGAATGACCCCATAAAGAGGGAAGGATTAAGAACACAGGAGAGAAAAGGGACAATTGCAGGGGTATGTTTCAAGAAATCTAGATGGACCTTTTTAATGGGAACAGGGACACATTATCCATCGTAATGGTAGAAGGTTGGGAATGTGACAAGACCATCAACTTACATTAGGTGTATTATAGGTGAGAAAGTGTGGAGGGGTGAGGGGCAGAGAAATGAGATATTGCAGTTGATTTTGAAGAGAGTGGAAAAGGTGTGAAGTATTTTTTAAGTGCAAAATTAATGTACTAAGGAAGGACAGGACTATCTCTGGGCAATACTGTGTACCATTTGAGATTTGTGTCCATGCAGTTAAAGTAAGGTCAATCAATGGGGGGAAAAGATGGCGGAGGAGTAGGGGACCCTATTCCAACCGGTCCCCAGAATTAAGCTAGATAGCTACCAGACCACTCTGAACAACCACAAAATCAGCCTGAGATGTAAGAAGATAGATCTGGATCTCTACAAACAGAATATCGCAGGCGGTTGGTTTCGAGGTATGAAACCCGGAGCAGTGATCCTGCAGGAAGATATCAGAGGATAAATGGAAGGGGGAGGGAGCCGAGCCATGGGGATCCTACACCGCCAGTGAGTGATAGCCTCCCACGCTGGGGACAGGGCACAGACTCGCAGACTGGTAGCAGCAGGGAAAGGACTTTAGGGCAGCCCCCCAGACGGAAACCCAGAGTAGCAGGGCCACACCTGCGAACTGGGGGCAGCTGGCGGTTCTAGAAGGACAAAGGGCAGAGACGTGCCCTGACCTGGAGGCGAGGACTAAGAGCACTGCTGAGGGCCACACAACCCAGGGCGCTGCAGTTTATAGCAGCACGGACAGAAACGGAGATAGTGTGGCCTGGAGAGGTCACTGAAGAACAGACTGCGATCTCTCTGCTCTGAGGCACAGGGTTGGAAACGGTCTCTTCTGCTCTCTCAGAAGAGACGCGGAAAGCCGCCAGGGAAAGCCCCCCAAAACCGGTTTTCACTGAGCCCATATCCCTGATGAATATGGATTCCAAAATCCTCAACAAAATCCTAGCTAATAGGATCCAACAATACATTAAAAGGATCATCCACCACGACCAAGTGGGATTTATCCCCGGGATGCAAGGGTGGTTCAACATTCGCAAATCAATCAATGTGATAGAACACATTAATAAGAGGAGAGAGAAGAACCATATGGTCCTCTCAATTGATGCAGAAAAAGCATTTGACAAAATACAGCATCCTTTCCTGATTAAAACTCTTCAGAGTATAGGGATAGAGGGAACACTCCTCAAGTTCATAAAATGCATCTATGAAAAACCCACAGTGAATATCATCCTCAATGGGGAAAAGCTGAGAGCCTTTCCCTTAATTTCAGGAACACGTCAAGGATGCCCACTCTCACCACGATTGTTCAACATAGTACTAGAAGTCCTAGCAACAGCAATCAGACAACAAAAAGAAATAAGATATTCAAATTGGCAAAGAAGAAGTCAAACTCTCTCTTTTTACAGATGACATGATACTTTATGTGGAAAACCCAAAGGACTCCACCGCCAAATTACTAGAACTCATACAGCAATTCAGTAATGTGGCAGGATACAAAATCAATGCACAGAAATCAGTTGCTTTCTTATACACTAACAATGCAACTGTAGAAAGAGAAATTAGAGAAACGATTCCATTTACAATAGCACCAAAAATCATAAGATACCTCGGAATAAGCCTAACCTGAGAGGTAAAGGATCTATACTCTAGGAACTACAGAACACTCATGAAAGAATTTGAAGAAGACACAAAAAGATGGAAAAACATTCCAAAGAAGAATAAACATTGTTAAAATGTCTATGCTACCCAGAATAATCTATACCTTCAACGCCATCCCGATCAAAATTCCAATGACATTTTTCAAAGTGCTGGAATAAGCAATCCTAAAATTTGTATGGAATCAGAAAAGACCCCAAATCACCAAGGAAATGTTGAAAAAGAAAAACAAAGCTGGGGCATCACGTTGCCCGATTTCAAGCTATATTACAAAGCAGGATACTGCACAAAAACAGACATATAGACCAATGGAACAGAACAGAGAGCCCAGATATGGACCCTCAACTCTATGGTCAAATAATCTTCAACAACGCTGGAGAAAACATCCAATGGAAAAAAGACAGTCTCTTCAATAAATGGTGCTGGGAAAATTGGACAGCTATATACAGAAGAATGAAACTCGACCATTCTCTAACACCATACACAAAGATAAGCTCAAAATGGATGGAAGACCTCAATGTGAGACAGGAATCCATCAAAATCCTAGAGGAGAACATAGGCAGTAACCTCTTTGACATTGGCCACAGCAACTTCTTTCAAGATACATCTCCAAAGGCTAGTGAAACAAAAGCAAAAATGAACTTTTGGGACTTCATCAAGATAAAAAGCTTCTGCACAGCAAAGGAAACAGTCAACAAAACAAAGAGGCAACCCACAGAATGGAAGAAGATACTTGCAAATGACACTACAGAGAAAGTGCTGATTTCCAAGATCTACAAAGAACTTCTCAAACTCAACACCCAAAAAACAAATAATCAAGTCAAAAAATGAGCAGAAGACATGAACAGACACTTCTCCAAAGAAGACATACAAATGGCTAACAGACACATGAAAAAAATGTTCACCATCATTACCCATCGGGGAAATTCAAATCAAAACCACACTGATTCAACAGTCTTGCACAATTCACAGCGCTCACCATAGCACATACCCTCCCCAATGTCTACCACCCAGCCACCCCATCCCTCCCACCCCCCACCACTCCAGCAACCCTCAGTTTGTTTCCTGTTGAATCACAGATCTGTACCTCTGAAACAAATAATACATTATATGTTTAAAAAAAAAGAAGAAGATAGCAGGAGGCGAAGAATGAAGGGGGGAGGAAATTGGAGGGGGGGATGGACCATGAGAGACGATGGACTCTGAAAAACAAACTGAGGGTTCTAGAGGGGAGAGGGGTGGGAGGATGGGTTAGCCTGGTGATGGGTATTAAAGAGGGCACGTACTGCATGGAGCACTGGGATACGCAAACAATGAATCATGGAACACTACATCAAATAAATAAATAAATAAATAAATAAAAATAAATAAAAGCTAAAAAAAAAAAAAACCACACTGAGATCCCACCTTACACCAATTAGAATGGCAAAAATTGACAAGGCAAGAAACAAGAAATGTTGGAGAGGTTGTGGAGAAAGGGGAACCCTCTTACACTGTTGGTGGGAATCCAAGTTGGTATCGCCACTTTGGAAAACAGTGTGGAGGTTCCTCAAAAAATTAAAAATGGAGTTACCCTATGACCCAGCAATTGCACTACTCGGTATTTACACCAAAGGCACAGATACAGTGAAAAGAAGGGCCAAGTGCACCCCAATGTTCATAGCAGCAATGTCTGCAATAGCCAAACTGTGGAAAGAGCCGAGATGCCCTTCAACAGATGAATGGATAAAGAAGATGTGGTCCATATATACAATGGAATATTACTCAACTATCAGAAAGGATGAATACCCAACTTTTACATCAACATGGATGGGACTGGAGGAGATTATGCTAAGTGAAATAAGTCAAGCAGAGAAAGTCAATTATCATATGGTTTCACTTATTTGTGGAACATAAGGAATAGCATGGAGGACATTAGGAGTAAGAAGGGAAAAAGAAGGGGGGAAATCAGAAGGGGAGACGACCCATGAGAGACTATGGACTCTGAGAAAAAACCAAGGGTTTTAGAGGGGAGGGGGGTCAGGGGATGGTTTAGCCCGGTGATGGGTATTAAGGAGCACATGTACTGCATGGAGCATTGGGGTTTGTACGAAAACAATGAATCGTGGATCACTGCATCAAAAACTGGTAATGTATCGTATGGTGACTAACATACCCCAATAAAATAAAATTAAAAAAAAAAGAATGATAGGTGTTAACTGAACTTATTGTCATGATCATTTTGCAATATATACAAATATCAAATCATTATATTATACACCTGAAATTAACATAATGTTATGTCAATTATACCTCAATTAAAAAAAATGAAATATGAAAAAAAAATAAAGTGAGGTCAATCCACTCAGTTGTATAGTTTTCTTCAACAATAGTCTGGAAATGAAAGAAGGAACTTAAAGATATTCCTAATGATTTCAATAGCTAAGTTCATAAAGAGCTACTTGTTGCTGCCTTTTTAAAATTGTTGCCTGATGTTTACTTACTCTAGCCTAGAAAATTTCCCCCAACCTTGCCTTAATTGTAGCATATATCTGGCCTATGATTGTGATAATGCCAAATGATATTTTTTTCCCTATGTATAAGGAAACGTTGAATTTCATGTCTTGTCTTTCCAATTTCCTACTTAGTTTTCTGTCATTTAATCTTCCATTTCAATATTATCCCTCTCACTCATACCATTTCTGTATTCCTTTCCATACACTACTTGGTCATGTTTCTCAGTTGTCTCTCATTTCCTGTGTTCTTTTATAGCTCTTCCATCTTTCTCAGTATCTTTTTCCTGTTTCATGTCCTTCTCAAAACCTCTTACTTGTAGATTCACTCCCTACCACATCATATATTGGTATATATTTATTGTGCTATCCCTTTCATACAGAATATATTCTTAGGAAAGTACTTATTAATATTTCTTAAAATTTCCTCTCTGCAGATTATTTTCTTAAGCCAGCATAAGTTCTAAAAAGAACACCTGTTATTTTTTTTTATTGTTATGTTAATCCCCATACATTACATCACTAGTTTTAGATATAGTGTTCCATGATTCATTGTTTGTGCATAACACCCAGTGCTCCATGCAGAACGTGCCCTCCTCAACACCCATCACCAGGCTAACCCATCCTCCCACCCCCCTCCCCTCTAGAACCCTCAGTTTGTTTTTCAGAGTCCATTGTCTCTCATGGTTCTTCTCCCCCTCCGATTTCCCCCCCTTCATTCTTCCCCTCCTGCTACATAAAAGAATACCTGTTATTACTATGGAATTATAATAAGAAGTTCACTTTCCATTTATAGCTGAAGATTTTTTTTTTTTTTTGATCACTTGGTGTCAGTAATTCAACAGAAAATAGCTACTATTGGAAACTTGGGACTGCATAAAAATAGGTGCAAGCTGGACATCTTTCATTGGTGGCACTGGGAGCTTGAGGCATGTTTGCCCTCTGCTAAGATGATAGGTGTCAGAGTCCCTACCTGAGACTGTTCTGGGAATCTAAAAACATTTATCATGCATACCATCATCAGTCTCCAGCCTTATTGTTGGTATAAATGTTCTTAGTTTTTAATGTTTAAATATGGTATGATGATTCCTTTATTAACCCTCACTCTTTTCTAAAGAACCATTATCACCTAATCAATAACTACATCTACTGAAGTACAAAATAAAATCAACTTTGAATTAAGAAAGCTTTTAATATACTTTCAAAAAAGCTCAAACTCTGGTATTTTTAAGCACTCTAAATATTAAAGATCACATTAAAATGGGCGCCTGGGTGGCTCAGATGGTTAAGCGTCTGCCTTCGGCTCAGGTCATGATCCCAGGGTCCTGGGATCGAGTCCCGCATCGGGCTCTCTGCTCCTTGGGAGCCTGCTTCTCCCTCTGCATCTCTCTCTCTCTGTCTCTCATGAATAAATAAATAAAATCTTTTAAAAAAAAAAAAAAAAAAGATCACATTAAAATGGAACCTGTTGCTGACAATAATTACATTAGCCCCAGTGTGCTATACAAAATCCAAAGAACTATAGGTTAATTATAATTAAATCTTAGTTATTAATCACAAAAATCTGTCAGTATTGAACTCCGGGTATAATGACAAGCCTAGTTCGCTGCCTCCCTGCCTTCAGCCTCCATGGTTGGGTCATTTTAATCCTCAGCATTGCTTCAACACCTAAAGATCAATCTGGCCCCTCATCAGAGGAAATATAAAGACCTACTGGAGCCCTTAGCCCAGCAGCAACTATGCCTTCATCCACTCTTACTTGTTCCTTATAACCAAATCCTTGCCTGATATCCAAGTTTAAATAACTGTGTTCCCACCGTTTGTCCCATACCACTTGTATAACCTTTTGCTCCCTAATTACCCTAAAAATCAGCCCTACCCACCCATTGAGATGTCCTATGTTATCTAGCATTGGGTCTTCCTGGTGTCAACTGCTTATCTGATTAAACTTCCTAACATTGCCTTCTGTTGTGGTCTGCACAGAATTATCTGTACTACGCAGGTGAGTATGTCTAGTCTCCAGAATTCTGGACATCCCCTCTCTGGTCTACTCTACAGACAGCCATTCTCTTTAGGCCCTTTACAATAGTTACTCAATATAATCATTTGCAAAGAAACCAGGTTCTTCAATAAACATATCTAAATGAGAAAGCTGGCATTCAGGAGGCTTATCCTGTTTCATCATTAAGGTATGATTGTCTTATCTCGATTTGAGACTTTCTAGACAAAAATTGTTCTAATCTAAACAGTGAAGATGAAACTTAAAGCCCAAATTAAATAGACTCAAGAGCAGTTAGATAACTGCTTCTGAAGAGGAAAAACCAAAACATTCATTTGAAGACTGTTGATTATTAGTAGCATGAACTTCATGGGAAAATTTGGCATCTTTTAAAGTGAAGTTTGGAAATAATAACATGGAATCTTAATAAATGGATACACCAAGAAATGTGACAAGGACATGGTAAAGGGCTTTCCTTTTACACAGTAGGTAAACTCAGGAGAAAGAAAGCAGAAGCAATTTATAAGCTCAGGTTTGCATATCAAAAGAGTGAAAGATGATGTGAAAAAAAAGATTGCATGAGAAGTGGGGATACTCCTGAAGTGAACAGAAATCAGAATTTAGTTAGGTTGGTAATTGGGACCAAAGTGAAAGCAAAGGGGGTAAAAATAAAAGTGATGAGTTTCTGCAGAACAAATTTGGAAAGATTGCAGCAAGAGCTGTGTGAAATTGAATGAGTGCAAGCAGGAAACAGCACAGAATAGAAATGCAAAGCCTTAAAGGTCCTTCAATAGGGTCCTAAGGGTTCTGCCTGTCATCCACCAATAACAATAATAGGAGCTAAAGAGGCCTTCTGTGTCTGAACCGCTATATGCAAAAAGCATGGCAGGACAAAGGGAGGTCTATTCACATAATAAAACATCAGGTTTACAGGGAGACAGGAAAACATCACAGAACAAGTTTGAGTGTAAAATAAAGATAAGCCTGACAAAGGAAGAGAATGAAAAGAAGAGCTAACCTACATAAGATGCCGCAAAAGCCCATCCATTTCACAATTTTGGCTTTCTGAATGATAGGCAGATGCAAACTCCACCTAAATAACACCTTTTGTGATCTAGAAGTTGTGCCTTACATATTTTGAAATTTCTCCTTGATTTGTGACATGAAGTCTTTGAATCCTTTTTGAAGTCACAGGAACTAAATATTTTAAATCTTGTAAATGATGGTCCATGAACTCTCTGGGAAAGAAAACCCTAAATTTCATTCTGATAATGGTGACATTTGCATTGTTTACATCTAGTATTTACTTTCCTACAGTGAAAAATGTCAGTAGCTACTACCACAACCCCTGTAACACACCCACACACACCAAAGTCATTATGTATCAATATTATAGGAAAAGGAAAATATTTCTGAAGAGATTCTATGAATTAAGGCCTTTCAAAGTTGAGTATTCTTAAAAAGGAAGAATAATTAAAGAAAAATGTGTTTTATTATATTTAAAAGACTCGCAGTTTCAAATGATCTAGCTCTATAAACACCATTGGAATATCAATTCATTTATAATGTTTTATTGAGATATGTAAGAGTTCTAAAATTTTTCATATCCTGGAGAGTCACTGAGATTGGTAAAGAAATGGATTAAGACAATGATATTAATCTGGACAGAAGAATGTGATCAGTGTGATTTTTAAATATTCTTTTTTTTTTCCACCATTGTGGTGGTATTTATATATGATAGATTTGCTTTTATATCAGTGTTGAGTAGGGAAATCAATTATACCCTTGCCACTTTCTTCCCTCCCAAATATATAATGCACCACTATTTTTAAATAACCATTCAACATGTTATTTAATTTGTATTATTCTACATTACTATAAGCATCCAGTGAAAATGAGAGTAAAATCTAATATGGCCTCTAAAATCAATGAGCCATCAAAGAGTTGACAAAAATTTTGATAGGAGTTTTTTTTTTTTTTTTTTTTAAAGATTTTATTTATTTATTTGACAGAGAGACAGCGAGAGAGGGAACACAAGCAGGGGGAGTGGGAGAGGGAGAAGCAGGCTTCCCGCGGAGCAGGGAGCCCGATGCGGGGCTCGATCCCAGGACCTGGAATCATGACCTGAGCCGAAGGCAGACGCTTAACGACTGAGCCACCCAGGCGCCCCTTGATAGGAGTTTAGAGTACTTAATTATCACCTAAAATATATATGCTGAATTTAATCTTTGTTCCAGATGCTTCTTATAATAGCAAATGTTTAGGATCCTCCATTTACAGATTTGATTTTATAGATGAACATAGTAAAGCCCTAACTTTTAATACTTAGCAATTTTTCACATCCTATCTGTGTCTTTCTGTCTCTCTCTGTATCTCTCTTTCTCACACACACACACCAAAGATTTAAAGAAAGATAATTATTTTTTTTATCCTCTATATTTTCATAATTGTCTTCCCCATATTTCAACTTTTTGGAAGAGATTTTTATTACCACTGTCAGTCTATAACTGGGTCACTTGGTAAGGGTGGGAGAAGGACCCATTCTTCTTTGCCATTACATCTTCCATACCTGATTCTACATCTCTCTGCTTTAATCATCTGTCCAGCCACATGTTAATCATATTATTTTCCCCGGTATCTTTGGTTCTCCCATTCTCCCTCCATTCCCATATACTCACATCTATACTTGCAGAAGGTATTCCTCCTCACTTCCAAGATGAGAAATAATAACTGACATTAAAGTAGATAATGTTTATTCAGTGTTTAATATGTGCCAGGCACTATTCAAAGAGCTTTATAGATATTAATTTACCTAATCTTCATTATACTCTATGATATAGGTACTATTATTATCATTATCATACTCACTTAACAGATGAGGAAATTGAGGCATAGATAGACTATATACATTTCTTAAGTTTGCACAGTGGCCAAGACAAAATTCAAATTCCAAATGGTCTGGCTCCATTGGCCATAGTCTTTACCAGTATATTATACTGTTTAAGAAGAAAGCTAAGATGTTGAGCTGTCTCAAAGATTCCCTATATGGAACACTAAGCTTTTCTCCAATTTTATTCCAAAATGTTAAGAAAGCTTCAGAAATATAAAGTAACAAAAAGGGAAAAATCAGACTTCCCACTCCTGAGATTTCCTTCTCTGAAATTTGAGTAACCCTTAGACAACAGAGACTTTTAGAGTGTGGTTCAAGATGGTGGTATAGGAAGATGCCAAACTCATCCCTTTTCATGGGTAGAACAAATTCACAACTAAATATGGAATAATTTCTTCTGAAAAAGACCTGAAAACTGGATGAACAGAGCCTCCACAACAAAGGATAAAAAAACAGCATTGAAATGGATAGAAGAGGCAGAGAAAATTCTCACAAAACAAAACAAAACAAAACAAAAAACAAAACAAAACAAAACAAAACACTGAGGCATGGCAATCTACAGTTGGAAGGGATCACAAATACATGGGAATTTCCCCTGAGAAGCAAGGGGTCTCTCTGTGCTCCACATCAGGTACCCCAATCCCTAGATCTCACACAAAAGAAACGATCCCTCAAAACACCTGACTGAAAACCAACAGAGATTACATCCGGAAAAACCATAAAACTGTAGGAAACAAAGAACCCAATCTTAAAGGGGTTACACACATACTCATTCACCCAGGGACCCAACACAGAAACACCAATTTGAAAAGTACCTAGATCATATGTGAGGAAGACCCACTTAGTAACCTTAAAGCATCTGCTGAAGAAGTAGGCAGTTGTTGGGAATCTCTCTGGGAATGGAGACAATGGCCGGTGTCATTTTTGAGATCTCATTCCAGCTTGCTAATGCCAGTGCTGGTGGGTGTCATTTTAGAATGTTCCCTCTAACTTGTTAGCGCTATAAGGCATGCCCTGCTGAGGGCCCCACCCACACCTGTGCCACAGCTGTGCATAGCAGTCAGGCTGGGTGAGAGCCCCAGCCACCTTCACTATAGCCCTGCATAATAGCTGGGTCAAGTGAGAATTTGTCCACCCCCGTGATGCAGCCTCAACCATACCATAGCATCCTGGTGCATACAGGTCACACAGGGGTGCTCCTTCAGCTCCTGACTCTGGTGGTCAGGAGGGATAGTGCTTCTGAGGCCCATAGGACATCACCTATACAAGACCACTCCTTCAAGACTCGGAGAGGTAGCAGACTTGCCTAATACATAGAAACAAACGCAGAGTTATGCAAAACCAGGAGACAGAGGAATATGTTCCAAACAAACAAATAAGAAAAAAAAAAAAAACAGAAAAAGACATTAACGAAAGAGAGATAAGCAATCTATCTGATGAAGAGTTTAAAATAATGGCCATAAACATGCTCACTGAACTTGAGAGAGGAATGGATGAGCACAGTGAGAACATCAACAAAGAGAAAATATAAGAAAATATCAAACAGAAGTTACAGACCTAAAGAATGCAATAAGTGAACTAAAAAATACACTGGAGGGGTTCAACAGAAGAAAAGATCAGTGAACTAAAACACAAAACAATAGAATTCACCTAAACAGAGCAGCAAAAAGAAAACAAAATTAAGTGAGTATATCTTAAGGAAACTTTTGGACAATATCAAGCAGAATAACATTCACATTACAGAGGTCTTAGAAGAAGGAGATATTTACTTGAAGAAAGAATGGCTGAAAACTTACCTACCGGGTGAAAGAAATAGACAACCAGAGCCCAGAGAGTTCGAAACAAAATGAACTCAAAGAGATCAACACCAAGACACGTTATAATTAAAATGGTAAAACCTAAACAGAGAATCCTAAAAGCAGCAACAGGAAAACAACTTGTTAATACAAGGGAAAGCCCATAAGGCTATTAGCAAATAGCAGAAACTTTGTAGGCCAGACTCGAGGTTGGTATGACATATTTAAAGTGCTGAAAGGAAAAAGTTTCCAACTAAAAATTCTTTATCTGGAAGAGTTATCATTCAGAATTGGAGGAAAGATTGAGAGTTTTCCAGGTAAGCAAAAACTAATGGAGTTCATCGCCACCAACCAGCCTTATAAGAAATGTTAAAGGGACTACTTTAAGCTGAAAATAAATGGCACTAATTAATAACAAGAAAACATACAAAAGAAAAATCTCACTGGAAAAGGTAAATTTATAGTAAAGACAAGGGATCAATCACATAGAAAGCAAGTATGAAAATTAAAAGACAAATGTCAGGGACACATGGTAGCTCAGTTGGTTAAGCATCTGCCTTTGGCTCAGGTCATGATCCCAGTCCCACATCAAGCTCCTTGCTTAGCAGCGAGCCTGCTTCTCCCTCTGCCTTCTTCTCCTCCTGCTTGTGCACTCGCTCTCTCTATCTTTCTCTCTCTTTGACAAATAAATAAAATCTAAAAAAAAAGACAAATATCATAAAATTTATAAAACTATAGTGATTAGTTAAGGAATGCATAAAATAAAAGATGTAAAATGTTACATTTAAAACATAAAACATAAAAAAAAAACATAAAACATGTGTGGGGGTAAAAGTGTAAAGTTTTGGAATATGTTCAAATTGAAGTTTCTATCAACTTAAAACTATCTATCTATCTATCTATCTATCTATCATCTATCTATCTATGAAATGGGCGCTTTTATATGTGATGTTATATGCGAACCTGATAGTAACCACATAGCAAAATTTATAGTAAATGCACAAAAGAAAATAAAGGAATCTAAACATAACACTAAAGAAAGCCATCAAAGCTCTCTCAGGGAAGAGAGAAAAAGAACAGAGAGGAGCTACAACAACAGCCAGAAACAATTAACAAAATGGGAATAAGTACATAACTATTAATAATTAACTTAAAAGTAAGTCAACTAAAATCTCCAATCAAAAGACACAGAGTTGCTGAATAGATTTTAAAAAATTCACATCTCTATCCTTCCTACAAGAGACTCACTCAAGATCTTAAGGACACAGACTGAAAGTGAAGCCATACAGAAAGATATTGCATGCAAATGGGAATGAAAAGGAAGCTGGTGTAGCTGTACTCATATCAGACAAAATAGACTTTAAAACAAAGACTAATAAAAGACAAAAAAGGGCATTAAATAATTATAAAGGGTCAATCCAGCAAGAATATATAATATTTATAAATATATATACATCCAACATAGTATCACCAAAATATAAAAAGCAATAATTAACAGATCTTTTTTTTAAATTTTATTTTATTTTATTATGTTATGTTAGTCACCATACGATACATTACCAGTTTTTGATGCAGTGATCCACGATTCATTGTTTTCGTACAAACCCCAGTGCTCCATGCAGTACATGTGCTCCTTAATACCCATCACCGGGCTAAACCATCCCCTGACCCCCCTCCCCTCTAAAACCCTTGGTTTTTTCTCAGAGTCCATAGTCTCTCATGGGTCGTCTCCCCTTCCGATTTCCCCCCTTCTTTTTCCCTTCTTACTCCTAATGTCCTCCATGCTATTCCTTATGTTCCACAAATAAGTGAAACCATATGATAATTGACTTTCTCTGCTTGACTTATTTCACTTAGCATAATCTCCTCCAGTCCCATCCATGTTGATGTAAAAGTTGGGTATTCATCCTTTCTGATAGTTGAGTAATATTCCATTGTATATATGGACCACATCTTCTTTATCCATTCATCTGTTGAAGGGCATCTCGGCTCTTTCCACAGTTTGGCTATTGCAGACATTGCTGCTATGAACATTGGGGTGCACTTGGCCCTTCTTTTCACTGTATCTGTGCCTTTGGTGTAAATACCGAGTAGTGCAATTGCTGGGTCATAGGGTAACTCCATTTTTAATTTTTTGAGGAACCTCCACACTGTTTTCCAAAGTGGCGATACCAACTTGGATTCCCACCAACAGTGTAAGAGGGTTCCCCTTTCTCCACAACCTCTCCAACATTTCTTGTTTCTTGCCTTGTCAATTTTTGCCATTCTAATTGGTGTAAGGTGGGATCTCAGTGTGGTTTTTTTTTTTTTTTTAGCTTTTATTTATTTTTATTTATTTATTTATTTATTTATTTGATGTAGTGTTCCATGATTCATTGTTTGCGTATCCCAGTGCTCCATGCAGTACGTGCCCTCTTTAATACCCATCACCAGGCTAACCCATCCTCCCACCCCTCTCCCCTCTAGAACCCTCAGTTTGTTTTTCAGAGTCCATCGTCTCTCATGGTCCATCCCCCCCTCCAATTTCCTCCCCCCTTCATTCTTCGCCTCCTGCTATCTTCTTCTTTTTTTTTAAACATATAATGTATTATTTGTTTCAGAGGTACAGATCTGTGATTCAACAGGAAACAAACTGAGGGTTGCTGGAGTGGTGGGGGGTGGGAGGGATGGGGTGGCTGGGTGGTAGACATTGGGGAGGGTATGTGCTATGGTGAGCGCTGTGAATTGTGCAAGACTGTTGAATCAGTGTGGTTTTGATTTGAATTTCCCCGATGGGTAATGATGGTGAACATTTTTTTCATGTGTCTGTTAGCCATTTGTATGTCTTCTTTGGAGAAGTGTCTGTTCATGTCTTCTGCTCATTTTTTGACTTGATTATTTGTTTTTTGGGTGTTGAGTTTGAGAAGTTCTTTGTAGATCTTGGAAATCAGCACTTTCTCTGTAGTGTCATTTGCAAGTATCTTCTTCCATTCTGTGGGTTGCCTCTTTGTTTTGTTGACTGTTTCCTTTGCTGTGCAGAAGCTTTTTATCTTGATGAAGTCCCAAAAGTTCATTTTTGCTTTTGTTTCACTAGCCTTTGGAGATGTATCTTGAAAGAAGTTGCTGTGGCCGATGTCAAAGAGGTTACTGCCTATGTTCTCCTCTAGGATTTTGATGGATTCCTGTCTCACATTGAGGTCTTCCATCCATTTTGAGTTTATCTTTGTGTATGGTGTTAGAGAATGGTCGAGTTTCATTCTTCTGTATATAGCTGTCCAATTTTCCCAGCACCATTTATTGAAGAGACTGTCTTTTTTCCATTGGATGTTTTTTCCAGCGTTGTTGAAGATTATTTGACCATAGAGTTGAGGGTCCATATCTGGGCTCTCTGTTCTGTTCCATTGGTCTATATGTCTGTTTTTGTGCAGTATCCTGCTTTGTAATATAGCTTGAAATCGGGCAACGTGATGCCCCAGCTTTGTTTTTCTTTTTCAACATTTCCTTGGTGATTTGGGGTCTTTTCTGATTCCATACAAATTTTAGGATTGCTTATTCCAGCACTTTGAAAAATGTCATTGGAATTTTGATCGGGATGGCGTTGAAGGTATAGATTATTCTGGGTAGCATAGACATTTTAACAATGTTTATTCTTCTTTGGAATGTTTTTCCATCTTTTTGTGTCTTCTTCAAATTCTTTCATGAGTGTTCTGTAGTTCCTAGAGTATAGATCCTTTACCTCTCAGGTTAGGCTTATTCCGAGGTATCTTATGATTTTTGGTGCTATTGTAAATGGAATCGTTTCTCTAATTTCTCTTTCTACAGTTGCATTGTTAGTGTATAAGAAAGCAACTGATTTCTGTGCATTGATTTTGTATCCTGCCACATTACTGAATTGCTGTATGAGTTCTAGTAATTTGGCGGTGGAGTCCTTTGGGTTTTCCACATAAAGTATCATGTCATCTGTAAAAAGAGAGAGTTTGACTTCTTCTTTGCCAATTTGAATATCTTATTTCTTTTTGTTGTCTGATTGCTGTTGCTAGGACTTCTAGTACTATGTTGAACAATCGTGGTGAGAGTGGGCATCCTTGACGTGTTCCTGAAATTAAGGGAAAGGCTCTCAGCTTTTCCCCATTGAGGATGATATTCACTGTGGGTTTTTCATAGATGCATTTTATGAACTTGAGGAGTGTTCCCTCTATCCCTATACTCTGAAGAGTTTTAATCAGGAAAGGATGCTGTATTTTGTCAAATGCTTTTTCTGCATCAATTGAGAGGACCATATGGTTCTTCTCTCTCCTCTTATTAATGTGTTCTATCACATTGATTGATTTGCGAATGTTGAACCACCCTTGCATCCCGGGGATAAATCCCACTTGGTCGTGGTGGATGATCCTTTTAATGTATTGTTGGATCCTATTAGCTAGGATTTTGTTGAGGATTTTGGAATCCATATTCATCAGGGATATGGGCTCAGTGAAAACCGGTTTTGGGGGGCTTTCCCTGGCGGCTTTCCGCGTCTCTTCTGAGAGAGCAGAAGAGACCGTTTCCAACCCTGTGCCTCAGAGCAGAGAGATCGCAGTCTGTTCTTCAGTGACCTCTCCAGGCCACACTATCTCCGTTTCTGTCCGTGCTGCTATAAACTGCAGCGCCCTGGGTTGTGTGGCCCTCAGCAGTGCTCTTAGTCCTCGCCTCCAGGTCAGGGCACGTCTCTGCCCTTTGTCCTTCTAGAACCGCCAGCTGCCCCCAGTTCGCAGGTGTGGCCCTGCTACTCCGGGTTTCTGTCCCGGGGGCTTTCCCTGGCGGCTTTCCGCATCTCTTCTGAGAGAGCAGTAGAGACCGTTTCCAACCCTCTGCCTCAGAGCAGAGAGATCGCAGTTTGTTCTTCAGTGACCTCTTCAGGCCACACTATCTCTGTTTCTGTCTGTGCTGCTATAAACTGCAGCGTCCTGGGTTGTGCGCCTCTCAGCAGTGCTCCCAGTCCTCACCTCCAGGTCAGGGATCATCTCTGCCCTTTGTGCTTCTAAAACCGCCAGCTGCCCCCAGTTTGCACACGCGGCTCTGCTGCTCCAGGATTTAGTCTGGGGGCCTGCCCTGAAGTCCTTTCCCCATTGCTACCAGTCTGTGGTCTGTGAGTCTATGCCCAGTCCCCAGTGCCAGAGGCTTTTGCGCTCCTGTGTTATTTCACCTTCCTAGCACCAGCGCTTATGGCAGCTTCCTCCCCCTTCCGTTTGTCTTCCGATATCTCCCTGGGATATCAGGGCTCCCCGCTTCATACCTCGAAACCAACTGCCTGCGATATTCTGTTTGTAGTGATCCAGATATATCTTCTTACATCTCAGGCTGATTTCTTTTTTTTTTTATTTTTTTTTAAATTTTTTTTTAAAGATTTTATTTATTTATTTGAGAGAGAGAGAATGAGAAAGAGCACATGAGAGCGGGGAGGGTCAGAGGGAGAAGCAGACTCCCTGCCGAGCAGGGAGCCCGATGTGGGACTCGATCCAAGGACTCCAGGATCATGACCTGAGCCGAAGGCAGTCGCTTAACCAACTGAGCCACCCAGGTGCCCCTCTCAGGCTGATTTCATGGGTGTTCAGAGTGGTCTGATAGATATCCAGCTCTATTCCAGGGACCGGTTGGAATAGGGTCCCCTACTCCTCTGCCATCTTTTCCTCCCCTCTTTTTAACAGATCTAAGAGAAGAAATTGACAGCAATAAAATAATAGTAGGGGAACTTAACACCCAGCTTACATCATTGGATAAATTATCCAGACAGAGAATCAATAAGGGTATATTGGCCATAAAAGACACATTAGACCAGACGGCCTTAATAGATATATATAGAATATTCCATCTAAAAGCAACAAAATACACATTCTTCTCAAGTGCACATAGGACACTCTCCAGGATAAATCACATGTTTGGCCACAAAATAAATCTCAGTAAATTCAAGAAGATTAAACATATTAAGAATCTTTTCTGACCACAGTGGTATGAAATTATCAATCAGTTACAAGAAGAAAATTGGAAAATCCACACAAATGTGGAGATTAAACAATATGTAACTGAACAACCAGTGGGGCATCAAAGAAATCAAAACAGAAATAGAAAAAATATATCTAGAGACAAGTGAAAATGGAAGTATGACATACCAAAACATATGGAATGAAGTAAAAGTGTTTCTAAGAATTATATACCAATACAGGTCTACCTCAAGAATTAAGAAAAATCTCAAATAAACAATCTAACTTTACACCTAATGGAGCTAGAAAAAGAACAAATGAAGCCCGATTTAGTAGAAGGAAAGAAATAATAAAGATCAGAGCAGAATAAATGAAATAGGGACTTAAAAGACAATAGAAATGATCAATAAAACTAAGATCTGGTTCTTCACAAAGATAAACAAATTTGACGAACTATTAGCTAAACTCACCAAGAAAAAGGGAGGGCTCAAATAAAATCAGAAATGAAAGAAAAGTTATGGCTGATACCACAAAAATAAGATAATCATAAGAAATTACCACACGCAATTATACACCAACAAATTGGACAACCTAGAGGAAAAGGAAAAAGTTCTAGAAACATACAATTCTTGAAGGACTGAATCATGACAAAATAGAACATCTGAATAGACCGATTTCTAGTATGAATCAGTAATCAAAAAACTCCCAACAAACAAAAATCCAGGATCACGTGGTTTCACTGGTGAATTCTACCATACATTCAAGGATTTAATAGTTATCCTTTTGAAAGTCCAAAAAATTGAAGAAGTAGTAATGCTTCCAAATTTATTTTATGAGGCCAGGATTACCCAAATACCATAGCCAGTCAAAGACACCATGAAGGAAGGAAGGAAGGAAGGGATGAAGGAAGGAAGGAAGGAAGAAAGAAAGAAAGAAGAAAGAAAAAAGAAGAAAGAAAGTAAGAAGGAGACAGGGAGGGAGGGAAGGAAGGGAGGAAGGAAGGAGAGAAAGGAAAGGAAAGGAAAGAAGGGAGGAAGGAAGGAAGGAAGGAAGGAAGGAAGGAAGGAAGGAAGGGAAAATTACAAGCCAATATCCCTGATCACATAAATGCCAAAATCCTCAACAAAATACTGACAAACAAGATTTAACAATACATTAAAAGAATCATACACCATGCTTAAGTGGGATTTATTCCAAAGATGGAAGAATAGTTCAACATTTGCAAATCAATCAGTGTGATACCCTGCATTAAGAGAATGAGGGATAAATATCATATGATCTTCTCAATAGAGGCAGAAAAAAGCATTTGACCAAATTCAACATCCATTTATGATAAAAACTCAATAAAGTAGGTATACAGGGAATGTACCTCAACATAATAAGTGCCGTCTATGGCAAATCCACAGGTAACATCATACTCTATGATAAAAAGCTCAAAACTTTTCTTCTAAGATAAGGAACAAGAGAAGGATGCCCACTGCCCACTCTTGCCACTTTTATTCAACATAGTATTGAAAGTCCTAATCACAGAAATAGGGCAAGAGAAAGAAATAAAAGACATCCAAATCCAAAAGAAGTAAAACTCACTATTTGAAGATGGCATGATACTATATATATAAAGTCCTAAACTCCACCAAAAAAAAAAAAAAAAAAAACCTGTTAGAATGAATAAACAAATTGAGTACATTTGTAGGATACAAAATTCAGTATACAGAAAATCATTCCATTTCTATACATTAATAATAAATATTAAGAAAGAAATTCTTAATTAAGAAAGCAATCCCATTTACAATTACATCAAAAAGAATAAAATACCTAGGAATAAGTTTAACCAAAGAAATGAAAGACCTGTAGGAACTCCTGGGTGGCTCATTTGGTTGGGCATCTGACTCCTGGTTTCACCTCAGGTCATGATATCATAGGTTGTGGGATCCAGTGCTACGTGGGGCTCTGCAACTCAGCAGGAAGTCTGCTTGGGGATTCTCTCCCTCTGTCCCTCTCCCAACACATGCACACATGTCCTCTTTCTCTCTCTCTCTCTCTCTCTCAAATAAATAAATAAATAAATCTTGACCAAAAAAAAAAAGAAATGAGGGGCACCTGGTTGGCTCAGTGGGTGAAGCGGCCATCTCTTGATTTCAGTTCAAGTCATGATCTCAGAGTCCTGGGATCAAGCCCTGCCAAGTGCTCTGTGCTCAGCTGGGAGTCCACTTGAGGATTCTCTCTCTCCCTCTCCCTCTTCCCCCACCTTCTCTCTCTCCCTCTCTCTCTCTAAAATAAATAAATAAATCTTTAAAAAATAAGAAAGACCTGGGCGCCTGGGCGGCTCAATCATTAAGCATGCCTTCAGCTCAGGTCATGATCCCGGGGTCCTGTGATGGAGCCCCACATTGAGCTCCCTGCTGGGCAAGGCTGCTTCTCTCTCTCCCTCTGCCTGCTGCTCCCCCTGCTGTGCTCTCTCTCTCTGTCAAATAAATAAATAAAATTCTTTAAAAAAAGTAAGAAAGACCTGTACACTGAAAAAACTATAAGATACTGATAAAAGAAATTGAGGAAGGCACAAACAAATGGAAAGATATTCCGTGCTCATGGATTAGAAGAATTACCATTGTTAAAATGCCTATACTACCCAAGGCAATCTGCAGATTTAATGCAATTCTTATCAAAATCCCAGTAGTATTTTTCACAGAACTAGAACAAATAATCCTAAAATTTATATGGAACCATAAAAGATCCCAAATAACCAAAATGATCTTGAGAAAGAAAAGGCTGCAGGAGGTATCACTCTCTGATTTCAAACTATGCTGCAAAGCTATATTAATCAAAAAAGTATAGGATTGTCATGAAAATGGACATGCAGAACAATGGAACAGAAGTGAAAGCCCAGAAATAAACCTGCACATATATAGACAATTAACTTAAAACAAAAAAGCCAAGAACATACGATGGAGAAAGGACAATCTCTTTAATAAATGGTGCTGGGAAAACTGGACAGCCACACACAAAAGAATAAAACTAGACCACTATCTTAAACCATACATAGAAATTAACTCAAATGGATTAAAGACTTGGGTATAAGACATGAAACCATAAAATTCTTGGAAGAAACATAGGTGGAACACTCCATAACATTGATCTTAGCAATGCATTTATGGATCTAACATGAAAGGCAAAGGAAATAAAAGCAAGAATAAACAAATGGGACTACATCAAAATAAAAAGCTTCTGCATAATAAAGGAAAACATCATCAAAATGAAAAGGTAGTCCACTGAATGGGAGAAGATATTTGCAAATCATCTATCCAATAAGGACTAATATACAATATGTAAAAAATGCATACAACTCAACAATAAAAATAAAACAACTAAAAATGGGCAAAGGATGGGGTGCCTGGGTGGCTCAGTCAGTTAAGCATCTGCCTTTGGCTCAGGTCCTGATCTCAGTGTCCTGGGATTGAGCCCTGCATCAGGGCTCCCTGCGGAGCAGAGAGCCCGCTTCTCCCTCTCCTTCTGCTGCTCCCCCTGCTTGTTCTCTCTCTGTCTCTCTCTCTCTCTCTCGTTATCAAATAAATAAATAAAATCTTTTTTTAAAAAATGGGCAGAGGATTTGCATAGACATTTTTCCTCAGAAGACTTCCAGATGGCCAATAGGCACATGAAAAGATGTTCAACATCACTAATATTAGGGAATTGCAAATAAAAACCACAATGAGATATCACCTCATAGCTGTTAGGGTGGCTATTATCAAAAGACAAAAAATGACTAATATTTGAGAGGATGTGGGGAAAAAAGGAACCCTTATACACTGTTGGTGGGAGTGTATACTATGTATACTATGTATACATAGTATGTATACTTTTCCACTATGGAGAAGAGTATGGATATTCCTCAAAAAATTAGGAATATGACTGATGGATGGATAAAGATGTCATATATATATATATATATATACAATGGAATATTATTCAGCCATAAAACGGAATGAAATCTTGCCATTTGCAACAACATGCATGGAGCTAGAGAGTATTATGCTAAGTGAAATAAGTCAGTCAGAGAAAGAAAAATACCATATGATTTCATTCATTTGTGGAATTTAAGAAAAAAACAAATGAGCATAGGGAAAAAAAGAGAGAGAAGCAAACCAGAAACAGACTTTTAACTATAGAGAGTAAACTGATGGTTACCAGAGGGGAAGTGGGTGGGTGACTGGGTTAAATAGGTGATGGGAATTAGGGAGTGCACGTGTTGTGATGAGCACCAGGTGTTCTATGTAAGTGTTGAATCACTAAATTGTCCACCTGAAACTAATAGTACACTGTATTTAACTGGGTTTTACATAAAAACTTTTTAAAAATTAGGAATAATATGATCCAGGTTTTTCACTTCTAGGTATTTATCTGAAGAATACAAAAACACTAATTAAAAAAGACGTAAGCACACTATGTTTATTGCAGCATTATTTGCAATAATCAATATATGGAAACAACCTACAATTGTCTATCAATGGATGAATGGATAAAGAGGATGTAATACACACACACACACACATGCACACACATGCACACACATGCACAACAGAATACCACTGAGCTATAAAGAAGAATGAAATCTGACCATTTGCAACAACATGAATGGACCTTAAGGGTATTGTGCTAAGTGAAATAAGTCAGAGAATAACAAATACTGTAAGATTTTATTCATATATGGAATCTAAAAAAAAAAGAATACAGAAAACAATATAAAAATAAACTCATAGATACAGAGAACAGATTGATGGTTACCAGAGAGGAAGGGGTTTGGGATGGGAGGTGAACAAAATGGGTAAAGAAGGTCAATTGTTTGCCAAATGGTAGTAACTGTTCTTCTGGTGGTGGTCACTTTGTAGTACATGTAGAGTCAAATTACAATGTTTTATACCTGAGGCTTATATAATATTGTATACCAATTTTTATTTTAATACAAAAGAGAGGCTTTTAGAGCTTTAGATCATCTATCTATCCCCAGAAAATACTGCCCATTCACTATTCCACTTAGATATCTTGATACCTGTTTCCAGTATACACATCTCTCCTGATGAGGTGGTTTTAATGCTCCAAGTCATCAGAAAAGGAGAGCCACCTGGATTTCCAAAGATGAATGAATAACCAGGATAAACATCATAAAGAGTGGGTGAAAATATTGTGCTTGGACATGGAGAGGTTGAAGCTGGCAGCTATATCTTGAAGTCATAGTAAGAGAGGCTAATGTCACAAACATGCAAGAAACTTTTTTATTAGTGAAATGAGAACAGGTCAAATCTGTGATAAAGACTGGTGTTTTGCTCTCAGAGTTCAGCAATATAATTTCATTTTTATTGAAATTCTGCCTATCTTTAACAATGAAAATTATGCTAAGGATGAAAATGTTAAGAAGCATATACCTTTCAAAGTTCAGGAATATAATTTTATTTTCATCAAATTATGCTTACATGTAATGTTAAAAATTCATTGAAGGATGAAAATATTGAGGAGACCCTGAATCCTATTTCTACCTGTTTTTAATAAGGATCTTGTGGTACCTCAAGACCCAGTGTATGACTACAACTTGTCTTAAAATGGTGCTCACCATACCCCTCCTTTATATGTTGTGATGTTTTATCTGCAGAATGTGAGATGATATTATCTAAATTCAATTCACACATTTGGTTCAAGGCTAAAATGTCCCCACCCCTCAGTGAGGAAGGGGGTGGGAAATGCTTTGTTCAATGTTAATGGAAAAATTTCACCTGTGAGATAGCTTCAGACTGTGAAATTAAATCCCCCATACATATTCTATGTTCACTCCTTCGGCTTCCTGCCTCTACCCTAAGCATGCTCTCTTTGGATTCCCCCAAGAAAGTATTTAATACCATATTGTACAGATGGTAAATCAAGAGATCTGAGCATGAAGGATCATTTATATGACCCTGGAGAAAACTAATCCTTTTAAGTATTGCCTCTCCAACTAAATTGTAAAATGAATAAGAAGGGGGACAGAGGCTTACTTTCATGTAGTCTCCTCTAATGCCTCACATAGGGGAGGTGCTTGGTAAAGGATTAATGATGTTGATCTGAAACAGTCAGTGTACTTGAGTAGTAACACCCAGATGACTCAGCGACTTGGTTGTCTCTGTCCCTGGTGTGGTCCATGGGCCAACAACAAGAGCATCACCTAGGAGATCATAAGAAATGCAGAATCTCAGGCCCCATCTCAGACTTACTTATTTACAATGTGCATTGGAACAGGATCACCATGTGATTTGTATGCACATTAATGTCTGTGAGACACTGTTCTATTGCATTTAGGGCTGCACTTTACTAATCCTATCATGAACACCATTTTGTTTATCCTATATTTCTTCTTGTGTATCTTGTATGTCTCTTTCTTCCTTGTGTGCTTACCATTAGATGTCTACTAATTCCCCCTTTCTAGTTCACTATATAGTTCCAAGTTTTGTAGATGTTAGTCCTCACTATAATGCTTTGAACTCTTCAAAAAAATAGTATCTAATCATCTCTGTTTACTCAGGTAGCTTTGTTAAAATTATATGAACTTAGATAACAGAAGGGATAATTTTTAGCCTTTTTAGCCTTAGGTCTCCTAGGCTAGTTCCCTGTCATTTCTCTAAAATATCATGGACTATAATATTATTCCCTTTAAATAATGAGCAGCATTTTGGTAGGAACATAGTTTCCCTAAAGAGAATAATTTCTGATTCTCATAGCTATGGGATCTTTCTTACATTTTGTATAGATAAGGGGCAAGGCAACTAAAAGAAATTTATTCTGAGAATTCAAGCACATAAGGGATCTTTATCTTTACCTAATGTGGAGTTTTGCTGTGTTTTGTCTCTCTAAAAGCCATGGTGCTTCAAAATTTAATGAGATTATGTGATGTATTATCATCATTTGCGAATGCAATTATCAGCTGTGATTAATCCTGTTTTTTCTGAGAAGCAGTATTAGATATTATCTTTTCCCTCCTGGCGGGTATTTGTGTCACTCGTACTTTATGAACTTTGACCATAACTACTGCAGAAAGGAGAGGCAAGCAAATGGGATGTTTGGAATAAGACTTTATGACTGACTTTATGTGGGCCTTTATGAGAGCCTGGGAAGAAACATCTCATGTGAATTCACATCATCTGGAGAGAAAACAATTTAAATCTTCATATACAGATATAACATATATTACTAATTTGTAGAAGAAAAATAATACTGGATACTTCCTGCTGAATTAAAGCACATGTTTAATTAGAGTAACATCACCTCCTTGTGTGCAACTTTCTCAGGACACCTGTGTAGGCCTTATATTTCAAGGAAGATATAAATGATTAGCTGTAGAGTTCTGAGATCTATTGAATAAATGAAATGGTAAGTCTCACGCAATTCCTCTATGCATTTAAGAAATATTTTTTTATACCCACAAGATTCCAAACCAATTCATCAATTATTAAGCAATTAAGTTCACCTGGAACCCTGAGAACTATCGTCTCCAAGAATGAACCAAGAACACATTTTGAGATTGTGTCACTGTTAGATTCCATTTGTGTCATCTTACTACCACCATTGTTTTTTTTTAATTTAATTTTATTATGTTATGTTAATCACCATACATTACATCATTAGTTTTTGATGTAGTGTTCCATGATTCATTGTTTGCGTATAACACCCAGTGCTCCATTCAATACGTGCCCTCTTTAATACCCATCACCAGGCTAACCCATCCCCCCACGCCCCTCCCCTCTAGAACCCTCAGTTTGTTTCTCAGAGTCCATAGTCTCTCATGGTTCGTCTCCCCCTCTGATTTCCCCCCCTTCATTTTTCCCTTCCTACTATGTTTTTTTTTTTTAACATCTAATGTATTACTTGTTTCAGAGGTACAGGTCTGTGATTCATCAGTCTTACACAATTCACAGCACTCACCATAGCACATACCCTCCCCAATGTCTATCACCCAGCCACCCCATCCCTCCCACCCCCCACCACTCCAGCAACCCTCAGTTTTTTTCCTGAGATTAAGAATTCTTCATATCGGGCGCCTGGGTGGCTCAGATGGTTAAGCGTCTGCCTTCGGTTCAGGTCATGATCTCAGGGTCCTGGGATAGAGTCCCGCATCGGGCTCCCTGCTCCTTGGGAGCCTGCTTCTCCCTCTGCCTCTCTCTCTCTCTCATGAATAAATAAATAAAATCTTTAAAAAAAAAAAAACAAAAAAAAAACAAACAAAAACAAACAAAAAGAATTCTTCATATTAGTGAGATCATACGATACATGTCTTTCTCTGATTGACTTATTTCGCTTAGCATAATACCCTCTAGTTCCATCTACGTTGTTGCAAATGGCAAGATTTCATTTTTTTGATCGCTGCATAATATTCCATTGTATATATGCACCACATCTTCTTTATCCATTCATCTGTTGATGGACATCTTGGCTCTTTCCATAGTTTGGCTATTGTGGACATTGCTGCTATAAACATTGGGGTGCATGTACCCCTTCAGATCACTACATTTGTATCTTTGGGGTAAATACCCAGTAGTGCAATTGCTGGGTTGTACGGTAGCTCTATTTTCAAGCACCATTATTTTTACCACCACATAGGCAGGATAACTGAAGCCCTTTTTAGTTCCTTTCTTAGAAGAAGAAGATAGATTTGTAAGGCCTGCAGTGAATATCTTAAAACCAAGACTCACAAATATTAATCTTCAATCTACCTGTGGTTCTAAAAGCCTTACCTTGTCTTTTTGAGGAACCTGCATACTGTTTTCCAGAGTGGCTTTCCCAGTTTGCATTCCTACCAACAGTGTAAGAGTGTTCCCCTTTCTCCACATCTTTGCCAACACCTGTTGTTTCTTGTGTTCTTGATTTTAGCCATTCTGGCAGGTGTGAGGTGATATCTCATTATAGTTTTGATTTGTATTTCCCTGATGATGAGTGATGTTGAGCATCTTTTCATGTGTTTGTTAGCTATTTGTATGTCTTCTTTGTATAAATATCTATTCATGTCTTCTGCCCATTTTTAAGTGGATTATTTGTTTTTTGGGTGTTGAGTTTTATAAGTTCTTTATAGATTTTTTATACTAGCCCTTTATCAGATATGCCATTTGCAAATATCTTCTCCCATTCCATAGGTTGCCTTTTAGTTCTGTTGATTGTTTCCCTAACTGTACAAGAAGCTTTATATTTTGATAAGTCCCAATAATTTACTCTTGCCTTTGTTTCCCTTGCATCAGGGGACATATCTAGTAAGAAGTTGCTATGGCTGATGTCACAGAGGTTACTGCCTGTGTTCTCCTCTAGGATTTTAATGGTTTCATGTCTCACATTTAGGTCATTCATCCATTTTGAATTTATTTTTGTGTATGGTATAAGAAAGTGGTCCAGATTCATTCTTTTGCATGTTACAGTCTAGTTTTCTGAATACGACTTGTTGAAGAGACTGTCTTTTTCCCATTGCATATTCTTTCCTACTTTGTTTAAGATTGATTGACCATATAGTTGTGGGTTCATTTCTGGGTTTTCTATTCTGTTCTATTGATCTATGTGTCTATTTTGTGCCAATACCATACTGTTTTCATCAATACAGCTTTGTAACATAGCTCGAAGCCTGGGATTGCAATGCTTCCAGGTTTGCTTTTCTTTTTTTAAGTTTTCTTTGGCTATTCGGGATCATTTGTGGTTCCATATAAATTTTAGGATTGTTTGTTCTAGCTCTGTGAAAAATGCTGTTGGTATTTTGATTGAAATTGCATTAAAAAGTAAAAAATAGAACTACCCTGTGGTCCAGTAATTGCACTACTAGGTATTTACCTGAAGAATACAAAAAATACTAATTCAAAAGAATATATGCACCCTGATGTTTATAGTAGCATTATCTACAATAGCCAAATTATAGAAACAACCCAAGTGTCCATCAACTGATTAATGGATAAGGATGTGATACATATATATGATATATATATATAATTTTATTACTTATATATATTTTATTAGATATATACATATATATATATATATATATATATATATATATATATATATATGATGGAATATTATTTAGCCTTAGACAAATACCATATGATTTAACTCATGTAGAATGTAAGAAACAATACAAATGAGCATGGAGGGAAAAAAGAGAAAGAGAGGCAAACCAAGAAACAGATTCTTAACTCTACAGTAAACGGATGGTTACCAGAGGGTTGGTGGGTGGGGGGATGGGTTAAATAGGTGATGGGAATTAAGGAGTGCACTTGTTGTGATAAGCACTAGGTGTTGTATGGAAGTGTTGAATCACTAAATCGTACACATAAAAATAATATTGCACTGTATTTTAACTAAATGCAATTTAAATAAAAAGTTAAAAAAAATAAAAACCTTACATGGTCAATTGTAAAAACAGAATTATTGCAATTATAAGCCTTTTCCCAAGGGGGCTCTCTGCCAAGAAAAAATACCTAGCTGGCAGCTGCCTTTCTTATTCCCCATCTGTGCTTACCTCTCATAACTGTCTTTTACTCCTGCCAGCAACTTGTATTCTCAACTCTCCCATCAGTGAGAGGCTTGGCTAGATGCTGAAACAGGTACAAAGATGAATGAGGGGCATACTGAAATTGAAAGAAGTGAAGTGACTTGTCTTCACTCGCAAAAGATAATGGCAGAACTGACGAATGAGAGGTGCTCAGTTATTTTTTGAATTGAACTGTTCTTCAAACATTGGGAAAAATTAAAAAGAACAGGAACAGTTTTAGAATGCTGATGCATAGTCCTACAACTTCATTTTATAGATGTAGAAACTGTGGCCCAGATAATGTGACTTGTCCAGAACTAAACTAAACCTAGGTCATCTGACACAGGCCAGCACTGCTTTTCCAGCATGATGTCTGATTAGTATTCCATAGGCCAACTATATCTACCACTATTTAGTTAAATATTGGAGTATACCTACTGCTTGTGCTAAAGAAGGAGATTTTTGTCCTAATTTAAATTTTAAATTTAAATAATTTTTATCAACTAGCAGATAAAATTCTGTCTAAACATTATTCTGTTATTGTAAGACCTTAGTCTCTGGCACAATCACCCTAGACCACTCATCAAATTGTCACTAATCATTGGCAGCTTAATGTGAATGAAGTATCTAAGCCCATATTTTTAAAGGAAAGAACAACAACAATGAGGGTTCTAGGCCTCTAGCCCAGGTAAAGGGCCCACAGCATGGATGCTAGATAGGTACAGGTAAATAGCCTATTAAACAATTTTGTCTCAGGTGGGCCTGCCCTGGAGGCAAGTAACAATGTTCATCAGGCAAGTGAATCAATAATGCTAATCCCATTCATTGGGTTTAGGAAGTGAAGGTTGATATAGACAGCACAAAGATGTAGAAGGCATTGTCATAGACTTGAAAAACTAGAAGGACCTTCAGCAGACACAACCAAGAGTGAAAGAGATAAAGCAACTTGTCTAAGATTACAAAAGAAAGTGGCAGAGCTCTGACTAATGAGAAGGCACTTGATATTGTCTGGCTCAAAGACGTTTTCAGTTAGACAACTAATGTGATGAAAGTAGCGTTTTTATCTCTTTGTAATACTGTTTTGCTTTGTGTACCTTTTCAACACTGCTTTTCATGGAGTGTTTCCCTCTGAGTATGTGCAGATCCTTAACATCCTCTTGCAGAAGTCTCTACCAGCTACCTTAAATAAGCTTAGCCTTGAGATCTACACACTCTGGAAATAACCTGTGCATAATTTTTAGTTCATGTTTTTATTTTACGTTTTAAATGGACTGTGCATAATATTTTAATCATTTATCTTTTGTGTGCAAGGGACTTGTATTATGTTGCAATGTGATTCTTGTCATCTTTTCTGTAGAGATATTTTTGGTTTTGGTTTTGTTTTTTAGTCACACTATTTTAAGAGCTGGTAGGTCTCAAGAGTAAATAATGAATTGCATATTTGAATGGCTTCCGTGAAAGTTAGGGTACATTCTATTAACCCAGAAATGCCATTCTGACATAGTGCAAATAGAGGTTTTTCCCAAAATAGTACTTGGCACCTTGGCAGTGTGTGCATTTTAACCTGTTTTATTACTTACTGTGGTGCAAGAGTTTAACTCTCATTCTGGGATGGACTTGGCGTGTTTCATTTGCATGCCTGTTCTGGTGGTAACAGATTATAATTTTAAAAAAATTCAGTTTTAGTTTTTATCATCATTTGTTTCTCTTTTACCACACTTTTAAGTTTGCTAGTTAGATCCACAAGGGAACTATCTGCTGTTTTTTGATATTTATATTAAAAGGCTTAATGGAAGAGAGAAAATGTCCCTGTAGTAATTGGCCATTTCCCCTACCTTAATAGCATTCCAGAGCAAAGTTTCTTTAGACAGTGATGCTCAGCAAAAGGCATATGTGCTGCCACATCTTTGATTCATCCGTTCCTATGTTTCCATGAATGTTTTTGAGGGCCTTCAACAGATGGGTTTACCAAAGACTCTAGGCCTGTTGTTTAGCATTTGCTGCATGACCTGGGCCAGAGGAAGGGTGAACTAAAAAGAAATTAACAAAAATAATTAGAGAATTCTGGAATGCTGGAAAATTCAGAATTAACAAGGGTTTATGATATTAGATAAGTCCCAGCTCCAAAGCAGTTTTTGATGATAGAACTTAAGTTATTTTGTTTATTTACAGCCCAATAGTAGAAGTAAGGAGAGTCTGAGTCACTCTCCTCTGAGATGAGTGAAACATTGGCAGAAGAGGGGACTGGGGAGGTAGCACTCTTAAGAACTTGAAGGGAGGGCGCCTGGGTGGCTCAGTTGGTTAAGCGACTGCCTTCGGCTCAGGTCATGATCCTGGAGTCCCGGGATCGAGTCCCACATCGGGCTCTCTGCTCAGCAGGGAGTCTGCTTCTCCCTCTGACCCTCCTCCCTCTCATGCTCTCTGTCTCTCATTCTCTCTCTCGCAAATAAATAAAATCTTAAAAAAAAAAAAAAAAAAGAACTTGAAGGGAGGGTCTTGGATGGGAGTTAAGAGTAAGAAATTTACTTGAAAATCACAGCATATGGCTAAGGACTTGAGCTTTGTCTCCAAATCCTGGTTCTTCCCTTTACTAGTTGTGCAACTTTGGACTATTTGCTTAAACTCTATAAGCCTGCCTCCTCATATGAGAAGGTGGTACAATAATTCAACGTCATACTGCTGCTGTGAAACTCAAAAGAGATAATATATATAAAGCAATTAGTGAAGTGCCTGGCACCATAGTAATTGTTCAGTAAATGGAAAATGGCATTAATATTTTATTTAATTCTCAGCATTTATTATGGTTCCCCCAGGATTCTCCTTTTATTGAAGTATCTCTGAAAAGCACTGTTTCCACTTTTCCCCTTGCTTTTTAAATTGCTTTTGTGAAAAATAAATTTACTGAGGTATAACTTACACACCATAAAAATTACCTATTTTAATTATACATTTAAATGAATTTTAGTAAATTTTAAAAGTTTTACAACTGTCACTATAATCCAATTTAGAACATTTTCATCATAGCCATCTCCAGGCAACCACTAATCTATTTACTGTCTCTCTGGATTTGACTATTCTGGACAATTGATATAAATGGAATTATGTAAAATGTGGTCTTTTGTGACTGGCTTCTTTCATTTACCAAGATGATTTTTCAAGGTTCATGTTGAAGTATCTGTGTTGTCGCATGAATCAATATTTAATTCCTTTTGGTGGCTGAATAATATTCCATTGTATGGATATACCACATTTTTTTCCATTAATCAGTTGACGGGCATATGAGTTTGTTGCCACTTTTTGGTTCTTATGAATAATACTGCTATGAACACTTGTGTTCAAATCTTTGTGTGGACATATGTTTTCTCATCTCTTGAGTAGATACCTAGAAGTGAAATTATGGTGGCATTACCATTAATATGAACAGTAGTATTTGCTACTGTATCATAATCCACCTGACAATTAGTAAGGTGCATTAATTATTATGGCAAAACAAAGTAACTTCAGATGCCCTTAAAGAAGTATACTTAAAAACAAAACAAACAAAAATGCAATAACTCTTTAATTTAAAAAAAAAAATGGAAATATTCCTGCAGGAAACCCAGTTTAATCACAGGATGGATCATTTGAAGACATTTTTTTCATATCACCTTTAGGAGAATTCTAAAGACTGTGTTTTAGTTTTTTAACACCTCAAGTTTTGTCTTGTCTACACTTTTATAAGATAACCATCTGAATGTCTGTAGGACATATGATGCCTCAGGATGACACAGACTTTTCAGTGATTAATACAGGGTATAAATAATGGTGTCTGGATCTGGGCATCAAAACAAGTAAGATATATCTTGTGATATCCCTGGCTTCTTTTTTTTTTTTCCTGGGATGCACAAATCATCCCTTAAAAGAAGTGGGAGAAAAGAGGAATGTTTCCACCCCAGTCAGTGAAATGAAATTCAATTCTATGGCAAGGAAGTCTACACAGTAATTTGTCCACAATGAAGGCATCAGGGCTTTCTAAGTTCCCAGCCAAGTGGTTATACTCATAGGTCCCTCACTTAAAGCAATAAGTGAGTTCCTGAAAAGTAATTGATACTCATCTTGTGGGTCTACTGATGATATGTAGTAGTCCGTTAGGCAGGGAAGCAAGGTTAGCTTTTGCATGTATGTGTGCAAAACTTCTTTCATCCAAATAACCTAGAGCACATGCTGAAAATGAATGGAAGTAGGCCCAGAAATACTCATTTGGATTAAGCTCTCCAAATGATTGTGATACACACTGGTTTGAGAACACTGAAGTGGAGATCTGGATGTTATCTTTGCTTCATCTTCATCAATTACCCAAATGTAACTTGATGGGAAAGAATTCATTGGGATATTATTTGTAAGCTATAACTGAACAAAGGGGAGATAGAATATATGTGAAAATTCCTGTGGTTTCTATCAGAGTCTCAGACAACTCCATGACCCCAGAAAATATTAATAACCACTGTTATTAGAGACCTTGAGTGAGATCTCTGGCTTTAGTCCTATTCCTTTTGTGTTCCTAGCTAGGCCAGCAGAACAGCAGAATCAAAGATTTGCATCCTCAGGGCTGATTATCACAGTGGGAGGGAGCAGTGGTTCTGATACAGCTCCACGAGTACTAGGGAATGCTCTAAAGGATCTATATTGAAAGAGGCCTTTGGGAAGTAGAGACAGACTCCTTCCACCCAGTAAGATCTCCATACCTCCTGGCCACCATAGACAGAGGTAGGTCAAAACAGATTTTGGAGTAGTAACATCTTAGATTGTAGAGAGAGAACCTGAGTCCTCTTTTGCTGGTATGGATGAGGAAACTAGACAGAGGCCTCTGGAGAGTGGCAATCCAGCTTTCTGTCCTGATGACTCTCCCTCTCTGTGAGGAAATCACCTACTTCTTCATTTCCTCCCTTTAGAAGACATTTCCTTGCCCTTATGCCTACCAAAAGTCCTCCATTATTCAAGCCTAGTTCAAGCTTTAGCTCCTCCATATTTTTCTCCAGGATAACTCTTCTACCACACTGATCTCTTTCCTCCCTTGTCTCTTACAGCACATAATCAATCTCTCAGTAGATTTTATTTTATTTAAAAATTGTTCTTTGTATTTGTTTTATTTCCTCAATTAGATTGTAAGCTACTGGTAGACAGGACAGAGCTGTCTTGACTCCTATGGTATAACTCAACAAATCTAGCATAATATGCACTAGGCATATAGTAAGTATTCAGTCACTTGAACTGAAGTGACTGGGATGTTAATTTAGAAGGGTTTTTGAACATAGAACCCCAAAATATGCTACTTTGACACACTGATTATTTTGAGCTGAAGGGGCTTGAGAAACAGCAGATGCAGGAAGAGCTCTCTGTCTTCCCCCTTTCTACCTAAAAGCAGGCCATAAAATTAACCATGAGGAAGGTGACCTCCCTATACCAGGGAGAGAAGAACATTCTTTGTTTTTATTACATATTTTAATTCCACTTTTGTTAGCATACAGTGTTCTATTAGTTTCAGATGGACAATATAGTGATTCAACAATTCTATTCATTACTCAATGCTCATCATAAGTGTACTTTTTAATCCCCATCACGTATTTCACCCATCCTCCCACCTACCTCCTCTCTGATAACCATCAGTTTGTTCTCTATAATTAAAAGCCTGTTTCTTGATTTGGCTCTCTCTCTTTTTCCCTTGCTCATTTGTTCTGTTGCTTAAATTCCACATATAAGTGAAATCATGATATTTGTCTTTCTCTGACTGACTTATTTCACTTAGCATTATACTCTCTAGCTCCATCCATGTTGTTGCAAATGGCAAGATTTCATTTTTTATGACTAAATAATATTCCATTGTCGATATATACCAATTCTTTTTTAGCCATTCACCTATCAATGGACACTTGGACTACTATCATATTTTGGCTATTGTAAATAATACTGCTATAAACACAGGGGTGCACACATCCTTTTGACTTAGTGTTTTTGTATTTTGGGGGTAAATACCCAGCCTTGTGATTACTTGATTGTAGGGTTGTTCTATTTTTTAACATTTTGAGGAACCTCCATACTGTTTTCCAGAGTGACCGCACTAGTTTGCAATCCCACCAACAGTGTGTGAGGGTTCCTTTTTCTTGACATCCTCGCCAATACTTGTTTTTTTTTTTTTATTTTAGCCATTCTGACAGGTGTGAGGTGATATCTCATTATAATTTTGATTTGTATTTCCCTGATGATAACTGATACTGGCCATCTGGATGTCTTCTTAGGAGAAATGTCTGTTCATGCCTTCTACCCATGTTTAATTGGATTATTTGTTTCTTGGGTGATGAGTTTTATAAGTTCTTTATAGATTTTGAATACTAATCTTTCATCAGATATGTCATTTGCAAATATCTTCTCCCATTCCATAGATTGCCTTTTAGTTTTGTTGAATTGTTTCCTTCACTGTGCAGAAGCTTTTTATTTTGATGTAGTTCCAATACTTTATTTTTGCATTTGTTTCCCTTGCCTCAGGATACATATCTAGGAAAATGTTACTATGGCCAATGTTAGAGAAAATGCTGCCTGTGCTCTCTTCTAGGATTTTTATTTTTATTTTTTTAAGATTTTATTTATTTATTTGTTAGAGAGAGAAAGAGAGAGCACAAGCAGGGGGAGTGGCAGGCAGAGGGAGAAGTAGGCTCCCTATTGAGCAAGGAGCCTGATGTGGTACTCGATCCCAGGACCTTGGGATCATGACCTGAACTGAAGGCAGACACTTAACTGACTGAGCCACCCAGGCATCCCTCTTCTAGGATTTTTATGGTTTCATGTCTCACATTTAGGTCATTCATCCATTTTGAGTTTATTTTTGTGTATGGTGTAAGAAAGTGGTCCAGTTTCATTCTTTTCCATGTTACTGTCTAGTTTTCCCAACACCATTTGTTAAGGAGACTGTCTTTTTCCCATTGCATATTCTTTTTCCCTTTGTCAAAGATTACTTGACCATATAGCTGTGGGTTCATTCCTGGGTTTTCTATTCTGTTCTATAGATCTTATGTGTCTATTTTTGGGCCAGTACCATACTGTTTTGATTACTACTTTGTAATATAACTTGAAGTCTGGAATTGTGATATCTCTAATTTTGTTTTTCTTTATCAAGATTGCTTTGGCTATTTGGGTTGTTTCTGGTTCCATACAAATTGTAGTATTATTTATTCTATTCTATGAAAAATACTGTTGATACTTTGATTAAGATTGCATTAAATCTGTAGATAACATCTGTAAATGTTTTAACAATATTTGTTCTTCTAATCCATAAGCATGGAATGTTTCCATTTCTTTGTGTCATTCTCAATTTCTTTCATCAATGTTTTATAGTTTTCAGAGTTCAGTTCTTTCAACTCTTTGGTTAAGTTTACTCCTAGGTATTTCATTTTTTTTGGTGCAATTGTAAATGGAATTATTTTTTTAATTTCTCTTTCTGCTGCTTCAATATCTATGTATAGAAACGTAACAGATTTCTGTGTATTGATTTTGTGTCCTGTGACTTTACAAATTCATTTATCAGTTCTAGTAGTTTTTTGGTGGAGTCTTTTGGGTTTTTTATACATGGTATCATGTCATCTGCAAATACTGAAAATTTTACTTCTTCCTTACTGATTTGAATTCTTTTATTTCTTTTGGTTGTCTGATTGTTGTGGCTAGAACTTCCAGTACTATGTTGAATAAAAGTAGTGAGATTGGACCATCCTTGTCTTGTTCCTGACCTTGGGGGAAAACCTCTCAGTTTTTCCCCATTGATGTTCACTGTGGGATTTTCATATATGGCCTTTATTATATTGAGGTATGTTCTCTCTAACCCTACTTTGTTGAGGGTTTTTATAATGAATGGATGTTATATTTTGTCAAATGTTTTTTCTATATCTATTGAAATGATCATATGCTTTTTGTCCTTCCTATTATTGATGTGTTGTATTATGTTCATTGATTTTTGAGTATTGAACCACCCTTGCATCCCAGTAATAAATCCCGCTTGATCATGGTGAATGATTTTTTAATGTATGGTTGGATTCAACTTGCTAGTATTTTGTTTAGGATATTTGCATCTATGTTCATCAGAGACATTGGCCTGTAGTTCTCTTTTTTAGTGGAGTCTTTATCTGGTTTTGGTATCAGGGTGATGCTGGCCAGGGGTCTTTAGGTCTGAAATGAGTCTCTTAGAGGCAGCATATAGATAGGTCTTATTTTTTTATCCACTCTGTCACCTTATGTCTTCTGAGTGGAGCATTTAGTCCATTTGCATTCAAAGTAATTATTGATAGATATGTATTTATTGCCATTTTGTTACTTGTTTTGTGGTTGTTTTTCTAGTTTTACTCTGATCCTTTCTTCTCTTGCTCTCTTTCATGGTTTGCTGGCTTTCTTTAGTGATATACTTGGATCCCTTTCTCTTTATTCCTTGCATATCTATTACTCATTTTTGATTTGTGGTTACAATTAGGTTTGCATATGACATCTTCTGCATATAGCAGTTTATGTGAAGTTGATGTTCATATAAGTTTGAACCCATTCTTTACCTCTCCCCCCACATTTTAAGTATTTGGTGTCATACTTTACATCCTTGTATTTTGTGAATCCCTTGACTGGTTTTTACAGAAATACTTATTTTTACTCCTTTTGTGTTTCCTACTTTTCATACTCTCACTTATGGTCTTTCCTTTCCACTCAGAGTCCCCTTTAATATTTGTTGTTGGGCTGGTTTAGTGGTAATGAAGTCCTTTAGTTTTTGTTTGTTTGAGGAATTTTTTATCTCTCCTTTTATTCTGAATGGTAGCCTTGCTGGATAGAATATTCTTGATTGCAGATTTTTCCCTTTCAACACTGAATATATCATGCCACTTTCTTTTGACCTGCAACATTTCTGCTGAAACATCTGCTGATAGCCTTACCAGGTTTTCCTTACATGTAACTGTCTTCTTTTCTCTTGCTGCTTTTAAATTTTTTTCTTTATCACTACTTTTTGCCATTTTAATTACTATGTTTCTTTTTTTTAAAGATTTTATTTATTTATTTGACAGAGAGAGACATAGCAAGAGAGGGAACACAAGCAGGGGGAATGGGAGAGGGAGAAGCAGTCTTCCCGCTGAGCATGGAGCCCAATGCGGGGCTTGATCCCAGGACCCTGGGATCATGACTTGAGTCGAAGGCAGACGCTTAATGACTGAGCCACCCAGGCACCCCTAATTACTATGTTTCTTACTGTGGACCTCTTTGGTTTGATTTTGTTGGTGGATATCTGTGCCTCCTGGATCTGGGTATCTGTTTCCTTCTCCAGATTAGGGAATTTTCAACTATTATTTCTTCAGGTAAATTTTCTGCCCCCCTTTCTCTCTCTTCTTCTTCTGGGATCCCTATAATGTGAATGTTATACCTGATGGAGTCACTGAGTTCCCTAAATCTATTCTCAATTTGTATAATTGTTTTTTTCTCTCACTTAGCTTGATTGCTTTCCATTGCTCTGTTTTACAGGTTATTAATTCATTCCTCTGCTTCCTCTAGCCTTCTGTTTATTCTTTCAAGTGTGTTTTTAATTTCATTTACTGTGTTCTTCATCTCTGATTGGTTCTTTTCTTTAATCTCTTTTTTAAGTGTCTCACTGATGTCCTCCACTCTTTCCTCAAGTCCTGTGAGTATCTTTATGATAGTTACTTTAAATTATCTATCAGGCCTTTACTTATATCCATTTCATTTAGGTCTCTTGCTGTAGTTTTTTCCCTGTTCTTTCATTTGAGACACATTTCTCTATCTCCTAATTTTGTCTAACTCTCTGTGTCTTTTTCTGTGTGTTAGGAAAGTCAGCTAAGTCTTTTTCTCTTGAAAGTAATGACCTTATGAAAAAGAGGTCCTGTGATGCCCAGCAGTGCAGTGTCCCCTGTCCCCTAGGACCTGGAGCTTCAGGGAGTGTCTCCTATGTGTGTTGCCTATGCCCTGCTATTGTGTCATGTTGTCTGCAGAGGTTCTCTTTGACTGCTGTGGTCAGTGTTTCGTCCTGCCCAGGGTTGGGCATGTTTTAACAAGTTGTGCACTGGTCTGCTTGCAAAATGAGACCTGCCACCACCACCAGCAGGACTGAGAGGCCCTGCAAAAGTTGCAGGTAGGAAGAAGTGGTGCTAGTGAGGTTTGTGCTGGGCTTCTGGGGGAGGGACCTCACAGTACTGGGACTGAGGCAAGTGTGACTGAGAAGGGTGGATCTGCTGAAGTGCAAGGGGATAGGGCTTGTTGTAAGCAAATTAGGTAGCAAGTGTTTGCACTCTGCTGGTTACCGCAGGTGGCCATGTGTTTGTGCTGAGGGATAAGGGAGAGAAATAGTGCATCCTTGTTCCTTTGTTCCTGAAGAAGTCTTGCTGTGATCTTGGCTTCTCGGGGATACACTTTGAAATAAGTAAATCACTTTCCTTCTCATGTATCCCAGGCATTTTTCAAATTGCTGCTTCTACCCTGTATCTCCATGAACTGTTTGTCTGCTGTCTCTTTAAGGGTGAGGCCTCAGCTTCCTAATGCCCTCCAGGCTCTCCCAGAGCTCAGCCCACTGATTTTTAAAATTCTGGGCTTTAAGTCCTGCTGGTTGTAAGAACTCATGAAATTTGGCTCCTTTAGCTTTCAAAGCCAAATATATTATATTATATTATATTATATTATATTATATTATATTATATTATATGGATTCATCTTCCCTGTGTGAGCTCCCTGTTGTGATAGTCTGTTTCTCACCCTTTTCCTTGTTACCAGCTCTTCCTGACCAGTGAGAGCAATGGGCTGTTTCATTCCCCAACTGTGTCTCTACCCTTCTTACCTTTTTCGAAATGGCCTCTTCTCTACCTTTAGTTGTGGAGTTTGTTCTGCCAGTCTTCAGGTCATTTTCCAGGTTATTTACACTGATGTGAGTGTTTTCTATTTGTATCTGTGGGAGGAGGTAAGCTTAGGGTCTTCCTCCTCAGCCATCTTCCCAGACTCCCTAGAAGAATATTCTTATCACTGAAGACTGAAAGTCAATGCCAAAGTGCATCTGTACAAACAAACCTACTGAAATAAACCTTATTTTTCATTAGGTTAACCTATTTATTTCCTATTCAGTGTTCCACAATTTATTGCTCCTAGTTCAAGCTCCTTTGTCTTGTCGCATCCCTAGAATTTATTGTTCTTTGTTTCAAAAAGTATATAAGCTTTGTGGCCTAATGTCTTCTTTGGGTCATCATTTTCCTTTTAAAGGGAACTGCATGTAAAAATATTAAATAAAATTTGATTTGAATGCTTTTCTCCTGTTAACCTGTCTTATGTCAGTTTAATTCTTAGGCCCCTCCAGAGAACCAAGGATGGTAAAAGGAAATTTTTTCTTCCCTATAATTACTTATAATTATATTCTATCAACTGTATGTTTTCAAAGTTAAGGTTCTATAGGAGATATAGAAAGAATGCTGGTAAAGAAATGGGAAACTCACATCACATCAGAAGAAAGCCACTTTTATTAAGTATGAAGTAACTATAGTTTTAATAGCTTAAAATACATTTGCAAGTAAGTCTTATTTTGTTTAAAAGGGAGATGGGTAATGGTCCCTCAAAACAAAAGGAAAATAATTGAGCACTTGGATTACACTTTTAAGTGTCTGAATTTTTCTTTGAAAGTGAATAGCTTTTAAAAACATCAAGGACTCTAGCTCTTAAGAACCAAACAACACACACACACACACACACAAGATTTCAGTGGGCAATTAAAGTATTACTGAAAAAGGGAAGAAACTAAAGAGGTGGTTCTAATAGCATAATACAGAGTGGAGAGGGGGTAAGAGCTAAGTGAATAGAATGGAATTGGTAGGGGAGATACTATGGGGTAGGGAGCAGAGACATGTCTGGCAGTGAAAAGAAAGAGAAAAAAATCGATGAAATAGAAAAGAGATATAAAAGGAAAACAGCTTATAGTAGTAGAAAGCTTAGGAGAAAGTGACTAAGAGAAAAAACATGGCTGAAACCTGAGCATATGTTCCATTTAAAGAATGACTACTCAGGAATGCAAGTTAAGAAAGCTGACCCTCATCTGCTTTTAGGCAAGCTACTGAAAGCAACATGAAAGGTTACCAGGAGAAGCCTCTTGGCCAAAAGTAACACCTCCCTCCATGAGGAGTCTGAAATCCCCACCATTAAACTCATTCTTTGGGTTGAGGCTTTGCATTTCCAGGTATCATTCCTTAAAAAATAATTTAAATTGACTGCAAGGGTTAAAATACATATAACTTTGATGGGGACATGGACCATTCATGAAAATTAGTCTTTCAGATTACTTTTAAATGTGCTCACTACCCAAGAGGAACAAAGCACTTCATGATTTGACCTGTCCAGCCTCATCTATTCCTAATCCCTACCCTTTTGCTTGTTACACTCCAGCCATAAATGAACACACCATGTTCTTTTGTGTTCCTTTGCCTTTGTATGTGACCTTCTCTCTGTTGAGAATGCCCTCTCTTAACTTTTTCCCCGACCTCAGCTCAAAAATATCTCCTGTGAAGCCTTCCTTGTGTTGCCTTCTTTTTACTTCCACTGCCATTTGCATATGCCTTATTTTGAGCAATTGTATTGATGTATTATAATGTTTTCAATATCTATGTTCCTCTCTAGACCACAGTTTCATGTTTCTAAACTAACTAATGCTTATTTCATAACCACCTGTATCACATGGTAGAGGTAATGCTGTTTAAAATCTGGGGCACTGGGGTTAGAGACACTTGGATTAGAATCCCTGCTCTGATGTTTTCTAGCTCTGTGATCTTGGCTAAGTTACATAGATTCTCTGAGCTTCAGTTTTGTAATTTAAAAACCAGGGCTAACGACAGCAACAACAATAATATCTAATAATATTATGGAAATATTTAAATAAAATAATGCATACATGCAAAAGTCTGCTGGCTGCTCAAATGTTTTAAACCTCCATCTATGGAAAAATACAAAAGAACCAGGACTAGGAGTCAAGAATATTGAGTGCTATTTTGAGTTTCTGCACTGACTCAATTTTTATTCCCAGTAACTTACTCAAGTCCCCTGTTTTTCCTCTTTTCAACAAACATTAGGATATTGGTCTCCTGTATTTCCTATATGACCAATGAATTTAAACAGAGGGAGTAACGTGGAAGGAAATTGGGGCTTCTCAGAGTGAGGTAGCCAAGAAATGCCAGGTGTTGCTATGGCCATCTGAGAAATAGCCAATCATTTTAATCACAATTGTTACCATTTCTTGAGGGCTTACTTATAATGTGCCCAGGAAATAAGCACTTTATTTACAGTTCTCTGTTTTTAGTTATATATAAGCCAAGGCTGGTTGATCACCAGGCAAGCATGCAATGAGAGTATTCAAGTATGGAATTGGGTAGCCTGAAAGCATATGACTTTATTCTTCAGTAGCATCTTTTACTTTCTTGTAGGATTAATATTTTTCTCTTTTCTTTCCTTCCTTTACTGTCCCTCTAGATGTTTTTCCTTTGTTCAAAGAAATATGAAGAGAGCTATGCCTTCAACCATGTGTGAAGTCCTATATCATGTCTGGAAGATAGTTCATGGGGAAATCTATAAAAGTTGAAACACCAGCTCTATAAAAACAGCGATAAGTGCCTTCTTACTAGAGTGAGGTTACTGCTAAGGCATAATTAGTAGTAACACATATATTAGCAATTAGAAAGTCAGGGGAACCAAGACATGAACAAAAGACCATCTGTTATGAGAGAAATATCCAACCCTCAAAATCAGTAAGTAATAGATGCTCTCATCTTGAAACATAATAAATAGTTAAAGAATAACAAAGGAATGTCTTATTCCTTGCTAAAAATACTCTTGGGAATTCCCCCAAAAGAGCTACATAATAATAGTAAAGGTTCTGATTTTTTAAAAAAATTGAGCTAGAAAAAGAACTGGCAACAATTTTCCTCTGACCTTATTCTGATGTTCAGGGACTCCCTCAAAAGTAATTGCAGATCTCAATTGTTAATTGTTAAGGAAAGCAATTTTTGGTTATGATTAAAACAGACTGACTCTGAATTTAAAAATCCCTTTAACTCATTTATGAAAATCAAATGAAGGATATTTGGTTTACCTCCTGAATATAACAGAGCATGAGGAATCGCAGGAGACCCTGGAGAGTAGGGACAAAGGCCCAGATTTTGAAGCCAGAGAAACCCGTGTTAAAATTCTGCCTTCCTGGGCGCCTGGGTGGCTCAGTTGGTTAAGCGACTGCCTTCGGCTCAGGTCATGATCCCGGAGTCCTGGGATCGAGTCCTGCATCGGGCTCCCGGCTCGGCGGGGAGCCTGCTTCTCCCTCTGACCCTATCCCCTCTCATGCTGTTTCTCTCTCTCTCTCTCTCTCTCAAATAAATAAATAAATAAAATCTTTAAAAAAAAAAATTCTGCCTTCCCCACTTAATATGAGACCCTGGGCAGTTTCTTAACTTCATTAAACCTCAGTTTCCTTCTCTATAAAATGGAAATAATAATATTGCCTAGCTCATTGTGCTATTGTGAGGTTTAAAAGAACTAATGAAATCAAGCATTCAGCCCAGTGCTGCTGCAGCTGTTGTTGTTGTTATTATCCCTGTGACAATATTCTGGGCAAGATGGACCAGGGAGTTATCCTTACTGACAGTCTGATATCTTTACCTAATGGTGGCAATTTGATCTGGAATCTGTAAAATGAGGATTAATAGTATTAGTACTCATGATATAGGGCTTTGAGAATGCAAGGAGGTAATACAGGTAAAATAGCACAGTACCTGGCATGTAGTATACATTCAATAAATGTTAACTACTACTATTATTATTTAGCACAGTATCTACACATAGGCTCTCATTAGGTTTTAGGTTTTATTGTTACTCCTAGGAATTCCCAATAATTAATTAATTAATTCCAAATAATTACAAGAGGGCAGAGATGCCCTAGCATTGGCTCGTGGTTGGGGAAAACCTACATTGCTGGTGGACTTGAGCAGTGATTCAGTGAGGTGGACAGAGAAGAGGCAAAAGAAATGATACTGCTTATATAATGTAGATTAGATATAAGGGAATGGGCACTTTATGCTAAATTAAGGTGACTAGGCATTCATTTAAAGATGTTCCATCCCTGCCTTAGCATATCCATTTTTTTCACATCATTTATCATGGTTATTGGAACAGTGTCAGCAGGTTTCTAAGATAAAGCCACCCTGCAAAATAAGTTGATGTCCCGTTTCTCTTCAGTTTTAATGATTGTCAGATCTAACTTGGGGAGGTAGACCTGAATTATTTCCGGATAACTTACATGAACATTCTATAAATCTCTTGAGATGTACTCAAGTCAGAGTGCTGGTTTGCTTTCAATTGTAATGCAAGGTCAAGGCCTCTAGCTCAATCCTTTAGTACTTATTTCCTCTGCAGGACTGTGGATGTTAATTCTAGAGTACTGTGGCTCCAGGGCCATCTGAGAGACTCTGTGGGCTAGGAAAAACTACACTGAGGAAGTGCCCTTAACATTTTTATCCCCATAAAATCAAGTTAAAAGAAGAATCAAAAGCAATCTGAGAATGGAAAGGAAGCCCCTTCTTGGGTATGATGCTGGGAGTGTAATTGATTGTGGGCCTTTGTATACATATGAGCTAGCTAGGGAACTGAGGACATCTCTGTTTGTTTCACTGGGTCACTGCTCAGTCTACCAGTAGTGTAGGACTTTCCAAAACACAAAACAGTCTGCCACTGGTACTGACTTGGTAGGCAGGGGGATTCTCAGGGGATTGTTTCAGGAGGCTTAGATATTTAAGGCAGACTTCATCTATTTTCATTTGCTACAACTCCCATTCTGTTAAGTTTACTTGTTCTTTGGATGACTGTGGTCATGACTATGACTGGACTGCCCAAGACAGTAAGTGGGCATTTGCCTATGATAAGCTAACTTGAGCCTTCTACTTTCCTCAATTCCTTCCTTCCCTTTTCCCCATTTATTCAAGTAGGAAAAAATACTTAAATATATATCTATCATATGACAGGCAGAGTGTAGAGCTAGAGATACATAACAGCAATCAAAACATGCATGGCCCTTGACCTTTGTCAGTCAGTACAGTTAGGATGTGAGCATTAATATCAGCCATGCAATTGTACAAAGTGACAAGTGAATGGAGGTACTCCCTAATGCACATTTCTAAGCATTTTATATGTCAGTTATCCTTTTCCTTCACAAGATTTATACCAGTTCTCTTTTCTCATAAGGAACTTTAAAATACATATATAAACAAAATATGTGGAATTTAAGAAACAAAACAAACGAACAAAGAAAAAAGAGACAAAATAATAGACCCTTAAATATAGAGAACAAACTGGTGGTTGCCAGAAGGGAGGTGCATGAGAAGATGGCTGAAATAAGTGAAGGGAATTAAGAGTACACTTGTCATGATGAGCACTGAGTAATGTATAGAATTGTTGAACCACCATATTGTACATCTAAAACTAATATAATACTATATGTTAATTATACTGAATTAAAAATAAATAAATAAATAGAAACAGTGCAGAGGATCATAGGGGAAGGGAGGAAAAACTGAATGGGAAGAAATCAGAGAGGGAGAAAAACCATGAGAGACTCCTAGCTATAGGAAACAAGTTGAGGGTTGCGGAAAGGGAGGGGGGTGGGGGGATGTGGTAACTGGGTGATGGGCATTAAGGAGGGCACATGATGTGATGAGCAATGGATGTTATATATAACTGATAAATTATTGAACACTAAAAAAATGTGTTAGTTGAAAAAATATATATTTAGATGCATAGTACTATATGTATGTATGTGTACAGGTACACACACACACACACACACATATATATATACATATTTAACATAAAGATTTGAAATATGTATAGTCCAAGGTTACCAAAATTCTTGGATAGGTAAGGACTCAGCACATGGAGGAATAAGGTAATTTAAGAAATATGACTGCTTCTAAGCAGTTTACTTATTCTTACTGCAATACAAGAGAAAATAAGAACTGGGTTATAATCTTTAATTTCTGAAGATACTGCTATTTTACTTTGTAAGTGCTTCTTTTCTAAAGAGTTCACAGTAATGTGTGCTATATGGCCTATAGATACATCCTTCCTCTCTCTATCTTAATGGAGTGCTTGATCAAGAAGCAGAAGAAATTTAAAACTTAAGTGATGTCCCACTCCACACTCCAGGTTACTGGGGAAATAAGAAAGGTCTTTCTATGGATAGCCCAGTCTCCTTGGCTTTCAGCTGTGTGCTCATTAATAGGTTCTAACCCCACAGGTAGATGGCATAAGAGACTGCCTCTTCAGTGGGTTGTGAAAGACACTGAAAGCTTCAGCCACCAGCCTCCTGAGAAGTAGAAACCTCTTCTCCCATTGCAGTGACTCCTTTGGGGTTTATGGAAGTCTGTCTTTGAAAGTCAAATATCTGCTTTGAGAGGGCAGCACCACACTGTTCCACCCTGTAGAGGAAATGGTTAGTGGGATAGTGGATTTTCCCCTATGGAGAAGGACTCAGAAAAGGAAAGGTCTAAAATATGAAATGCCTTTATTTTTACAGTTTACAATTAGTGGGTACTAAGGCCACTGAATATCTCTTGATACCTACCGGATGCAAGCTGAGGTATATGACATGTAAATAAAAAATATAGGGCATTAAATGAGAGGAAAATAGACATAGAAAGGAGATAAAATGTATGTGACCTAAGATAGCCATTCTCTATTTTATAATTTTGTTAGGTTAACACTGTCCTCCTTTATAGAGCTAATCCCAATATAAGCACTAGAGTCCTCAAACTTTGTGTCTAGCTGCTCCACTTGACTGTAAGCCCTTTGAAGTTAGGAACCTGGATTTTAATTATTTTTTATCATTTGCCTGTAGGTTTGACCTGATACATAATAAATGTTTAGTAAATGCTGGGTAAAAAACAAAACAAAACAAAACAAAAAAAAACGAATATTGTTTCAGGTTTCTGAAACTTTGGAATCTTCTCTCACATTCTTTATTCTGGTCAAATGTCTTCTTATTGAATGTCTCCCCTGACTACCCTATCTAAAATTGCACCTTCTTGCTCCAGCACCTTAACTTGCTTTATTTTGCTCTATAGCAATTATCACTACCTGAAATTATATCATGCAATTAATTCTTGTTCTGTTTATTGCCTGTCTCTTTTGCTAGAATCTAACTTTTATAATGGCAGGGACCTTGTTTTCTTGTTCGCTGCTGAATCTCCAGTACATAGAACAGTGTCCAACACAAAATAACATCTCAATAAATACTTGTCGAAGGATGTACCAGCAGCACTAGAAACGGTCTCCCAAATAGCTTTACTCCATTAATTTTTGTCAAAGTTGGATTCTGAAGAATATCAGCCAAGTTGGGAAGATAATATTAAACACAGATCCTTAGAGAAAAATTTCTTCTAATTCTAGGTTTCATTGCTCCAAGTAGTCAATAAAATGTTAAGAAGAATAAAAAAAATAGAATAGGCAATGAATAAGAAATCTTGGCAACATCAGTATGTTTTCATCTTATCAGGGGCAGGTGGTTGTTGTAAGTACTTGTTTATTTCAAAAGGGTGCCATTATTTGAATTAATTTACTAGTTACAATCCTCAGTGCTCAAAAATGATTTTTCCCATTTCAGTGATCATTTTCTGAAATATTTTTCAAGGATAGTGGCTTCATGCTGAAAATAGAAAACATACTGTAAGAGCTCTATGTAGCTCGCGATTAACTGAAACTGTTCAATCAATATCCTCATGTATTTAGCAATTATCATACTTCTTTAAAATAAGATTCAGAGAAGAAAGAATATTTTACAACCAAAAGGAGAATATTTGCCTTGTTTTATTGAATACAGCTCAGTTAATGAGAACAGTCCCTTGTGTCAAATTCAGATTCTCATTTAGCACTTTTCCCAAGCAAATAGCTTTTTACCCAATCATATAATTTCACCTTGAAGCATATTGGCAATGGGCAACATAGGGAGACTTGGAGTCAAATTCTGCTTTTAATCTGGAACTAGAAATAGTCCTTTCATCTTCCAGGTTTATCTTTAGATGATATATATGTGATACTTTCTTTTTCAGAAGTTCATCCCCTGGATTTACTATGAACACTATCAAGTACAGACAGATATAAAGTTTTATACTGTTTAAAGTAACACAAGGGAAGATAGTAGTGTATGACCACGATGTGAAATAATAGCACAAAATTCTGTATGTGAACTAGGACATGATTAAATGAAGAAAAAATGATGTTGTGAGGATCAAATTATGGTTTAGAGGCTCTTTTTTTAGGGGGTTAGAAACAGGTGAGGAGTGAATGGTGATAACAAAGACTGAAAATTAGATGGTGCTGCTTTTGTTGTTGTTTGGGGTAAATGGTGGTTTCTGAAAGATTCAGTGGTTGATCAGAAGGGGTATAATTCTACAAGTGAAAGAAAAAAGAGGAATCATTACCATTAACTGCAAGCTTTTACAACTCTCTGTCCAATTTCCCTATAACATATAGCTGCTGGGAAGTGTGTTGTGTGGTGTTCAGTAAAAGGATATAGCATATTGATGTTGACAGAGATGGAGCAGTTATAAATTTGGCAAGGGATTCTCATTAGTTGTTGTCCTTTTGTTAGCTTCTTTCCAACTTATGATTTGTGAGTGGAGTTGTTATGTTGTTTTTCACACTTTTCCTTTGCTTTTCTTTAGTAACAGTGATTATTATTATTATTATTTTTTTGGATGGAAATGCATTTTCTGTGCATACTGATATCAAGTCAGGCTTTTTCTTTCCCAACCATTTATTTCTGTGGTGACATTTGAAAATGAACTTGCAATGAACACAGTTTCACTGTGTGTTGTAGGGGGTTTATAGACAAAAACACTTTTGCGATATCTTATTTTGTTCCTACTTAGAACTATTATCAGTCTCACACACTCTTTAGTTTTCTTGTCTTTAAGTAGGATTGAGGAAGAAAAGAGAGAAGGAGTCTCAAAACATTTTCTTACTTAAGACAAGTGAATCCTTTAATATGATTTTATTTGAAAACTTATAACTCTAATTATTGCTCAACTATATTGTCAGGACCACATTTTTGTTGTTTGTTTTTTGGAAACTATCTGAAGTAGAAATCATTTCCTCTGTCCTCTAAGTAGCCAGGCTGCTATATTTTCCTTAAGCGGTAAGCTGACCAGACTTTAACTTTGACTTCAGCATATTTCTCGCCGCTCTTAAATGCCAAATTAATCTTAAAAGCTCATAGGATTAATGTTGAAAATTATTGCACTTTTTTTTTCCTATTAGTTCAGCAATACTGCAATATACCTCTCCCCTTTTTCTCTTTTTGAGTATAAGGGCTATAAACTTGATTTGATTTCTTAAAGCACAAAAGAGTCACTTTGATGATACCATGAAACTTATTAGATTATGTTACTTCAAAAGAAAATAATAAAAACATTGCATAAGGGTGTTCATAAGTTATTTACAAGGCAAAGTCATTCATAATAGTTGTCATTATTTCTTATAGTCCCTCCCCTTTCACCTTCTCAGGAATCCATTAATAGCCACAATATTCTTTAATATTTGGCAAAAGGTATTTTATGAAAGAAAAGAGTGTTGTTTAAATAACTTCAGCTATTTCTGTAGTCAAGTTGGGAAGGACAAAACCAGCAGGTTTATTTAGGGAAATGCATTAATGAACCTTTTGGTTATGAAGGAAAGACCCTGAGCCTAAGGGTAGAGGTTGAAACAAATAGGAGCTAAATTGCTCTTCTCAATATGAGAACAGCATTTTGAATTTTCTACCAGGCAGCCAAAGAGACAAGAGTAAAGACCAGGAATCTTTGGAAAATGGCTGATGGGAGAATGGGTTCCAAAATCATGACAGCTGGCCAGTAATGAAACATAACTATGGCAGGAACTGGTGTTTGACAGTCAATTTTTGTAAGTCGTTACCTACTCTGTGCAGTAATCCCCCTCCACTACACTAACTTCAGTAAAAGTCTGTTACTTGCAAAAGCACTGTGTTAGTGGTACATTAGGAGTCATGCAGAGTGGTTTATATCTACACATGGAGTGAAGCAGTGCAGAGAGAGAAGAGCTATCAATAATAATAATGCCACAATGGCAGAAGTAGATCAAGAATTGAGCTAGAAGGTGGAATTCAGAATTAAAGATAATAACAATGACTAGGAAACACAAGAGAGTATTAAGAAGAGTGCTGAGCTTCCTGCAATTATATAAAATAGAGACTTGCGTTCTTTTCAGTAAATATTTAAGGAATGAATTAGCCCAGAAAGCCAGACAACTAGGGGACATTCAATTTAAATATGTGAGGGAGAATATAAACACATACTTCTAGGGGCATGGTAAATACATGAATACTCATGTATTCAGATTTTACATATTTTTCATTATTGTACTTGGTCAGATTTGCTGTCTTTTTAAAAAAAAAGATTTATTTAGGGAGCCTGGGTGGCTCAGTCGTTAAGCGTCTGCCTTCGGCTCAGGTCATGATCCCAGGGTCCTGGGATCGAGTCCCACGTTGGGCTCCCTGCTCAGCGGGAAGCCTGCTTCTCCCTCTCCCACTCCTCCTGCTTGTGTTCCCTCTCTTGCTGTCTCTCTCTCTCTGTCAAATAAATAATTAAAATCTTTTAAAAAAAATTATTTATTTATTTGAGAGAGAGAGAATGCGGTGGGGAAGGGACAGAGGGGAAGAGAGAGAATCTCAAATAGACTCTGTGCTGATTACGGAGCCTGATGCAGGGCTTGATCCCATGACCCTGAGATCATGACCTGAGCTGAAACCAAGAGTTGGATGCTTAACCGACAGAGCCACCCAGGTGACCCAAATTTGCTGTCTTTAACGTTGTTCAAGATCTGTTTGCAATACCTTTATATTTTACTTGGGTTTGTATTTTAGATTTATGAAGTCTGTCATTCTGTTTTTGTTGAAGCCCTAGACCTGTTTTGCTACAGTAGATTTTATCCAAATTTTCAAGTTAATAATTATAATACTACCATAATGATAAATTCCTTATTAAAAACTGCACTCCCTAGCATACCTAATCCTCTTCAGAAAGGGAAATACCTAGCATACCTAATCCTCTTCAGAAAGTTAAAACAAACTTGGGAAACACTAAACCAGACTCTACCAAAAACAGATTCTGAATTCACATCAGCAAAGTAATGACTCTAAAAGGCACCACAGGGGGAAAAACTAATGTGGTTTACAATAGCATTATTTGACTCTTGAACACGTTTCACCTAATACCTATGGATCTAATGTTCATTAAAACAAAAGAATCCAAAGTGTTTTTATATAATCTCATTTAGTGGTCAAAGGGAGAAAAAAATCATATAACTCCATTTGTGTTTAATACATCTTTATAGAGAGAGAGATTATACTAAAAACAACTTATGTTTTTTATTTCATGAGAAAATTGAATTCATTCTGACTTCTTCCATCTTACACTCACATTTACTGAGTGCTTCATTCTCTCTTTATTCTTTTTAATACAATGTTTATTATGTTCCACTGAACAGATGTAAAGTATTACTATGATGCTTCAATATAGTAATATAGTTTCCTTTTTTTATATATGAGTCTCTCATTTCTGAATCCAGCTTCTCATATAGTTTATATAGTTCCCGCCACCAACCATAACCTTCATGGAAGATCATGAAGCATCTATATCATTCTTTTGATAATGAGGCAAAAACAAAAATAGTTAAAAGGAATTTGTCTAACATTTATGAGAAAGACATTTTATCTTAACTTAGGGGTTTGTAATTCCAATCCTCTGGTTTGCTCAATACCCTCTTCCATTCATAGCAGCCAACAAGATAGGTCCCTGAAATACCCTGAGGCATGGGCAACCATGGATCCAAGCCACATACCTTCACTAAGATTCTAAGAAATAAAAGCACAGAAAATTTAAGCTAATTAGCCAAGATCACACAGCTAGTTAGCAGCAGTGTAGAAGAAATAATATGTTATTCATCCTAGTCCTTGCTTCTCTTTCTTATGGAACAATCCAGATATTTTTTAAGTTTCCAAAACCAGTGACTACTATCTGTAACATGTGTATACACACAGAAGCTAAAGAAATACCACATTTGGAAAAAGGCATCAGTGAGATGTTTTACTGGTCCATTTACTAAATCAAAAGAAAAATGACAGAAACATTTTCCTTTGGAAAATTAAATATAAGTTTATGTTTTTATATAAGATTTACTGGGAATATTTGCCTGTGTGTCCAGCATAAGCCTTGATATCATAGCCCAACTGAAGGGTCGATTGGTGTCAAGAATCCATATGTTGAAGGATTTCTAAAATCTTGTTAGTATGACACACAATAATACTTTTATGGTATAAATTTGAAATTAACACTTATTTATAAAAATATAAATAAATATAATGGAATATTATTCAGCCATAAAAAATGAAATCTGGTCATTTATGACAACATGGATGGACCTTGAGGACATTACTCTAAGTGACAGAGAAAGACAAATACTATATGATCTCATTTATATGTGGAATCTAAAAATATCAAATTCATAGAAACAAAGAGTAGAATGGTGGTTGCTAGGGGCTGAGGGGTGGGGGAAATGGGGAGATGTTGGGTACAAATTTTGAGTTATAAGATGAATAATTTCCAGGGATCTAAGGTGCAACATGGATACTATAGTTAACAATACTGTGCTGTATACTTAAAAGTTGCTATGAGTGTAGAGCTTTAATGTTCTCAACATGACAACAAAAAAATGGTATTTATGAGAGGTGAAGGATGTGTTAGCTAACCTTATTGTGGTAAGAATTTCACAATATATACATGTATCAAATCATCATATTGTACACCTTAAACTTATACAATGTTATGTGTCAATTATGTCTCAATAAAGCTGGGGGGAAAAAGAATTACTATATTTTGTCTTCATCATAAGTCTTGTCAGAGATAATGGAGAAACTCTATCTTAACTCATAAATTAACTTTGTATTTGCTTCTGAAAAACACAGAGATCTAGAAGATGGAATGATTGTTTTGTGGATATTAATATGCAAAACTTTGCTGATGTATATTATTTTAGAATTTCCTAGAAGACAAAAGGAGTAGGAAAAATTAGTAATTGGAACAAGAAATGCATGAGTATAACCTAAGAAGGCTGAGTGGGAACTTTATGGGATGATGCTTATTACCTGAATGTCAAAATTGATAGTTGGATTGGAAGGGAAAAGAAAGAAAGGGAGGGGAGGATAGTGATGTTACTTGACAAAGGTTATAGGAAAATTGAAACATTGTGTGATAGTGATTTGTGGTGGAGGAATGAGCAAGGTGTGTGGGACTGACAGGGGAGGGTGGGTAATGGGCCTCAATAGAATGGAGGATTTTTGTCAGTGAGGAGAGAGAGGAAAGGTTAGATAGTCACAGGGAGCCAATGATGCTAGACTGGGGAGTGTGGACTGGATATGAGTGTGAGATGACAGGATGAACAGTGGGCAGGGGGAGCAATATTCATCAAGCTCCTTCCATGTGCCAGTCAATAGGCCAGGGGCTTCACATTTATTATCTTACTGAAATCTACCTAGCAGCTCTCTAAAGGATAGTTATCTTTGAATCCATATTCATGCTCTGCTTCCCCTTATATTACAATGACTGAAGAGTTCAAGCACCTATCAAAATCCAGCCCTGCCTTATGTGCTCTGGATCCCATTGCTTCAATTTCTCTTTTTACTGGAACACATCCAATGGCATTCAAACATGCTCTACTCTCTTCTGTCTTAAATAAGCAAATGAAACTCTTCAACCTCCAGTTTTCCCTTAGCTACTGCCCCATTTCTCTACTCCCTTTCATGGAAAAACTTCTTGAGTTTTTCACATTCATTGATTCCATTTCCACACCTCTAATTGGCTTTTGAGCATAGGTAGTGGTGGAGAAAGGGGAACATTCCTTCCTCTTAAGTCCAATTCTCCAAAAGTGTTATGCTGTCATAATGGTTGTTAAGAATATAGTAAAAAAAAAAAAAAAAAAAAAAAAAAAAAAAAGCTATTAAAGTAAGTTATGGGAAAGCATGACCATGAGATAGATAAGTTAGTCACAGATTTTCCACTTTTATAAAATGTACTTGATCTCTCACCAATTGCCCAAACCCTGCTCCTCTGGCCTGGACACACCCACAACCTCATGCTCATAGTTCTGCTATTCAATCAATTCCAATCTGGCCACTGTCCATCTCAATCAACTGAAACAGTGCTTGCTAAACTCACCAATGACCACCATGTTGCAAAATACAATGGTAACTTCTTGTCTTCATATTATTCAGTGTCTCAGTAGCATCCAGTTAATCACGTCTTCTTTAACCACTGTTTCTCCTGGATTACTTGACATTATACTCTCCTGTTTTTTTTCCCTAGCTTGCTATCCAGTCATTCTCACTCTCCTTTACTTGTTTTCCTTTTTCTCCATGACCTTTAAATTTTGAACTGCAGGGCACTGGGGCAAAGGAAGCATGCATGGTGTTTTGTATCCCATCATACCACTCTGGTGGAAGAGCACAGTGGCTATAGAATCTCTTTCTAGGTACATGATTAGTGACTGAACCTCCAGTGCCCTGTCTCCTGGTCCTACTGGAAGATTAATTATCTACATTTTGCATTAACTCCTAACTTCTTCTTTACATCTCTGCTTTCTATCTCTATTTTGTATCCCTGCAGGAATGTGTTCTTTGAAATTTGTCCTTCTGAATCCACTTCTTACTTAACTAAAGTAGCAGATTAAAAGAGACAGAAAGGGAATATAAGGTAGGATCAATGCCTATAAGCTATAATGTCATAGCCTGGAAAAATGTCATATTTCAATAGAATGAGGAAAATGGGCTTTCGTTGGTTTGAAGACAGAGGGAATAATTTATAGTGACGATTAAAGGAACAAAATACATATAACTTGGCTTAGGGGGAGGTCTAAAGATCTGCAAATATCTCCATTTGTGCAAAAATTAGTAAGAGAAAATATTGATTTAGTTTAATAAATGGTACAAAGGGGCTGTAACTAACAATAATGAACTTACACAAAGAAACCAGAGAGGATGCAATGGAAATATTAGAATAAACTTATGGAGTAAACTGTGGAAAGTCCTTTAAAGGGAGTTTTACTAATGAAGGGAAACCAACTCTATGCAATGAAACAAATAGCAATTAGGTAAAGTCAGTGACATTCCCAACTGCAACCTTGCACAGCAGTGAAGAACACTAGTTCTCTGTCTTCTGTGTCCTTAATGGTGATGATAGTTCCTGGGCTTCCCAATATAAATGGGTTCTGGGTCAACTTCTGCCTATAGTCATCCCCTGATCTTTTAAAGACAATGATTACTAACTTGTTTTCACATCAGAGCACATATAGAAAAGGAAAATATGGTTGTGGCTCACTGGATATGAGAGGAGACTAGCCACAAAACCTAGCTGCTTCAAACTCTGCTCAACCATCCTAAGGATGGGATAAGTGGAAAGTGTACAGAACCAAGACAGGGGTTCTTGGTTCTCTCTAGACTTGGTCCTGCATTTGAAAATATTGTGGACTTAGATCTACTAATCATATTTAAAATGAATGAACTTATTATACATGGTGAATTGAACACAAGGATGTTTCTCCATTCCATCTTCCAGTCCCACTAAAATTTGCTAAAGAAATAAAAAAGGTATAATTTACCAACAAAAAATCAATCCCAATTGGCTAGAAAATGACAGCACACCATACATGGCAACAAAAATTTGGAAATTGGAAAGCAGATAGACAAGTGTTACATCGACTCAGCAGACCTTGGGTAAGTGAAACTTAAGCCTACAGAGAAGGGGAGTGGGGAGGCAAGAAACAGTACCGTTCTTTAAAAACTAGAAATATTAAAAACTTCTTCAAGCAGGGCAGTAGGGTGAGACTGAAAGCATGCAGCCCAATGAAATGTCTTTAAAGCAAGGAGTTAGACTCCTGCCACAGATCCATTTCCTACCCTGTCCTCCCAGACAGCTGCTTCTGCCATTCTCATTCTAGTTGAAGACTGAAGGTTTACTTTCTGGAGAAGCTTAGCCACTCAGGCTCTTCACTCAGGTCGAACTGAGGACAGAAGAGATGCCCTTATACTGAAAACAGGGTCAATAAGGGGAACTCTGCATATTGAACAGTAAAAGCTCCAATCCCCTTTCCATACTCAGCTCCAAGAAACTGGGAACCAGGTTTCTACATCAAAGTATACATTGGAGCAGGACAAAGAGTTCTAGGAGGGGAATCTCCAAGAAGAACATAAAACTGATAGTGTACTGATATCTATGTGTATTCAGAGGTTTTCAATTCTTTAGAGAATTTTGGGATGAATTGATTATTGGTAAATAGAAAACTAAGGAAAAAGATGAGCCAATTAATGAACACCAGAAAATTAAAGAGTCATACAAGAAAGGAAAGGTAATCATAATAAACTGGGTAGCTCAGCTATAAATAATGTTATACTGTCATAATAATGTAAATACTGAACTGATTTAATTAAGTGTGGTGTGTGCATTGGATGAGGAGGGCACTAAGGAAAGTTCAGTTCTCAGCTTATAATAAGAAGTCAGCCAAAACTATTTAAAACTGAAAAAAATGTTAAAATAATGGAGTAAGTATATAATTTAGATATGTATTGGTTAACACCAGAAAAAATGGAACAAAGAATTGAATGTAGTTTGCTTTTGGAGAGGATAGTGCAGGGGACTGTTCATTATAAGCCCAGTAGTGCCAGTTGACTTTTTAAAGTATATGCATTTCTTACTTAGGTTAAAAAATTACTTTTTGAAAAAAGGTATTTTGACTAAATAACCTTTGATGTCTTCTACTTTGAAAATTGATGACTGAAAAACTTGAATACTTCTAATCTCAAAAGCCTTACTCTTCCATTAAATTAGATACTACTTAAGAAGAAGCTACATTAAGACTTCCAAGCCCTTGGGGCACCTGGGTGGCTCAGTTGGTTAAGCAACTGCCTTCAGCTCAGGTCATGATCCCAGAATCCGGGGATCGAGTCCCACATCGAGTTCCACATTGGGCTCCCAGCTCAGCGGGGAGCCTGCTTCTCCCTCTGACCCTCTCCCCTCTCATGCTGTTTCTCTCTCTCTCTCTCTCAAATAAATAAATAAATAAAATCTTAAAAAAAATACTTCCAAGCCCTTAAAGACTCCCTAGTATGTGACATGCTCAAAGTACTCATATGCATCATTTACCACTGTTGTTAAAATTTGGTTAGGTAAATGTATTCCCTGCTACAGATGTAGAGCTGTTTTTACTTTAGATATTGCATGACTTCATATATGTCCTTCTTCTGAAAAATACATGGAGGGTAAATATGTGTTGAGGCAACCAAGAATTGAAAGCTACTATGAGTAGTATTAGTCTGACCAAGGAGGGAATTTTTTATGTCCCACAACTGACCCTCATCCCATCTTCCAGGATGTTCTGGTACTTAATTTCTCCTTGAATTACAACTTTTATGTCCTTATGTTTACTTGGTTTTTAGTGTTTACTTAAAAACTCCAGTTACCAGTTCTTATAGGTATCACTAGCAGTAATTCTAAAATTCCAAACTGAACCCATTTCTTGCCTCTTGGTGAATCCAAGTGCTGATTCTTCTCTGTTTCTCATTCCTGTCTTTGTCCAGTCCCTGCAGTGTATCCAGTGCATTACAAAAACAAACAAAAAAATGGTATTTGATTCACTAAGAACCTCTGTTATAATTTTAAATATAACAGGTTGGTGACCACCAAAATGCCATCTAAGTCTTGTTTAATAGTGGGATTGAGCTCAATGTTATTTCTTTTTGTATTCTTATTAGTTACTTCTCTATTAGATGCCATCCATCTTTCATTGTCCATTCTCCACGCTGCTTTGTTTACCCACATAAGAATTGACTTTTTTTTTTTTCTTTTTGGTACCAGACATAGTAAAAGGACCAACACAAGCAATTTGTCTCTAGGGCATTTTTTATCTCCCTTACTCTTCTCTTCCTCTCATTTATCACATCAAATCTTTTTACATGATCGTAATTCTCATCCTGACTTCTTTCATTCATGAATATCTAGAGATTCCCAGTGTGGTTCCTTTCACATGTTAGGAAGTATCCCATATCCAGGCCTATATTGCCCTCCCATATCTAACAAAACAGAACTGTCTAGAGGGTGGTCCAAGATGGTAGAATAGGAAGATCTTGTACTCACCCCCTCCTACAGACACACTGAATCTATAACTATATATGGAACAATTCCCTCTAAATTAAGACCTGAAAACTAGCTGAATAGCTCCTTCACGATGAAGGGTAAAAGGGCCACATGGAGATGGGGTAGGAGAGGCAAAGACTAAGTCCCATCAAAAAGCACAAACCTCCCAGTGTGGCAACCCACAGTTGGGAGGGATCTCAGAAATCCTGAGCTTCTCCCTGAGGAGCAAGGGATTTTTACCCCACATCAGGCACTTCAGCCCCTGGGACCTACAGTGGAGAGATGAGCCCCCAAAATGTCTGGCTTTGAAAATAAACAGGGCTCTTGTCCAGGAGACTGAAGGGACTGTGGGGAACTGAGATACTTCCCTTAAAGGGCTCATGCCCAGACTCACTTGCCCCAGAGGCTAGCATAAAAGCTGCAGTTTAAAAAGAGCCTGAACTATATGTGAAGGAGATTTATTCTTTTTAATTAATTAATTTATTTATTTTTAAAGATTTTATTTATTTATTAGAGAAAGAGAGAGCATGAACAGGGGGAACAGCAGAGGGAGAGGGAGAAGCAGACTCCTCGCTGAGCAGGGAGCCCGATGTGGGGCTCGATCCCAGGACCCTGGGATCATGACCTGAGCCGAAGGCAGACACTTAACCAACTGAGCCACCCAGGCATCTCGAGATTTATTCTTCTTAAAAATTGATTTATTAATTTGAGAGAAAGAGCAAGCATGGGGTGGGGGGCAGAGGGAGAGGGGGAGAATCTCAAGCAGACCCCGTGCTGAGCACAGAGCCTGTATGTGAGGGAGATTTATTTGCTAATCTTAAACCATCTGAAAGAGGGGTAAGGGCCTTTTGGACTCTCCCTGGGGCCAGAGGCACTGGCTGGTCCATTTTTCACTCTCCCTCTACCTTCATAGCACCAGTAAGCACACTCCAGTCCTGCATTCTCCCTTGGCCCTGCTAAAGCAGGTGGGTATACACAATCCACAAAGGGGATGCTCCTTGATCACATGACTCTGGTGGCCAGTGGGGCTTGTGCTTCTGGGTCTCACAGGGCTGTAAACATCAGATATATAGTTCTTGGCAGACTGTCATCCACAAGGCACTACACAGAGAGCAGACTAAAACATACCCCCAGTCTTTCTGTGAAAAAGGCCTATTTACTTGTCCCAGAGCTTTAGCGTGAGGGGCAATCTTCAGGTTTGCCACACATCTAGAGGCTGTGGAGGTACTGTCAGGGAATGTAGATTGGGGGATGCTATTTTTGCATTCTCCCTTGGACTTGCTACAACTTACTGGTAACTCCAAGAAAGGAACTTACATACACTTGTCTGAAGTCCTGATTTTTATGACTGTCGTCCAGATCGCCTAGTCTGGAGGCCAGCAGTGTTTATGATTGTGATCCAAGAGAATTGTATACACCAGCATACTTTAAAAGCTGCTGCCTGAAGGTCTGGCTTCCAATCAGCCTGAAACTAGGTGCTGGGTGAGATCCCTCCCATTGGAGCACTGACAGGTCTTGGGATACCCTCCACAACTGAGACCTATCAAGAATAAATCAGGCTGCTTAGACAATCACAAAGGTTTGATAGACAACCAAGAGCTAGAACAAGGTTGAAAGATAAGTTTCATCTCTTACACAAGGCCACAACTTCAACACTATGTGTTAGCCATTTTGCCTAATGCATAGAAAGAAATACAGAGTGTCAAGCAAAATGAGGAAACAGAGGAGTATATTCCAACAAAACAAAGAAACAAAAAAGAACAAGATAAAACCTCAGGGGAAAAAACCCTAATGGAATGGAGATAAGTAATTTACCTAATAAAGGGTTCAAAGTAATGGTCATAAGGATGCTCACCAAACTTGGGAGAAGAATGGATTAATACATTGAGAACTTCACTACTATAATGTATATAATTATACCTTAATTAAAAAAAAAGTAACTGTCTAGATTTCCATCCAGCTTGGGCTATGGTCTCTGCTAGAGAATTGGAACTTAAAACCTAATCCAAGTGGTAAGATTGAGATTTCTTTGATGTAATTATCCTCCCGGGTAATAGCTGTACCTTAACAGGCTCCTTCATTCTATATTATTTAAAGAAGGTACAGGTGTCTGTGTGTGTGCACATGTGTATGAGGGAATGGCAGCTAATAGCAGAGGAACAAGGTTGGGAGAGGTTTCTGGTGGCACTCATATCTCACTATGTGCAGGGAGTTACATATTCCCCTATGTAGAGACTTTTTTTTTTTTTTGAAGGTAGAAATTTATTTGACTATCTTAATTTTGGGTTGGAAGATGATACATATTTAATAGACACCATCTATTATTATATCAAAATATTATCACAACTTTGGTAATTTGCATTTCCTTCAGACGTCTTTTTTCTTTCAGACCTCCAATAATTTTGAACTCTCTATGTATGTTTGGTATGCCATTTTACTCTGTAAAATCAGTATGCTGTTTCAGCCAATAAAAACAGAAAATGGCTTTTATTTTGTTTTAAGTAATTAATCTCTTCATTCATTTATTTTTGGCAAGAAGGGGAATTCACTTCCATGAAGTATTTCCTTTTGAGTGATAATTCTTGATATTAGCTTGGGTGTTATGGTTTCAGTCCAGCTGCTAATGATGTAGGATTCCTATGCTCTGGAGAGAAGGTTTTAGAAGTAATTAAGTGTGAATGCCTCCTCATCTGCTTGTCTTCTATGCTAACAAGAGCTTTTCTTATTTAAAAGTGACAGCTTTAGCCTAATTTTTTTCAGAGTAGAGCACTTTAGGATTTGTGAGCTGGCCATGTATTCTCCTCTGATTCAATCATCATACTTTGGAAAAAGAGACAATATGATAGAAAATGAGGATGCTAACTGAAAAATAACTGTCAGTTTCTATCACCAAGAAAGATTGGATGACAAACATAGGTAATCTGGGGTGTTGATTCATGCCTAAAACATGGTTAATCTGAGAAAAAGAAATTCTCTTTCTGGAGGTCAATAGATAGGAGGAAAAGAGAAGAGAGAAAAAGAGATGGCAGGTATAGAGGAAACCCAATTAAAGAATGGTAATTCAGGGGCCCCTCTGTGGCTCAGTCAGTTAAGCATCTGACTCTTGATTTTGGCTCAGGTCATGGTCTCAGGGTTGTGAGATTGAGCCCCGTGTGGGGGCTCCCCACTGAACATAGAGCCTGCTTAAGATTATCTCTCTCCCGCTGCCCACCCCACTCTCTCTCTCCCTCTCTTAAAAAAAAGAAAAAATGGTGGCTCAACAGCCCGAAGGATTTGCTTTAGAAACAACTTCACAGAACACTATTGAGACCAATGCTAAGGCAGAAATGAGGAGGTAAGGAGACACTGTGGTGGGAGAAGGAGGAATGGAGACAGCACACGAGGAAGTGTGTCCATTATGTCAGTCTGGGTAGAGGAAGTGGAAGGAAAGGAAACATAGCTGTGAGGGGACAAGTTATTTCCCCATAAGATATTAATGAGGTTTTCATGGCATGTGTCATAAAGCACAGGCTAAGGAAAGAATTCATTTAACAATGGAGTAATCAGTCAAAGAATTGTAAAATTTTGCAGTGCTACTTCAGTGCTTTTTTTACTGATGATATTTTTTCATACTTAATGAACTATATCATTGGCCTGATTTATTTAGAGCAGGTATGTCCAGAAATATAATGTGAGTCACATATGTAATTAAATTTTTTCTGATAGCCAAATTAAAAAAAAAATAAGAAAATAAAACAGGTGAAATTAAACTTAATAATTTATTTGGCACAATATATTATTAAAATCATAACTTTACCAAGTAATCAATATAAAAATTATTGATGATATATAGTACATTCTTCTTTTTTACACTAATACTTAGAAACCTACTATTGTACTTACAGTGTCTCTTAATTTGGACTAGGCCCATTTCATGGGTTCAACAGCCATATGTGGCTAATGGCTGCCATATCGAACAGTATAGGTTTAGAGAAACTCTGCATCACCACTTATGAAGTAGTCTTAAAGACAAAACAAAGTAGAATTTGATCAAGCTGCTAAATCTTCACTGTCTAATACAGTAATCACTAGCAACATGTGGCAATTTAAATTAATAAAAATTAATTAAAATTAAGAATGTGTAACTTGGTTACACTAGCCACATTTTAAGTTCAAAATAACCACATGATATTAGGCTAATGGCTACCCTATTAGGCACCACAGGTTTAGAGACTTAATGCTTCTATCATCCAAACTGAAAACTAGAGAATAATGTCTAAATCATAGGGAATTTGTATTACTCTTGATTAAAAAAAACATTTCTTCTTTTGCATTTCATTCCAAAATCCTCTTTCACACTGAGAACTTCTTCCTGCTCCCTCCCCTCGATAAAACCTTACCATGGTCCTGCCCACAGGATGCAACATTGTCCAAGAATCCTGAAATTTTAAATTATATGGATGTCCCTTATCTTTCAATAATCACATTTTTTCAAGTTTTGTAGATGTGTGGCATTTTGTACTTGTAATATATGGCATATCTGGAAAAGAGTTGTTAGGAGTGAGTTTCTGAGCACGCTGACATACCTTCCAAAACGTTGTAATTTTAGCTGGCATTCTGAAAATTGTAGAATGTAGAGTTAGGAAATTAAAAAGAAAGAAAGAAAGGTGCAAACATACAACAATACTCTTTCTCCCCCCCCCCTCCCCACTTCTCATATATTTTAGGTATTTTTTTTATTGTCTATGCTCTGGGCAGTGTTCTAACTTGATATTTGCAAGTCAATGGCAAGGCCTGCTCAGCACCCAGGGAATTACATAGTCACAGACAATTAGTCTTTTAAAAGGTCTGCTGCTTGGAAATTTGCCACTAAACTCAGTATAGCCTCAGCACATAATGTAAATTTTTAATGATTATAACTTCTCTAAATTCAGCCTTTAACAAATCTTATAGTAGTGTTTTGAAACTTTTAAATCAAACATAACCCAATTAGGTTGGTATTTGATTAAACTGAACTGCCACTTCACTGAAGTGTTTAAATAAATCAACATTAATATGCTTTTACTACAGTAAATAAAGTTACGTCTATATAGTTGAAATGTCAATATCCACACATGGCTCTTGAAAATTAAGTACTCCCTGTACTCTGAATAATGAATCCAGTATTAATTTGGGGAAAACTATTGATTTCTTTTTATAGGCCTGTGGGAGTACTTTGCCCTAAAACTATAGAAGTTCTTAATTTTAAAAATAATAAACCAAATAGTTGTTGAATTCTAAAATCACTGAGTTGTCCTAATAATGATTCTGATTAATGATCTTTTTCTCCCTAAAATGAAATACTGATTGATCCTTCAAAGAATAGCTATAAGGAATCTTTTTCATTCTAATAGGATGAAATTGTTAGGAGACCTTTGGCTGCTTTGCTTTCCCACTTTACCAGCAGGTACTTGCATTGCTTGCCCAATAACAGATTTTCTATAACAGATAGTCTTCATCAAAGTTTAACTAGCATCAAGTGACAGGAAAAAAAAAAAAATCCTGTTTCTGTCCATAGGTGCTGCATGATGAACTTAAATATATTATCTAAGGGTAAAGAAAGCTTTTTAGTTTTTAAAGATTTATTTATTTATTCATTCATTCATCTGAGAGAGAGAGAGAATCTCAAGCAGACTCCACACTGAGCATGGAGCCTGATGCAGGGCTCCATCTCATGACCCCGAGATCATGACCCTGAGATCATGACCTGACCCAAAACCAAGAGTTGGACACTTAACCAACTGAGCCACCCAGGCACCCCAAGAAAACTTTTTAGAAGCAGGACTTAAGTATGCTGAAAAATGTAGCTTTCCATTTTCCATTTCTATTGCTGTCCAAGAGATAGATGCTATAAGATGGTGCTGCATTTTCCATGCGCTACATAGTTCCGCATTTTATTGATAGGCCATCTTTATGTGTCCTTTAGGAGCCTGTTTGATTTTTGACTAGTCCTCTGAATCCTGTATACGATGAATTTCAAAGTACACTAAATTCTTATTTGAGTACCCTCTGTTAGTGGTAAACCTGAAGCAAGTCTACCTTGGGACTCTTGTAAACTGGAAAGAGATGTTTTATACAGTCTATGCTAAAACATCTATGATTAGTTAGAATTAGGTTTGGGAGCAAGTGACAGAAAACCTTAAATAAGAGTGGCTTAAACAAAATAGGTTCTTTCTTTCATGCATTCAGGTGCAGAATTAAATAGAATGACTGGTATGGTCTAGCCCTTTGATCTTACAGCTCTTCCATGGCTGGCCTCCATTCTGAAAGGTACCCTGTGGTCAAAGACGGCTTCCTCCAGCCATCATGTCTGCATTCTAGCCAACAAGGAAGAAAGGGAAGAGAAGGGCAAACTCCTCCCTTTAAGGGCATTGCCCAGAATTTGCATACTCTACCTCCACCTGTATCTCTTTGACTGGGACTTAGTCTCTTAGCCACAAGTAGGTACAAGGATGACTGGGAAATAGTCTTTATGCTGGGTGACTGTAAGCTCAGCTAAGAATTTGGAATTCTGTTATCTCAAAACAAAGGGCCCTGTTGGGGGGAAAACTAGGTGTCTGTGTCATACTGTTCTCTGGCATGGAACTCTTGGTCAGCAAAAGACCATTGCATGAACCTGGCAGCAGCTGCTAGAAAAATAAAGTGACTATGTTTCTGGTAGAGCTTCCTAAAAGAATTACTTATAATGCCTTTTTTCCTGGCTTGCTGTATTTTCAGAGCCCCTCTCACCACAGCATATGAAAACTCCTGCTTCTCTAATAGGTCTTAAAATGCCTTAGATTTCAGCTGTTTATCAAAACTTCCTATACTGCCATGATAAGAAGTTACTTTCCAATTTTCCACCCTGGCATAATATGTCATGGGGAGAAAAAAAAAATTGAATTGTTTTCTCATGTGCCTGAACTTTTATTCTTTTCCAGTTTTGCCCTTTTTTAGTTGCCACACATTGAAACACCTCTGCTGACATTAAAACTGTCTACATAACCCCAAATTAGTAGAAGTTTTAGAGTTGATTAAATAATAATAACCACCACAGTGTTTTGAGTACTTACTCTATGCCAGGCATTGTGGTATGTGTTTCACTTACATTATCTCATTAAATCTACAGAACAACCCAAAAAGGTAGGACTATTATTATTGCCCTTAGCTTCTAAATGGAGAACGTGAAGTTCATAGAAGTTACATAATTTACCCAAATCCCCACAGCTAGTGAGTAATACAGTCCAGGATTCATACCTAGGAAAACTGAATCTAGATTCCCACCAAGCCTCCTCCCTGGCCTTAACAACAATATGCCCTGATTAGTTGACATTATTCTATATGAAAAAAATCTAAATCTATGCTGTTCAATATGGTAATCACTAGCCACATATGGCTATTTACATTTAAATTTGAATTCATTGAAACAAAATTAAAATCTCAGTTCTTCAGTCATGCTAGTCACATATGTGCTCAGGAGACATGTGGCTGGTGGCTATCATACTGAATAGTGCAGGTATGGAACATACGTATCATCATGGAGTCTCTTGGAAAATACTGATCTAGATAACTCAGGTCCTAACCTGGATATCTTTTTAGCCTGAATTATCTGCCTGTCAATAGAAAGAAACAGGTACAGTATCTTAAAGGAGATATTGACTGAATTTATCATTTTGCCTCATAAATTTCACATTTATAAACAAACATTTGAGTGAAAAATATGAATATTTCTTGAATACTGTCTCTGAAATCATCACCAACCCATTACCATGTCCTCATTATAACCCTACTTATTGTTATATAAATGTGAATATTTTACACTTGATCTTAGCCAAAAGGCCAAGAAGTGATAAAATATGAATATTTTAGTGGTAAAATCATGTCAGACATATCATATCAATTCTATATAGTCCGTGTCTGATAGTACACAGCTTGACCTGTATAGCATACATGACATCTGTTAGTCCTTTCAATGTTATAATAGGATAACTTTGGTTCTTATTACTTTTGGCATTGTGCAGTGAATGTTTTGACAATTGTAAAAGTAAAATGAGAAATGCAAAGATACATATCCGTGTGTAGCAGCTAAGCACAATTACTTCTAATCTTTTCCTTTGATATTTTATAAATTTATATTAAAGACTAAAAGGTGGGTACTTAAAAAAGAAACTGGATTCATGTGTGGATTTAATATACAGTCAAATGCAAATTCCTATCCTTTAGAAATGCCAATAGTTACAACTTCAAAACCTTTGTGGTAAATGTACTGTCTTACTAAATCATGCCAGCTTTTATTGAAAAAGCCCAGTGGGTTTGCCTATTTGAAAATGCTATATTGAAAGAGTACTCTGGTGGTTGGCCAGGGAAAGAGCAACCAAAATGCCTTAATACACTGCTGCATTCAATTAGGCCCACTTTTCTTTTTTCAAAGGTGAAAGGGGACACTTTTAACTTTAAAAAGCAACATTTTCCTGTAATTTAAATATCTATTCTTTGTGTGCCTAAGAAAACATATTCAGAAGATAAATTAGCAAACACCTCAGTTATTTTATTTTTTATTTCTATTTTTATTTTTTTAAAGATTTTATTTATTTATCTGACAGAGAGAGACACAGCAAGAGAGAGAACACAAGCAGGGGGAGTGGGAGAGGGAGAAGCAGGCTTCCTGCAGAGCAGAGAGCCGGATGTGGGGCTTGATCCCAGGACCCTGGGATCATGACCTGAGCCGAAGGCAGATGCTTAACGACTGAGCCACCCAGGCACCCCACCTCAGTTATTTTAATTTTGAAAGAAAAATGACAGGTTTCTTCCTGAGCATCACAGCCAAATTAGTAATTTTCCTAACTGTATTATTTCTGACTTAAAGAGCTCCAACTAAAAATAATAAAATGTCATATTAAGGAAGCATATATTCTCACCTCCATATACTGGAATTTTTCTTAGCACTAATAAGTGTTCTCGAACAAAAACAGATTTGCATTTCAATCAAAAGAAAAACAGCTATGGGACAGAGCAGTGATGGTCTTTCAAAGTTCCATTTCAATGCACCTCTGAGATAAAAGGAGGCTTCTGACAATTTTTAGCACCCTGTGTTGCATTGTGTAATTTGAGGTACTATGTAAAATCCAAAAATATACTTGGTCATTATAAAACCCACACCTCTGAACTGGTTAAAAAAACAAGTATTCTAGGAGTGCCTGTGTGGCTCAGTTGTTAAGCGTCTGCCTTCGGCTCAGGTCATGATCCCAGGGTTCTGGGATCGAGCCCCGCATAGGGCTCCCTGCTCTGCGGGAAGCCTGCTTCTCCCTCTCCCACTCCCCCTGGTTGTGTTCCCTCTCTCGCTGTCTCTGTCAAATAAATAAATAAAATCTTAGAAAAAAAACAAGTATTCTAAAGCAGGTATGATAATTGCAGTCTTGATTTGAAGAAATGAAGAAATTTAGGGTTAGGAGAAACAGTTAAAATCATCAAAACTAATCCTTTTATTTGAGAGAAAAGAAAACATAACCCCAGATAACTTATCATTAGCAGTGGGTATATAGATCAAACCCTGAATTCTGAAAGAGGACATCAGAATGTGGGTCTCAGCTCTAAGATTTATTGTGTGACTTAGGCTGAGTCACTTTCACTTCCCCTGGACCTCTTTCCTCCTCTGTAAAAAAAAATGTGAAACTCCTTTTAGATCTTAGGGTCTGTGTATGATTTCTTGTTATTTGCCAAAGTTTAAGCAGCTAGTTAGTATTTTACCAGACTCTAAGACACTAAATTAACCAGAATACATTATGATGGTGATGGTGATGATGATGACGATTCATTTAATTTGGGAAAGAGGCTAAACCCCAAGCAAGCTAGTATCAGGAATTCATTTTAAAAAATGGCTTCTAGGAAGTATTTTTAAATATTTAATTAAATATTTCAATCCATAATCTTAGACATTCTAATTTTCCATCTCCTGCTCTGAAAAGTGAGTTCTGATATGCACAGTGATGACCATGAAGTCCTGAATGCTCATCATTGCCAGTAAAAACTCAAATCTTTATACTAGATTCACTCGCTTGAGCTGGAAATTTGCCTTGAGAATTTAAAAATAATTTTTAACAAGAGTTAAAAACAACAAAAATGCTTTCTTCTCAACTTTTGGTTAGACAGTTCAGTTACATACAATATCGCATTCACCAAGCATACTTGTTAATGAAGGTTTTACTGTACATTCTTTAAGCTAGCTAGTAAGTTAGTTAAGTGGAGCAAGTGAATTTTTTGGCCTGGCTAAATGCCTGCACTGATGTAATCGCTTGGATTTTACTGTACTGTTTAGTAAAGAGCAAATTATAGGAACAGTGACATATGTAGGTTTGGCTAAGGCAAAGACACTTTATATATGATGCACATAGTCAAACTTTAGCAGACATAGTTGAAGTTGTTGCTACCATTATTACACAGTTTCCCAGACATCTCAGTAAATGATACTGAGATCACTTACCTACTTCTGAGAACAATTGTTAGTCCATTCTCTTCTCTGGCCTATTTCCTGTGCCAAGTCATAATTTAGCTACTTCCATCTAGCAGCTTTCCCTTGCAGTGAATCATAGGATCTTTCTATTGTGAGGAAGGAACTGGGGCTTTTCATCATTGTATCTCTAGCATGAAACACAACATCTAATACATAGTAGATGGTTCATAAATGACTAATGAACTAAACAATGGAACAGGAAGCAGGAGTTATTTTTGATTAATAGGTTGCTCTTTCAGGGCCAGTTTTGTAGTTATCTTAAATTAGATCCCTTAAATTCTATCCAAGATGGAACAGCATGTTTTCCAAATGTATTTAGAAATTTACCTTTCCCTTTTCCTCCCTTTGCTGTCAATGAGAGAAAATTGGCCAAATTTTTTTTATAACAAATGTCTTTCATAGTTAGACAGACATAGTAGAGTAAATTTGTTGACTGAATATATTGGAAACAAAGGAAGCTTACAGAACAAAGTAGAACCATTTTGCAGATTTTTTTCCCTTTGCTCCAGGAAAAAAAAAAAAAAAAAAATATATATATATATATATATATATGTATATATCTTAGAATTAACTCAATTTAGATGATGACATTGACAAAGTGAAGAGGGTGTACCCACAGAAAGTAAGAGTTGACACACTAAGCAAGTAATTTTTCCTTAAGTATGAACATAACTCAGCATCAAGTGAGGGAGCTGCCATGTCAGTTTCCATGATTAAAGCCAAATATTGTAATGAGGGTAATCACACAGGCAGTTTTCTGCCTAATTATTTCAAAGCTTAAAAATGCAGGAGTAGGATCAAGTCCATTTTACTTTGAAGTGAAATCCTGACAGCCAAGAGCAAAAATGTTTGTAAATTGTTGGCGGATAATTATCAACAGTTGTCTGCTTCAGAGGTAAACTCGAATATGCATGCTAGGAACATGCTTCTGTTGACTGACCAATAACTGAGGTACTGGAAGTGCACTTCTTGTTGGAAGAGTTTGGTTTCTGCTTTATCACTGATTAAAGAAGAATCTGGTTTAACATCAGCTACAATGTTGACGATACACCCTACACTAAACAATGGTAATATGCTCTTGCTTCTATCAGCAGCATATGAGCTAGGCCTTTTTGCCAGCAAAATTAAGGGCTGGTCTTTGAGGACTTCACATTTCCATCCTTGATCTCTGTGCCAAAGCATCTAATCAAGGAGCTGGCTTTGTTTATCTTGGTATCTACTTACCAAGACCATTGCAACTAAATGCTGAGAGAACTTCAGTGTATCTCATGGAAAGTATTGAACAATGTTCTGCTTTAACCCTCCTGAAAAAGGTTTGGAGCCACTCAGTCTGAGTAACTCCTAAACAGGTGGGAATTGTGCCTGTCAGTGACCTGTCAGCCAGTTCCCTTTGAGTCAAAGGGAAATCAAACCTGTTGAGTTTCTAAAACCTACTGGCCATGTGAAGAAAGCATTTTGAAATGATTTGGAGGATTGCATGTTTTATGCTATATAGTTTTCTGGAAACAAAGCTATGAAGATGAAACACGCAGCTCAATATAGTAATTAGGTTTGATTGAAAAAAAATAAAATCAAAACCTGACGGTAATGCAATGTCTAGCCCCTGATGAGCATTGGGTCCAATTTAAATAATTAGAAAGGTCAACTAGAAAGGAAAGGATTTGAGAGTTCAAATGATACACACAGAGAGACAATATTGTTTGATTTCATTTTGACATGTAATAGAGCTTCTGTAATGGGGTTTGATGAAAATTAGTGGTTGTAAAAAGGTCTCCTGGGTGATTTGATACCTAATCTCATGTTTAGGTGATTATTTATATTAATTCATTTCTTTCAGACTCATATAAATTTCTCTTACTGGCATCTCATCCTAAATAGCACTCTGGTTAGGCATCCCTTTCTGCTCCCTGCCAGGGCAAGAAGTGGGGCAAGGTGGGTAGGAGCAGGGAGTCAGGACTAAAACTACTTTGAGAAAAATCAAAGACTGGGAGTATGGTCTCAAGAGATTAACCTAGTGTCAGTCTTGGAGAAGAGCTAGAACTGATAAATATGAAGGACATTGCAAAATATAAAACTCTCAGTGTTCAAATATATAAAAGCTATCCCTCTTATGTAAAATACTGCCAGTGAAGTTGTGTTGTCATAGTTGTTTAAAGAAATGTGTGTGTGTGTTTACTGTACTTTGTTTTAATTTAATGGTTGTTTTACAAGTTGCAGTGATTAAGACCTACTGCATAGAAGATGTTGCCTTAGGCAGGAGCTGTGTTAAATTTGGTAACCATGATAGGATACCTGGCTGTTTTGAGGTTTATCTGTGTTTGTGTCTCTTTTTTCTAACCCCATTCCTTGCTTTCCAACTCTGGAAGGAAGTGCCCTGAGGTGGTTTTCAGATTAGTACTGCTTTTACACAGTGTGTAAAAGGGAGGCTGGAATTAGCTGAACATTGCAAGTTACTGGTGGTGGGAGAGACGGGGAATACGGCTGAAGGGAGGTGTGAAGATTTTGAATGGGAGGCAGGCTGAAATGTATTGGCACAGAAACCTGAAAGGCGTTCTGTTTTGAAATATTGATGCCAAAATTTTCCTTTCTTTCCCCACTCTCAGAATTCTATCTCTTCTTTGCTTCTCCCTAGTACTTCAGCGGGGCAGTTGTCTTTGTTCTCATCCCAGAACATGTCTTCATCAGTTTCCCAAGCGATCCTGCCTGCTTACCACATCCAACCCTTGTTGACTATTAATTTTTAACTACTTTATATCCAAAATTATACTTGATTTCCTGAGTAACAGTTTCCTGAAGCAAAACCTGTTAGCATCAACTGTGATACTGACTAAACTCAAATGTGTCCTCAGAGCAGCTGTTGACATTTTGACTGACACATATGATGGTTGTAAGGGGCAAAGCAAGTGGATTTTGTCAGTTACATCAATGCCTAGACTCACCAGCCCCATGGGAATGTATTTTTGACTGGTGTCTCAGGGTTGTAAAACTCAATATGGACCAACATGGATTTAATAAATACCAATGTGGCTTACGGGAAGGGCTTATGAACTCTCAGTCTGTATACTCAAATAATTTGTGTTTTGATGGTGGGTAGCCTTTCATTTGTTACCATGGCTGTCCCTTTCCCTCTCAACACACATTTTTAATTGGCATTTATAAATATGTGTCAGTACAAATAAGGCAAATTAGGGCAGGGTATAAAAAGTAGCACCAGGAATATTACAGTGAACTTTGCCTTAAAACTAAGACAGAGAAGGCAATAGACTTCTACATGACATGCCAAAACTCTCCTTCCCAGATTCCTATTTGAAATGCTGAGTTAATGTGCCATCTCTTTAAATATAGACCATATTTCAAGCATATTCTGGACCAGAAGTCATATAAGAAAGGTGCTTCAAGAATTTTGTACTTGGAAAAAAAAGAATTTTGCACATGGGGTAAATTAGAAGGATTGGTTAGTGCTGATGAATTAAAAAGGAGCATCAGTTCTCTAAGTTAAGATTTCAGTTTTCAGAAAAAAAGTTAGAAATCACCTCTCATCGTCACCAGTGTGTAGACCAAAGATTCTTAATGAGATATCCATGAAACTAAAACACACACACCCACGTATGCATGCACACATAAACAAACATACAGAGACTTCAGCCAAATTTTCTCTCCACTGGAAGTTCAGATTCAGTAGAGCTGGAGTAGGGCCTGAGCATATGCATTTTTAAATGTGCCATAGGACATTCTGATGTAAAGTCAACGTTGAAAATCCCTTGCCCCAGATTTTTAAATTTGGTCTGGAGTTTGATGCCATGTAGGTGCTTTATTGTGTAACAGATTTATTTAACAAATATTACTTGCCAGGGACTGTTCCAAGTACTTTAAAATATTAATTCACTTAATATTTTCATATCAACTCTATGAGGTAGGTGCTATTATCACCATCCCCATTCTGAAGATAAAGGCAAAGAGAGGTGCTTAGCTTATTCAAAACCATGCCAATAATCTTTTATCATAAGTAAAAAGATATTAAAATGATACCCTATAGAAATGTATTTATTATTCTTAGTTGTATTGTTAATTGATTAATTGATATATAATTGTTAATTGTATATCAATGTCCTATAAACATTGTGAAATAACTATGATGGTACCTTACTTATGACATTAACCCGAGTGGGAGAAGATACCTGGATTTAGCTTATGAATATTAAGGAGTACATGAAATAACTTTACTCTTAAAATCTCCTAAAACTAAATGAATAGCTAAAGAATAGGCTCTCGAGTGAAACTTTATTCTGGGGGAAGGGGAGGAAAAAACATGACACAAGTCAAATATATTTTAGCATATGAATGGTTGCTACTATCATTAAAGCTTATGATTGTAGTCTTCATTTCATGCATTTTTACAAATAATAATAATAAACAACAACCCCAGTCTTCCTGATGACCTTAAAATGGACTCAAATAATATCAATAGTATGGTCTGTTACTACCAAATTCAGCAGCAGAACTTCAGAATCTAGTCCATAAATTCACTTTTCTGTGTTTGTTAATCCATGGTGTTCTGCTGACCTTTCAAAACTGTCTTATTAGTAAAATAGACCAGAGGGCAATAAAGAGACCTGGTTTTCTAATTTCTAGTTCTGAGACTAATGGTCTCTATATTCTCTCCCATCTCAAAGCCTCAATTTCTTCATCTGTAAAATGGATGGGTTGGCTTTAGATGATCTCTCCAAGGTCTCTACAGTATTAACACTCTGTTAAGAGCCACTGTGATAGGAAGCACATGACTTTTATTTCTTCAAAGTAATTATTTGTTCCTACCTACATCCTGGGATCTATGAGTAAGCATCAGTTAGAATAAATGTAGTGCTCTGTGGTAGACAGCTGAGTTCTCTTGCCTAGCAGAAATGAATCTGTCAGCTTTCATTAGGTGTTGTCAGGTAACATCTTGCTCAGTGATAGATTGAGCCAGAAGCAGTGTTGGGCTAACATTCAATTATACCATGGTTCTAAAAGGACAGTGCATTATATTCTTTTTTATTTTTTAAATCTTTTTTTTTTCAGTTTTATTGAGATATAATTGACATATCCAATTTTTTTTAAGTAAACTCTACACCCAACATGGGGCTCGAATTCATGACTCTGAGATCAGGAGTTGCATGCTCTACAGACTGAGCTAGCCAGGTACCTCTATATTCTTCTTTAAATTCCCATGAATTGGGATACCTCAAAACATGTAAAATGGTTGATGAGATACAAGAATTTTTTCCCTACACATTTTAATGCTTTCATTTTGAGATTGTTGCTGCTATATCTGGTTTTACCATCTTTTAAAATTTGTAAAGATCAAAAGAAAAGTTTTCTGGAAAAATTCATTCTGGTAATCACTACTGAGCAAAGTTGCTCTTTGGCCTATTGTCCCCCAAGACAGCAGAAGGTGAGGAGAACTTTCTAGGGAAAATGGTCCAAAAAAGATCAAGTTGGGGGTAGTGGTTAGGAAGTGAGGGAGGATTGAGGACTGTGGGGTAATCATTTTTTTTTCTTCCAACAGAAGTTGAATTGTCAGAGCCTCTTCACTATCAACTTTTCTCCTTTAATCTAATAGTTAGAAGCTGTTGTTCTTATTGAGATTGATTTTCTCTTTCTCACCTTACTCCATCAGCCTTTTTGGTGAGGAGCCATGGAATAATTCAGGACATTCTTCCTAAGGTATCAAAAAAAAGTCAGCATGGCTAGCCTCAGGTCCTTGGCCCATTGCTTGGGTGATGAAGGGCTTGCTATAACTTCTTTTGCTGGGCATAGGATGGCTTGTGATTTTCTTGATGTGCTTATTGCCTGATATTTCAAGAGTTGCTCTAAATTTGGCTTGGGAATCTCTTGGACTGGGCAAGGCTAGGCTGAAGGGACTGTTTTGCTCCTTGGAGAAGAGTATCTCATAAAGGCTCCTTATTATCTGGGGAAAAGAAAAAAATCCATCCCTCTGCCCCTGGCCTCAGCAGAGCCTTTTGTCCTAATTAATACTTAATTTGGCAATGTTTTGTGTGTGCCAGACACCAAGGAAATAGCCAAGTAGAGTTCCAATCATAAGGTAATATGAGGTAATAGAGGTAAATATCCTCTACCAGGAAGGGCACTGGAAAGATGGAAAAAAGATTGCTTGCAAATTATCTTATTTTTAAAAAGAATTATGTTTTCTTAGATTTTAAAAGTAATAATGAATATATGCACCATTCAAACAATGTGAAAGCATACAGAATAAAACATGAAGGTCCTCCTTAATCCCTGCCCCATCCTCAGTGGTTTCATTTGCTATTTTCCAGTTCCCTTTTTATGTATTTACATACACATGTATATATAAAGCTATGTGATTTTTTTCTTTGTGTCTAATAAAACTTTCTGTGATGTGGGAAAGTGTTCTAAATCTTCGCTAACCAATATGATAACTATTAGCTACATGTGGCTTTTGAGTACTTGAAATGTGACTAGTGTGAGTGAAGAAATAGGGTTTTCATTTTAAATAATTTTAATTAGTTTAAATTTTAATTATAATAGCTGCATGTGGCCACTGACTATTATATTGGACAATGTAAATCCAAATAGCAGGAATCAGGAACTCAGACAAGAAAATAGCAACAGTGTGAGTATACAATTTATGCGTACATGGGTACCAGTGTTTTCCTGGAGATGCATCATCTCATTTAATCTTTACAACCCCCTGAGATAGGTTCTATTATTAACAGATAAAAGAACTGAGGCACAGAGAGGTTAGGTACCTTGTCCAAAACAACCTAGCTCCAGAAAGTACCTCCCTGAGCTTCAGCCTGTGGGGAACCATGTGGTGCACTGGAAATGGCATGAGCTTTAGCACAGACAAAATTAGGTTTGAGTCTTCACTTAGTGGACTCCTTGACCATGTGACATTGGCAAGTCACTTAGCCTCTTTGTTTCTTGGTTCTAAAACCTATAAAATAGGGCTTATAATACTCTCCTTCTTACCATCAATGTGACATCTACTTTAAGATGGTGTATGTGCTTTCCCCTCTTCCATCATCCTTCTCAACAATTTGCCTTTGGGTGATGATTATCTACCTATAGTTGGGGATATTGTCATGAGCCATGAACCAGATTAAAATTAAATGAGTTTAAAACAGATTAAAATTAAGCATACACATTGGTCTTTGTGGCCAGAATTCTAGCCAGCTAAAATAATCGAGATTTACCCTCAAGGGAGATAAGGAAGTCTCCTGAACTACCACACTAAGTATGAAGCTAAAGGTAGGGAGAGCTTGGTTTGCTGGAGATTAATTCATTAATGCCTAAAATTTGTAGTCAGAGTGTAGGTCAAGTTCCAATTCCAATGCTATTATCTGTGTGACCTTAGGAAGGTCACCCATCCTCTTTCTATATCAGTTTTCTCATCTATAAAATGGTGGGCAATAATAGTACCTACCTCATATTGGGAGGATTCAGTGACAAGTGCATGTTAAGTACTTAGAGCCTAACACAAGGTATGCAGCAGAAAGTGCCAATAGTTCAGTCATCACCACCACCAATCAGGGAGTGCAGATGCTGATGACTTAGGTTCTGCTCTCAACTCTGCAACACCCTCAAAGACAGAGGGCAGTTCCCCAAACTCCGTGTGCTTCAGGTGTCTACTTTGTCCAAACGGGATAATGACAATTCTTCGTATAGAGTTCCTGTGATAATTAATTAGAAACACCTCTTGCATACCTAGGATATATAGATCTACCCACCTGAAGTGTTGTTTTAGAGTCACCCACCTGCAAAGGAGACCGTTTCTTTGATGTACTGGGATTTGTCCTGACTTTAGGGTAGATTTCATGAGATATCTAATTTTTTTACTGGGCCATCTCTCCCACTTAACATCACCCCCAATTACATGCTGTCATGTAACAATTGAGGAAAGAAAATATTGCAAGCATATTTCCTTGAGATTCAGCGCTGGGGTTGTTTTGTATTCTTGATTCTCCCTTCATTTTCTTAATTCTGAGAGAAATGTAGGCACTTCTGACTATGTGGTTTATGAACCTTATCACAGTTTGATTGGAATAATGCATCTTGTAACACATTTGAAGTGCATGCCTGTGATATACCCCATTGCATGAGTGTTTCTCTAAGATCTACTGGCAACGCCAGTCTGTTTAAAGGAAGTTGTTAAATGTTCATGTAAGAATGTTTATGAAGCTCTTCCAGAAAAGGATACTGTGTAAATCATAACATCAACCCAAATGGTTAATAATGATCTCCTGTTAATTCAGGTTAATTGTGGGAGAAACCAGTTTGAACTGGTGGTGAATCTAAACAGTAGAATATGTGAAAAGGAGTGCTGGGTAGTTGGTGATGAATAAGAATCATGCTGGGCCTGCTTTAATGAAAGATAAGATTCATTTGTAATTGTAATCACTGTAATAATGGGATGGAATTAAAGTATTTGAAAGTACAGTTTGGTCTATTAAGTAGTTTGAATATTCCTCCAGCATTCCTGTTTATACCGTTAATTTGCTTAGCAAAGCCTTTCTTCATTGATAATGCAAGGTCAATTTAAGCCCAGCCTGTGTTCAAATGATCTCCAAACACAAGTTTTCATGAAGTCCACATTAATGAGGACTTATTACAATAATAAATCTAGAAAGATCAAAACCTGGAGAAAGCTATTGGTTATGCTGTCTTTTATTTTACTTAATTGCTTTGTTTTTTCCTACTATAAATTTCACCTTTAGTGCTACTCTACATGTGATGTTAGGATTAGAAATCTGAAAACACCAGAACTAAATGTGTATTTTTAAATAGAGACCAATTTATTAGTGCCAGTTAATCTTCAATGAGTGTAACATCAATAAAGTAAGTAGATAATACAAAAATGTTAATTTTTATTGCTAATCTTAAATTCTGCTTTAAGGTGAAGAAAAACCTTAATATTATGGCTCAAGAGTCAAGTCACACTAGATTAGCATTGTTGTACATTAATAATGAAAATACTTGAGCCTGATTAGTGTCACTTAAAAGTTTTTGTGAATCAGGGATATGGCCTTACAAATTAAACAGTTTCAATACCGGATAAAGAGTCTAGGGAAATAATTCTTATTAAAAAGTTAAAACCTTCACTTCTCTTCTAAGGGAAAATTTATCATTGGTATAGAATTACATACCATTCGCTCTGCAGCCTGAAAGGATGGAACTTTGCAGACTATAAAAGTATAATAAAGGAACCACTAAAATTGATTTTCATTTAAGTAGATTACCAGTGTTTTCTTCCTTAAATGGAAGGAGTGTTCTGTACTCCTCCAACCTATTTTCAGCCATGATACTCTTTCTACATGCACGATTAGACACCACTCCATTTGAGGATGCTTAAATGTCCCTTGTTACTCCCATCCTCAACTCCAAAACCTTTTTCAGCTTAGCAAGAAAAGAGCAAACCTATAAAAATCAATGTGCAAAAATTTCTAGCAAGTGTGAACTAAATTGTAAGGTAGGCAAAGAGGGTCACCATTATTTTTCTTACTCTCTGCATGCTTCTCTTCCTCCAATCCTGCCCAGCTCTGATATACCCAGTGGGCTTCACCCTGGCCCAGGATTTTCTAGTGCAATGCACCAGACAAACCTGAACTCCCCTCCCCCCCTTCCTTTTCCACCCCGATTGACTGCAAAACTTACTTGTTCTGACTGGTTTTATCAGACCCTTGCTATCTGTCAAGAGTGTTATTATTAATAGTAATAGCAGTGAATCATGATGTAACAATGAAAACAATAGCCAGTGTTGAGTACATTGTTTTATTGTGCTCCAGACACTCTTCAAGCATTTTACATCCCGTACTTCATTTAATCCTCACTTCTACAGATGATGAAATTGAGGCTTAGAAAGATTAAATGACTTGTCTAAGGTACCATAGCGAGTAAGAGGACTCACTCTTGTTTGTTTAATTCCAAGGGTCTAATCTCTTAACCATTGCTAGTCTATACTGCCTTCTTAGTTTTAGGAAAAGCAGTAAGAATTAATATCCCAGAAAGTGTTTTGAAAGAGTCATTACTGGTTGTTATCTCTTAACTATCTATAGTTCATTATCAGATTTTGCTGCATTCTGTCTTATTAAAAAAGTAGAGGGAAGGAAGAGGATAAGGTGAGGTGAGGAGAAGAAGATGAGAAGGAAAAGGAGGAATAATTAACTCTCAGCCTGGAGTGGACAGTTTGCCTTAGTTGAGCACCCAAATAGATAACCTCTAGACCTCTCATTCTCCTTGGTGAGGTGCAGGCCACCCAATGCTGAGTTTATATAATGAAAATGATATACATATTCCCTATCTCCCTTCTCTGTCCAGGTACAAATTCCTGGTCTAATCATTTGTGGCCAGGGTAGCAGGACTGGTTTCATTCAACACAAGTTATAGAAACTTACGTGAGAAAGAACTCTTTCAGGGCACTTTCCTTAAAAGGTCTATAAATACAGGCATGGCAGGCCTGAGGTTACCCGACTTCTCTTAGAGCCTAATAAGTACAAATCGGTATGATTTTCCTAGGGCTAAATCAATTGGTGGACAATATAAGAATTGAGACAACCTCCAGATGAGAAGAATTAGCTTTGTCTCAGGTATGAGAGTTCTTCCAACCCCAAGACTATGTCCTGAAATATTTGCTGCTACACTTTTGCTTCTATCCCACTGCCAAAGTCACTACTGTCTCCTGGGTACACTCTGGGATCTTACTGGTTTCAAATCCCATTCCTAATTAGCCATACATGATTCTGGCTATCTGAGTTTAAAAATTCTTTTGTTTTCTTTAATATGAACTATAAGAGCTCAGTATCCAGCTGGCCCTAGATACTTAGGGGAACTATTGAGCTCCGTTTTAGTGGCAATTGCCTTTGCTGGTTGAAAGGTCTGTTTTGCTCTCCAGCTGTGTTTGTGTGTTACTTATATAAATTAGCTACTTTTGGAACTGCAGGTGATTTTAAGATAAAAAACTTTTACTTTGATAAAAGCATAAGTAGGAGCCATACCTTCTGAAACTAACCTGAAGTGCATACTCTTGCATCTGTTTCCTGACCAGGCTCTAGCTTTCTTCTTCAAGTGGAACAGCCATTCACCAGAGATGTCCTGGAGCTCACTGCAAAGAAAGCATGCTCTCAAAAGTGCCCCTGGCAGTGATTCTCCCATGAGTGGTCTTTGATGTTGACAATTTCTGGGTCATCTACCTTCTGATCCTTTTCCGTTACTAATTCACTAGGCATGATCCTTGACAAATTCCACACGTACAGGATTTGACCTTAGAATAGGAAAAACCAAGTTATTGGACACTAGATGTTGGGGTGACCAATCATTCTGGTTTGCCCAAGATTGTTCCAGGTTTAGCACTGAAAATCCTATATCAAGGGAAACCCCTTAGTCCAAAAGAATCAAGGATTGTTGGTCACCCTACTTGACCTATCTTAGGCCATACAGTGCATCAGACAGAACACTAGTCTTCAAAAATCTGGGCTCAAGTCCTACCAGTGTTACTTATTATTATATTTAACCATATATTCTTCTGTTTTTTCATAGTCATTATAAGACTTTTAAGTCTGTATTTTGACATTTATTTAATATTTGTGTCTCGCACTAGAGAGACGCAAGTGAGTGCTAGTGTCATATCTTCTTTATTCTTCATTACATGCTAGTGTCATATCTTCTTTATTCTCCATTACATCTCCAACACTTAGTATAATGCCTCACTTGAAGTAAGCACTCAACACTTCCCTACTGAATGAAGTCACTTAATTATGTTAGCTCTGTTTTCTCATCCATAATAAAGATATTAATTAGTTATTTCTAATTAAGAATTATTGTGAAGAATTAAGACTGTATATGTGTGAAAGAGGCAATATACATATTTCATAAGCCATACAAAAAAAAGCTTACTGATGATATGAATATGGTATGTGCTCCATAATAATACTTGCCTTTTATAGAGTAATGTACTGAATTCTAGGTCATTTTAGTGTTTTATTTTGATTCATTCTTACATTTAGTCTTCAAATAGGCAAGTAGAAATTATCCCCATTTTATTTTATTTTTTATCCCCATTTTATTTTATTTTTTATTTTATTTATTTATTTATTTATTATTTATTTATTTATTTATTAAAGATTTTATTTATTTATTCATAAGAGACAGAGAGAGAGGCAGAGGGAGAAGCAGGCTCCCTGCTGAGCAGGGAGCCCGATGCGGGACTCGATCCCAGGACTCTGGGATCATGACCTGAGCCGAAGGCAGACGCTTAACCATCTGAGCCACCCAGGTGCCCTATCCCCATTTTAGACATGAGTAAACTAAGGTTGCAAAGTGATAGGGCCAACTACAAAGTTAGAGGGCACAGTCCTCAAGACCACCCTCACTTTTGAGACCAACTGCAAACTTGGATGACTCCCCAAACCTCCCTCATATAAGATGATTCACTAGAAGGACTCAAAAAACTTACTGAAAGCTATTGTATTCACAGTTATGGTTGATTACAGAGAAAGGGAAAAAGTAAAACCAAAGGAGAAACACCTAAGGCAGAAACCAGGAGAAGTACCAAATGTGGAACTTCTATTATCTCCCTGTGGAGTCTGGACCATTACCCTCCTCACATTGATGTGTGACAGTATGCATGGAGTATTGTCAACTAGGGAAACTCACCCAAGCCTCAGTGTTTGGTATTTATTGAGACTCTATTAAATAGACACAACTGATCAATTGTCTACATGGATGATTTCAGTTTCTAGGTGAGCTGATACTATGTGACCCAAAGCCCCTGCTCTAAACTCCATTGTTATGATCTGGCTAGTCCAACACCCTCAAACAAAGATTATCTTCTAGGACCTGAGGGAAAAGGCCAGACCTCTGTTTTAAGCAAATTTAAATTCTTTACTACACAGAGGTACAGAGAAGTCAATCAACTTGCCAAAGGTTACACAACTACTACATGTAAACTGTAGTCAACCTCCCTCTAGTACCCATGCTTTTATTTTCCATTGTTTGCCCTGTGTATCTGTTAAGTGAATGCAATTTTGATGTACTATAAAATGATACATGCTCTCATATATAGATTAAAAAAGGACTTGCCTGGAGGTAAAAAAAAAAAAAAAAAAAGTCAGCACCTACAACCCTCAGACATGAACCTTTCTTTATGCCTCGAACCCTGACCTAGGTCCACACTGGGAAAGATGTAAAGTGTTCAAAGGTAGACAGTTTGTCCATTCCACTATTCCACTAACCTCCTCTTTTGTGCACTAGGGCTTATAAATATAATCACATGCACACACACACACACACACACACACACGCATATCTTTACTTACAATGGACTTCATTCTAGATGGTCTATCCAAGAAATTCCATTTTACGTATTAAGTAAGAGTTGACAATTCTTCCCGAGGCCATTTGCTTTTAAAATGAGCCTCTTCAACATACAGATGGCCAACAGACACATGAAAAGATGCTCAACATCACTCATTATCAGGGAAATGCAAATCAAAACTACAATGAGATATCACCTAACACCTGTCAGAATAATAAAATAAAAAATACAAGAAACAAGGAATGTTGGCAAGGATGTGGAGGAAAATGAATCTTCATGCACTGTTGGTGGGAATGCAAACTGGTGCAGCCACTGTGGAAAACAGTATGGAGTTTCCTCAAAAAGTTAAAAAATAGAACAAAACTCTAATCCAGCAATTGCACTACTGTATATTTACCCCAAAAATACAAAAACACTAATTCAAAGAGATACATGCACCCCTATATTTATAGCAGCATTATTTATGGTAGCCAGATTATGGAAGCAGCCCAAGTGTCCATGAATAGATGAATGGATAAAGAAGAAATGATATATATATATGTATTATAATATATTATATTATTATATTATATATATATTATTTTTCAGCCATAAAAAAGAATAACATCTTGCCATTTGCAACAACATGGATGGAGCTAGAGAGTATAATGCTAAGTGAAATAACTCAATCAGAGAAAGACAAGTACCATATGTTTTCACTCATATGTGGAATTTAAGAAATAAACAAAGAAAAACAAGCAATGAAAAAAAAGAGAGAGAGACAAACCAAGAAACAGACTTAATTATGGAGAACGAACTGATGGTTACCAAAGGGGAGGTGGGTGGGATGATAGGTAAAGATAGGCGATGGGGATTAAGGAGTGCCCTTGATGTGATGAGCACTGGGTGATGTATGGAAATACTGAATTTTTATACTGTATACCTGAAACTAATATAACATTATATGTTAACCATACCAGAATTTAAAATAAAATAAATAAAATAAATAAAAATAGAACTACCCTATGATCCAGTAATCACACTACTGGGTATTTACCAAAAAAATGTGAAAACACTAATACAAAAAGATATATGTACCCCTATGTTTTTTTACAGCATTATTTACAATAGCCAAATTATGGAAGCAGCTTGAGTGTTCATCAGTAGATGAATGGATAAAGATGTGGTATATATATACAATTGAATATTATTCAACCATAAAAGAATGAAATCTTGCCATTTTCAATGACATGGATAGAGCTAGAGAAGAAAACCAGGAAGGAAGGCAGGAGAGACACTCTGAAGCTCTGAAATAATCTGCACCTGTTCAGAAGTGGAAAAACAGAACTCAAAGGGTCACATCACACAGAAGAGCACCCCAAGCTTAAATCAACCAGAGAAAGCTTAGGGAAGATTTAACAAAAAGAAGGGAAAGAGTTTGATACATCCCAAATTTTGTTACCTTTCTGATGAAAGGGGAGAGAGAATGCAAAATTGCAGCTAATCTGTTGCAAGAGGCTGTACCTCTGAAACAAATAATGCAATATATGTTAAGAATAAAAAAAAGAAGATAGCAGGAGGGGAAGAATGAAGGGGGCGGAAATCGGAGGGGGAGACGAACCATGAGAGACGATGGACTCTGAAAAACAAACTGAGGGTTCTAGAGGGGAGGGGGGTGGGAGGATGGGTTAGCCTGGTGATGGGTATTAAAGAGGGCACGTTCTGCATGGAGCACTGGGTGTTATGCACAAACAATGAATCATGGAACACTACATCAAAAACTAATGATGTAATGTATGGTGATTAACATAACAATAAAAAATTTAAAAAAAAGAGGCTAGCAGTAGATAGCATTGGCCTTGGAGTCAAGCACACTGAAGTTTAAATCCCAACTCCATTTTGTGACCACAGGAAAATTATTTACCCTTTGTTTCCTCTCCTGTACAACTAGTGCTAATAATAGAATAAGCCTCGTGGGATATTTACTGTAATATTTTTTAAAACTTTTATTTATTCATTTGAGAGAGTGAGCGAGAGAGAGAGCATGAGCAGGTGGAGGGGAGAAGCAGGCTCCCTGCTGAACAGGGAACCCGACTCAGGGCTCAATCCTAGGACTCCAGGATCATGACCTGAGCTGAAGGCAGATGCTTGACCGACTGAGCCACCCAGGTGCTCCTGTAATTAAATAAGATAATGAATGTGAGATGTTTAAAATAGTGTCTGGCACAAGGTAAACATTCAGCAAATGTGAATCATAATAATGATGATGATATGATGATGATGATGATGATATTTACTGTTTTCATCTATGAAATAGAGATTACACTCCTGGTTATCTCACAGGGTTATGTCAGTATTTGTTGCTATGTTGAACGTGAAAATGCTTTCCAAAAAGTGCATTACAAGATCTTTGAGATCAGTGTTGTCTCTAATTTTAATTTGGCAATGAGCAATAGTGCATGAAAGGCTGATGATGAGTATGTGCTAAGCCATTTCCTCAGGTGTGACAAAAAATTAATAAAGTCTTATGATCCTGCTTAGTGCAATGGAAACATCTTACATTATGAGGTCATACATCCAGGTTTAAATTCAAGATATGCCACTTTCAAGTTGTGTGACCTACACATTTTCTGATAGGAAAATGCTTAGCCTTTTTGAGACTCAGCATTCTAATCTATAAAACAGGGGTAACAGCATAGGAATGTAATGCATGTAATGTAAAGGACCTATCACGATGTACTGCTTCCGTTTGCTCCTCAGTGTTCCCAGAGACTAAAGAAGAAGCATCTTTTTTTAAAACTTTTTTAAATTTTGGTTTGCTTCAGTCACATATTTTGCCAATCAACTCATTTTTTTAAGTAAGCTCTACGCCCAACATGGGGCTTGAACTCAGGTCCCTGAGATCAAGAGTGGCATGCTCTACGAACTGAGCCAGCCAAGTGCCACAAGAATGAGCATCTTAATAAACTGAGAGATCCAATAAAATATTTTTTACAAACCATTTGTCACACACACACAATATGTATATATAAAATATATATACATACATTGAAAAGACTATTTTTCTCCATTGAATGACAATGGCACCCTAGTTGAAATCATTGACTATAAATGTATGTTTTTCTTTTCCTGGATTCTCAATTCTAGTCCATTGATCTATGTGTCTATCCTTATGTCAGCTTTGTAGTAAGTTTTGAAATCAGAAAGTGTGATTCCTCCAACTTTGATCACTGATTTCAAAATTATTTTGGTTATTCAGGGTCCCTGGTAATTCTATATGAATTTTTAATTTAGCCTATCCATTTCTGCAAAAACAAAAAGGTAGTTGGAATCTTGATAGTGATTACATTGAATCTGTAGATCATTTTGGGGAATATTGCCATTGTAACAACATAAAGTCTTTCAATCCATAAATACAGTACGTTTTTCCATTTATTTAGATCTTTAATTTCTTTAAATAATGTTTTATTGTATTCAGTGTATAAATCTTGTACTTCTTTGATTAAATTTAAGTATTCTTCTTCATGCTATTAACATTGGCGTTGTTTTCTTAATTTCATTTTCAGATCATTCATTGCTATTGTATATTTTTGTATTTTGATCTTGTATCTTGCAACCTTGTTGAATTCATTTGTTATCCCAAATAGATTTTTAGTGTATTCCTGAGGGATTTCTATATACAAGATTATATCATCTAGAAATAGGTAGTTTTATTTCTTTTCCAATTTGGATTCTTTTTATTTTGTGTTTTTGCCTAATTGCCCTGTCTATTACCCTGTACCTTCAGTACAATGTTGAATAGAAGTAGAAAGAGTAGACATTCTTCTATTCTTCCAGATCTTCAAGGAAAACCTTTCAGTCTTTCATCACTAAGAATGCTTCTAACTCTGGATTTTTCATAGATTACCTTTATCAGGTTGAGGAACGTACTTTGTATTCTTATTTTTGGGGGTGCTTTTATAATGAAAGCATGTTGGGTTTTGTCAAATACTTTTTCTGTATCTATTGAGATGGTTATGTGTTTTCCGCCTTCTTTATTTTATTAATATTACAAAGCTACAGTAAACAAGATAATGTGGTACTGGATAGACAAAAAGGACAATGGAATAGAATTGAAAATTCAGAAGAAATCCCATATGTCTATGGTCAATTGATTTTTGACAAGGGTGCAAAAACTGTTCAATGGGGAATGAGTACTCTTTTCAACAAATGGTGCTGGAAAAACTGGATATTCACATGTGAAAGGATGAACTCAGACCCCTACATTGTATGATATACAAAAGTCTAACTCAAAATTGATCACAGACATAATGCATATGTATATGAGCTAAAACTATAAAACTCTTAGAAGAAAACACAGGCGTAAATCTTTGTGACCTTGGATTAGGCAATTGTTTCTTAGATATAACACCTAAAGCAGAAGCAACCAAAGAAAAACTAGATAAATTAGACTTCATCAAAGTAAACTTTTGTGCATCAAAGGACACTATCAAGAAAATGAAAAGACAACCCATATAATGGGGAGAAAAAAAAATTTACAAATCATATATTTAGAATATATCAAGAATTCTTTAAATCAACCATAAAAAGATAAACAATACAAAATTTAAAAGGCAAAGTATTTGAATAGACATATCTCCAAAGAGGATATACAAATGGCCAATAAGTACATGGAAAGATGCACAATATTATCAATCATTAGGGAAATGCAAATCAAAACCACTTTGGGACACTACTTCACATCACTTAGAATGCCTATAATTTACAAATAAAAACATAAAAATGACGTTGGTGAGGATATGTAGAAACTAGAAACCTAATGTATTGCAGATGAGAATGTAAAGTGGTACAGGCATTATGGCAAATAGTTCGGCATTTCCTCAAAAGCTATACTTAGAGTTATCATATAACCCAGTAATTACACTCCTCGATATATATCCAAGAGAAGTGAAAACATATGTCCATGCAAGCACTCATACATGAATGTTCATAGCAGCATTTTTCATAACAGTCAAAATTTGGGGATCATCCAAATGTCCATTAACTGAAGAGTGGAGGAAAATATGTTATATATATATATCAGCACAATGGAGTATTATTGAGCCATAAAAAGGAATAAAGTACCTTATACATGCTACGACATGGATGAACCTTGAAAACATTTTGCTAAGTGAAAGAAGTCAGACAAAAAAGGCCACATATTGCATGATTCCTTTCATATTAAATGTCCAGAATAATCAAATCCATGGAAATAGAAAGTAGATTGTAGTTGTCAAGGGTTGGGGGAGGGGAGAATAGGGCGTGACTGCCTTGTGGGGTGATGAAAATGTTCTGGAATCTAATGGTGAGAATGGTTGCAGTCTTTTGAATATACTAAAACTACTGAATCTTACATTTTAAAATGGTGACTTATATAGTTTGCTAATTATATATCAATAAAAAGTGATATTTTAATCCTAAAAGCTGTTTGAGAAAAAAATTAAAACCTGTTCTGAGTTAGAAAAAAACAAATATACAAACAATACAAAAATCTATCACCTGCCCTAACTCTGTCAGGTGTCTCTGTGACAGATTAAGCCATCCAACCAGTCATTCACAAGCTATAATAACTTAAAGGTGCCAGGATCTCCCCTCAGGATACTGGCCCAGGCCCAGACTAATACAGACTGTGTGGACCTTTCTTTCTTCCTTCACAACAGAAATGAGCAAGAATGTCCCATTTCTGGGAGGAGCAGTAGGGCACAGAATAGAGTGGTTATATATTTCTAAGGTCAACTGAGATGAAAGCTCAGCCTCAAGGTTAAGCAGCATTCAGTTTCATCTGGAATTGCATATCTGTTTACCTACACTTTATAAAATTCCTCCACTTACGATGACACAAAAGCCCAGTTATTTAGTTGCATACACTGTTAAAGTCTGAAAGTTTGACATGCACATGCTGTTTGTTGTGTAGCAGTAATTAACTATAATCAGAAAATATCTCATTTTATGGTTCCCTGAATTCTCAGTGATCTTTTCCCCTCCCTCCTTTCTCTTCCCTAACTCTGACTACTTAAGCATAGCTTTATTATTCCCCTGCCCCACACACAAACTGCCTTGATAGAAATATAAATAATTTAAGTAAATTCTCTGGCACAGAATTGTAACATTGGTAATTCTCCTACAAAATCTCCTAGTCTAAGCTATCTTTGAGATATGTGACTACTTTGTGTCTGAAACTGTGGGGGGGAAGGGCTGGGAAATGTACCCAAAATATAGGAAAAAGGTCTTCTAGTATCTTCATTTTGTCCCTCTCACTTTCTCTAAGAATGTAACACAAATCTCATTCCAGAAAGACGTGTGAAAAATACTTTTACAATAGCCTGTGGTTGGAGTATTTCTACCTTCACTGGGGCCCTGAGAGGTGAATTGTCCTTTTCAGTGCTGGACAATTCTGAATTTTAACATTATCTCCTCCCTCATTGTATGATGCTTCCATATATCTCTTTAGAATTTTTGTCCTTTACTAGCCCCTTCAATTTCTTCCTTCTGTCTCCTGCCCTCAATCTTTATTTTCAGTTTTCCTCCCTCTTTTATATTCTGTTTCCTTGATGAAGCACAGTTTATATTTCCTTCCTTTTTATCTTCTTAGTAGTATTTTTATAACTAGGTCTGCCTACTTAATCAGTCTCCTGCTTTTTAGCCTCATGCATCTCCTCTCTGGTTCTCTCAAAATTCTTGGCTGGATTCCCCACCTGACCCTACTACTATTCATAACCTACCAGGAAAAATCCCACTGGGGCATCTTTTACTTTGCAATGTTTTTTGTCTGGCCTCAGAATCACAGAAATTTGGTCACTTAGGTAAAGGAAATATATTTTCAAGTACTTAACAAGGTGTCCATCTGGGCACAATTTGAAACAACTCCTAGGAAAATCTCTGATTTTTTTGTTCCCAAATATTTAGATATATTTTGATCTGCAGGCCTTCCTTATGCTGTCCACATTTTGTTTGAAAAAAAAAAATGTACTTCATAAAGCATCAGACTGAATACAAGAAAATCAATAAGCAATCTGTGTGATAATTAATTAAGGTGCCAGAATGAATTACTGTTTATCCCCCTCCTGATTTGGGTCAGAGTTGTGTTTGATTTGGGAAGTTATCCATTTTCAATTATAGTTTGTTCTGTGTTCTTTTGATGGGACTGGAATGAATGACTGGCAAAAAAATTATGTTATGGCAGAAAACTATGGGATAATTTTAACATGGTGAAGGTGTAGTTTGGGAAAAGTTATTTCCAACACAAAGCTAATATAAGGGCAAGGTAGTGTGGGAAAAGTTTCTCTCGTCACATCTGTAGACAAGGTTATGATGAAGCCAACTTTGTTCTCTGTGCATTTCTCTTGGTTTTTGTATGTTCAGCAAACATTTGGTGAGCAAATGCTGTACGCCAGGCATTGTCCAATGCACTAGGCTTGCAGACATGTACAAGAACATTGTGGTCCCTAGGAGAACGTATGGTCTAAAAAGGGAGACCAACATTAAACAGAGTCACACGCATAATTCATTAATTACAATTTTTAAGGGCTACAAGAGTGTACCCTGTGTAGCTGGATTTTTCTACAACCCGAAGATTACTATCCAAACTAAAGTTAGGAAACATCCTGAAAGCTCTCTATGGCCTTCTGTCTATCATAAAGGCTAAAGACATAAGTAAATAATGAATAAAGGGATTCCTTTTCAGAATGCAGTGAGAGGTCTGGGTGACTCCAGTTTGGGGTCTAGAGTATCAGACAACATGCTCCAACAAAAGAAAGCTCTCAGTAGTATAATGCAGCTTGTTACCCAGCCCCAATCTCAAATTCCTGGATACTTGTTTTACTTGGTGAGAACTAGTCATCATTGGAACATGGCCTGAAGACTGGCTGGTAAGAATGATCAAGAATAGGCTGTTTTGGTTGTTAATAAATGCTGGTAGGAGGGGGGTGATGACAGATTAAATTCTCTGGCAGAGAGGTATGCCTAATAGAAAGGACTTCTGGATTGCCTAGTGTTAAAAAAAATATCAGAAAGATTGAAAGAAAGAGGCTGGAGAACTTCAACAAGTGAATAGGTTCCTATTTATTCTGGATGGTAGAGGAATCAGCTGGAAGGCAGGGGGCCTGGAGCAGATCTTTTCAGATGTAGGATTTTGTGAAGTTTGACTTGCCAAGGCACTAGCACTCCTAGAAGAATGGCTGAATGCCAACTCCACTTTCCTTAAATGTGCATTTAAAGAGCATTTGCTGGTGCCAATTTATTCTTAGCTCTGTGGGCCTTCCTATGTATATATCACATAGACAGGGTCATTACTTATATTTGATACAATGATCCCAGCCTAAATGTGCTCACAGTTTTCATAACTCGATTTAGTGTAATTATATTCGACTTAGGGAATGAGTTAACTGCCCCTTTCTCTTCCCTATGGGCATGTGATTAATTGGCTTCATAGTAAAAATGCCTTCAATACAGACCTAAGCTTCAGTGGGCTCCCAGAAGGTTAGGTTTTAAATCTAGACAGAGTTTACTTGACCTTGCCTCATTAAACTTAGATAAGTCAAGTTTAAAAGCCAAGGCCTTTTCATATCAGTGAGGGCAGGAAAAGCCTAAAGTAATCGCAAGAGTTTACCTATCATCTGAGTCAGACAGGTTCCAAATGCTAGTTGACTAGCACACCTTTATGCCTGAGGATGCTGCATTTTAATGATTAGTCCCATTTTATAATATGTGGCATGTAGAATCTTTCTGGTATCTTTTAGGATAACATTGCAGGAGGCATGGTCATTCTGACTCTATCTGCACATTAAGCTTTCACCAGTATCTACTTGTTCTACTTGTGATATTAAACATTTTTGATCTTAGGCATATTCAGATATCTGTATAATTAATATACTGCATGTGTAAACGTATGTGTGGTTATATGAGCACAAATGTGTGCGACGATAGTGGTCTCTCCCTCCAGCTCTGTTAAGGACCGTGCCATTCCAACAGCCTTAGTGATTTTGACCTTTTATCTAGCCTACCTGAAGAGAAGTAGGCATTACTGCTTAAGTGGTATTGTTAGGGAAGGGCAGGTGGATGATTCAAAGGACCTAATCCTGTTCTTTTTCTACTCTGAGACAGTGTACTATCATTGTTAGGAACACAGGCTCTGGAGTCACATGGCCTGGGTTTGAATCATGGAACCACAAGTTATTAAACCTCTCTGTGTTTCTGTATCCAAATCTGTAAAATGGAGATAATGATAGTATCAATCTCATAGGGTAGTCGTGAGGATTAGATGAATTAATCCATGTGAAATGCCTAGAGCAGCACCTAAAACATAGGTATCATTCAGTGTATGTCAGTTCTTATTATTATCCCCCAAATAAAGCCCAAATCCCCTTCCCTACTTTTAACTCTCTTCACCACTACTATAATCCAAGCCACTTTCACCTTTTGCCCAAATTCATTCTCAGCAGTATAGCAAGTGTAATCTTAAGACATAAATCCTATCAAGGTATCCTCTTATTTAAAAGCTTCTAGTGGCTCCCCTTCACACTAAGAATGTGCCCAAACTTCTTTCCCTGATCTACAGAGCCCTATATGATTTTCTCTGCCGGGAACAGTCTTCTCTCTGATCTTTATATGGCTTTGTTCCTTGTCATTTTGCCTCACCAGAGAGAACCACCTGGGCACTACCTACCCATCAGCCTGTTTAAATTCTTTACACAGCACTTATCACTCTTATAGGTCCTGGTTTATTTGTTTATAGTCTGTCTCCCCTTACCAGAATGTAATGCTCATGACAGCAGTTCACTCATTCAATAAATATTTATTGAGAACGTACTGTGTGCCAGGCACTGTTCTCGGGGCCCTTGGAAATATTATATTGTATAATACAGATAAAAATCATTGCCCTCTTTTTTTTTTTTTAAAGATTTTATTTATTTATTTGACAGAGAGAGACACAGTGAGAGAGGGAACACAAGCAGGGGGAGTGGGAGAGGGAGAAGCAGGCTTCCCGCTGAGCAGGGAGCCCGATGTGGGGCTCGATCCCAGGACCCTGGGATCATGGCCTGAGCTGAAGGCAGACACTTAACGACTGAGCCACCCAGGTGCCCCAAATCATTGCCCTCTTATTTTCTACTATGTTTGGATGAGCAATAAGAAAATAAATAGTAAACTCTATTATATACCAGATGATGAAAAGCAGTATGAGAGGGTAATGAATGTACTTTGGTGGCAGTGGTGATGGTGGTGGACCTGAAAGTGTTGCAATTTTAAATAAGGGTGTCAGCGCTGGGTGTTATACTCAACTAATGAATCATTGAACATTATATCAAAAACTAATGATGTACTATACCTTGGATAATTGAATTTAAATAAAAAAGTTGCATTCTACAAAGGAAAAAATAAATAAGTAAATAAATTAATAAGGGTGTCAGGAAAGGCCTCACTGATAAGGGGACATTTGAGCAAAGACATGAGGGTAGAACCATCTGTATATTGGAGGGAAGATCAAGTACACATGCCCACATATAGGACAAGCATACTGTGTTCAAAGAACAAAAAGAAACTAGTGTGGCTGGAGTGGTGTGAGTGAGTGGAGTGGAGTGAGGCTGGGAGTAGAAGGAGGTGAGCTCAGAGCGGGTAATTCGGTGAGGGGTGGCCAGATCATGTAGGGGATAGTCATGGTCAGGTCTATGGATTTTCTTCTGAGTTACATGGAGTACAAGTGGCTCAATTTGAATAGAGGAGTGATATGACTTACATGTTTTAGAAGCATCACTTGGGTTTCTGGATGGAAAACAGACAGCAGGAGGGCAAGGATAGGAGAGAGACTAATTAATAGGCTATTGCAATAATACAGAGTAGGAGATGATGAAGATATAGACCTGGTGGTAGCAGTGCAGATGGTGAGAAATGGTCAGAGTAGAGTCCGCATATATATTTGAAGCATGGGCAATGATATTTGCTGATGGATTGGAATGAGGTTGTGATAAAAAGAAGAGCAAAGATGAGAGCTTGAGCTCTTTTTTTTGTTTGTTTCTCTGTTGTTGTTGTTGTTGTTGTTTTATTTTGTGTTGTTTTTTGGCCCTGAGAAAATGAAAGGATGAAGTTGCTGTTTACTATGATGAGGAAGACTGTGAGAGGTTTCTGGGGGTGGAGGAATCATGAGGTGGTTTTAAACATGTTCAGTTTGATACCTTTTAGACATCATTTTAAGATACAAATTAGATGTTTTTGGTGCCTAGAGCAGTGCCAAGCATGGGGTTGGCCCTCAATAAATATTTTTAACTGAATGAATCAATTCCCTTTAAGTTTCCTCTACTTCTTCTCAGCCACAACCACATCAGCTTACCAAGTCAGTCTACTCCCTCTTCAAGCTGGATTCTCATATTTGATGTCAAGTGAACCTTAAAATATTGATGATTTTTTTTACCTTTTTTTCTAAGGAGTTTCTACTTGTTCTCAGACACTTTCTATTTCCTGGAGGTATCAAGAAAGCTCTGTTTGCTCTGGTTTTCCATCTGTTGGAAAGAAAAACAGCTAGGAAGCCTATTATTAATCTTCTTGCATCAATACTTACATTGTAAACCTATGCCATCTTCTTTCATTAGTCACAGAGAAGGCTAATTACACTGACTAGACTAATGAACTCAGTATGCAAGTGTTCATTTAGTGAGATAATCTGTTCAACTTTCCCCTGCAGTTGTTCAAATACCTCCCCAATCCAGATTTTATAGCAAAGCCAGAAAATTCCAGAAAATCCCCATAGTTCACTAATGTTAATAAAAGTGTATGTGAGTACCTGTGTGAGCTTATGGGCTATGGGTACATGGGTATGTACAGCTTGACATATACACCCATCTTTACAAATTGATGGTAGACAAAGCAGAACAGGGTGCTGGGACCCAGAAAGGCCCTTAATGACAATGTTTCCTAAGATTATATGACAGAGATACATAAACCAGCACCAGCACAGACAAGTCGCTATAACCTGAGGGAGGGCAAAGTGAGCCAAGATTTCTGCCATCCCGAGTGAACCGGAAGATTAAGAGAGTTACTGACTCTTTAATAAAAGACAAAGGATTAATTCTTTTGTGTAGGGCAGTTTTCAAATAGGTAAAAGTCTGCTGTGGTGGCTTCTTTCACTGAAGGGATGACCTTAATCACTAGAAGTTACGTAGCAGCTCCAATAACTGTGGTGGCTTTCGGGACAAGTTGGCAAACAATATTTCTGTCAGAGAAGGAGAGTCTGAGTTTCAGGGTCTCTCTCTTCTAGTGCAGCTGAGAGTTGCCGGCCAAGAAGACTGTAAACTTCCTTTTAGACCTGCCTAGTAGTACCAAGCTAGAAGTCCAGAAAAGGGACTTGTATCATTAAAGATGAGTCATTGGCTATAACTATTTTATCTCCATGAAGAGGAATAATTAAGGGTCATCATCTCCTACTGAATATGACACTCTGTTTTGGAGAAAAGTTTTTGTTTTTGTTTTTGTTTTAAACCCCAGTGAGGGAGCTTTAAAGCAGATGTTGTTGTTGTTGTTGGTGGTGGTGGTGGTGGTGGTGGTGGTGGTGTGTGTGTGTGTGTGTATGTGTAGGCAGGAGTAGTATCAGATCTAAAAATTAAATTAAAAGAAGATAAGAGTTGGGAAGTAAGGAGCAAATTTATTTTGAAACTGGTAAATATAGCTGGATGGACAGTGGACACAAATGTCATGACCAAAAAAGGGCTACAGCGTTTAGTTGGATTCTGGAGCAATCAGGGGATAACAAGAACTCACTGGTCCCTAGACAATGACCAGTGGTGCGAGGGGACCAAAACAGGAACATTTACTCATTCATTCATTATTCAATCAACAAACTTTTTTTCCAAGTGCTTTTTTCTGTTGTATAACTGAAATTTTATTTTGCCTTGTGCTTGATTGACTATATAGTTCTGGGTTGAAAATAATTTTTCCTCATACAAATTAAGGCATTGCTACATCCAATTGCTGTCTTTCTTATTTAGCAAAACTTTTAAACTACAGCAATATACAGTATTTATTTCATATAGTGAAATAATTGAAATGTTTATGAATAACATTTACCTGATATGAGATTCTCATTATATATGACTTGGTATTTATTTTATAGCATATTTCCTCAAGTTTCATTATATTACTCCAGTGTTGCTAATGAGTTTGGTACCTATATAATTCTCACATCTTTGTAAATAATTTTTACTTTTTGGAAGATTGTTGGATCTTGCCATATTCTTCATGTTCTAAAATTTCACCATGTAATTTCTAGTTATGAGCATGCACCTACATATATGCGTTTGTGTATGTGAATGCATGTGAGAATGTGCATGCCTTAGTTTGCCTTGATTAATCAAACAGACATGATCCATTCTTCTGGAATTCACATCTCAGCGGTTGAGATGGAAACAAATATGCAAAGAAAAAAATACAATAATAAAAAGTTAATGCTATTGAGGGTTAACCATGCAAGAGACACTGTATAAAGTGATTTACATTTCTTACTCAAGGCATGAATGGATCCTGCCACTCTTTAGCACTTTTTATTACTTGAAATTATCTTAATTCTTCATTTACATATTTATTTTCTGTTTTCCCCAACTGTATTCAAAGTTCCATGAAAGCAAGCATTCTGCCTGTCTTGTTCACAGCTAAATCTGCAGGGTGTTGCACAGTGTTCAATAATTATCTGTTAGGTGATTGAATGGATGAATTTTATATTCTTTTCATGTTAGCCCTGTTAGATGGCAAGTACAGAAATTATCATACCCATCCTATATATAAAGATATGAGGCTCCAGAACGGATATAGACTTGGGAATCAGAATCAAATAAAGATACTACTACTAATAATAATTATAATAATGCTTTATTGAGGGCTTACTATGTATAACGCAGTGTGCTAGCTTCCCTATATGGCTTTTATTGTTGAATTTTCACAATTTTGTGAGGTAGGTACTATTATTATTCCATTTTTATAAGTGAGGAGTCTGAGGATCAGAGAGATGAAGTGATTCATTCAGTTTCATATAGCCAGAGTGTGTAATTATTTCCCATGTTTGTTTTCTTTCTTTCTTTCTTTCTTCTTTTTTTTTTTTTTGATTCTATCCATTTATTTGACAGAGAGAGAGAGCGAGAGCCCAAGCAGGGGGAGTGGCAGGCAGAGGAAGAGGGAGAAGCAGACTCCCTGTTGAGCAGGGAGCCCGACATGGGGCTTGATCCCAAGACTCTGGGATCATGACCTGAGCCCAAAACAGACTGAGCCCCCCAAGAGTCCCCCCCGCCACAATGTTTGTTTTCAAAGCCTACTTTCTCTCCACTACACCAAGGTGCTTGCCTTGGGCTGTGAGGGCTGCCGGGGCTTTATCTGTGCTATAAGAGAATGCCAGATGGTGTATTTCTGACTTACTTCGTTGCCGTTTAGGCTCATTAGTTTGAGTACAAAGGAAGAAACTAAAGTCAGAAAAGGAAAGTTATTTGTTCAAGGTTACAGTTTCTAGTGACTGAGCTAAGGCCAGAACTAGGGCCCCTAACTTCCAGTTCAGTTTTCTTTGACACAACAAAGTTATTTCCTCCCTTGTCTCAGTGGCTTTTAGATGTAACCCCTCCTAGGAAGGGTTGCTTTCCAAAGGGGGCTACAAATATTAAAGGCTCCTTGTACTTTTGGAGGAAAGATCAGAAAATTAAAACTTGTTTCCTTATACTATAATATGTGATTTAGTAAACATTTATCATGCCTTTCCTCTGGGCCAAGCACTGTGCTAGGCAGAGAAGAGATGCATGAGATGTATTCCCTGCCCTCAAGGACTGTCCCATCTAAGAGGATACAGACTAACTATAATGCCATTTCTTTTCTCAGTAAGCATTTCCAACCACAGGCATTATTTGCCATCATTTATCTCCTTCTCTTTATCACTGAGCTATTCAGCATACAGAATGTTAAAGACCAGATGGTGTTAAGCTGCCTATTTTAGGACTAGTTGTAAAAGTTCATTCTTTATCTTACATTTAACACAGTATCTTAATAAGAAAACCGTTCACAAAGCATTTATGGAGTACTTACTCTTAGTGGGTACCTTGAGAAGGATATAAAAAGGAATGCAGCTGTGGGGCTTTGGGAAAACACAAGACTTGAAGTTGGAAAATTTAGGTTTGAGTCAGGGCTTTGCTATTGACCAGTTGAATGACCTTGGATGAATCATTTAACTGGATTGCTGAGAATATTAAATGAACTAAAAATTGGGAAAGCAGCTGGCTTCAAGAATTATCGTTTTTCAGTCTTTCATTAATTCAGTAGAAGACACAAGGGTCTCTGCTTTTAGTGAAATAATTTTCTTTGAGAATATTTAGAAAGACAAAGTGCCATAACAAGCTTTCCATTCTCTCATCCCCTACCATGTCACTAAACTTGTCTCTTGCTAAGTTTATTATTGACTTTACTGTCAATAAATCCAATGGTCACTTCTAGATCCTCATTTTATGCAACTTTTCAACAGTTTTCTCCATTGTTGACCACTCTGTCCTTAACACAATATTTTCCTTGGGTTTCTGTGATACACTCTCCTCTATAGATTTCCTCTATAAGGACTCTTTCTCAATCTTGTTTTTGAGACCCTCCTCTATTATCTAAAAATTATATGTCCTCAAGCCTCAGTCTATACCTTCTTTTCTTCTTACTGGTCTACCCTCCCTAGGCTTCAGTTACTGTCTATACATAAATATGACACAGATCTATTCATCTTTAGCCCAGCTCTCCTGGGCTCAGACCCACATAGTCAATTACCTTGTCAACATCTGCATCTGGATACCCATATTCTACAAGCATCTTAAACTCAATATGTCACAAGATGAATTCATTAACTAACCTTCTCTCTGCAACCCATTTTGCTACACCTCCATTTTTCCCTATTTCAATAAAGGGTAAGACTATTCACCCATTTGTTTAAGCCAGAAACCTAGACATCACCCTTGACAGTACACTTCTCCATCCCTTCCCAATCTAATCCATCAGCAAGTTCTGTTAGTTTTTACATCAGAATATATGTTGTCTATGTTAAAGTCTCTTAATCTTTACTGCTACCACCCTGGTTTAAGCCTCAACTGTGTTTGTGCTAGAACACTGAAACATTCTCTTAACAAAATCCAGCATATGTACTCTTCCCCCAACCCAAAGTCCATTTGTCTGAATGAACTTTCACAAATGTAAATTATATTATTTCTTGTCCTTGTTTAAAACTCTGAGGACCTATTAAGATAGGTCCCCATTGCCCTTAGAACAATGCCCCCAAATCATTACCATACTCTATAAGGCCCATCATGACCTGACTTCTGTCCATTTCTTCAACATTATCTTGTATCTTTCTCCCTTCGCTCTTCCCTCCGCACTCTATAAACATAGTGGGCTTACTGTCTTGGTACCTTCATGCATGCTCTTTCTCTTTCTCCTTTTTCACCTGTCAACTTTTAGTTTAAATATCACTTCTGCTAGGAAGCCATCCCTGACTAACCCTTGCCCCCAGCCGGAGTTAGTCCACCTATTTTGTATTCCACAGAATCCTGCACTTTTACCTTTTTCTTACTGAGCATCCATTTCTTTACTTTTTCAGTATTTTTCCTCCACATTAGACTATAAGTTCTTTAAAGGCAGGAGCTGTGTCTCTTTTATTCACCAAGCACAATCCCTGGCATATAAGTAGATACCTGTTAAAATGAACTTACACAAATGTTCATGGCAACATCATTCATAATAGCCAAAAAGTAGAAACGACCCACGTGTCCATCATCTGATGAATGGATAAGCAAATGTAGTATATCCATACCATGAAATATTATTTAGGCATAAAAATGAATAAATTATGGATTCACACTATAGCACAAGTGAACCTTGAAAACACTATAATAAATGAAAGAAGCCAGTCACAAAAGACCACACACTGTATGATTCTATTTAATGAGAAATTTCCAAAAAAGGCAAATCAACCCAAAAAGACAGAAAATAGATTAGTAGTTGCCAGAGGCTGGGAAAAGGAGGGAATGGGGAGTGACTGCTAATAGGTATGGGGTTACTTTTTGGGGTGATCAAAATATTCTAACATTAGATAGTGGTGATGGATGCACAAGTCTGTGAATATAGGTATACCTGGGAGATATTGTGGGTTCAGTTCCAGATCACCACAGTAAGGTGAATATTGCAATAGAGCAAGTCAAATGAATTCTTTTTTGTTTTCCCAGTGCATATAAAAGTTATGTTTACCCTATACTGTAGTCTATTAAGTGTGAAACAGCATTATGTCTAAAAAACAATGTACATACTTTAATTAAAAATACTTTATTGCTAAAAAACGCTATGCTATCACCTAAGCTTTCAGCAAATTATAATCACTGATCACAGATTGCATAACAAATCTAATAATAGTGAAAAAGTTTGAAATATTGCAAGAATTACCAAAATGTGACACAGAGATAAAAAATGAGCAAATGCTGTTGGAAAAAAATGGCACTGATAGACTTCCTCCATGCAGGGTTGCCACATATCTTCAATTTATTAAAAAAAAAAAACTACAATGTCTGTGAAGCTCAACAAAGCAAAGTGCAATATTGTCGACAAGGTACATCTGTATAATAAGAAAGCACTAAATCACACACATTACGTGAGTAGATTTATGGCATGTAAATTATATCTCAATAAAGCTATTAAAAGCAAATGTATATACTGTAAGGTACATATCAGTGTAAAACTGTAAACGCTGTAAACTAATACTGAGTGATTTTTAATTTACTGAGGGTAAAGAAACAGAAATAGTAAAGCTTCATCTTACGAATTACACACACCCATATCATGCCTCTGTTTTTACCTCCTCGGGACTTGACAACTGGGAGAGGAAGCATAGAGTCCTAAATTTGGAAAGGACCTCAGAGACTACGTAATTGAACTGTCTCATTCTACATATGAGAAAATGGAGGAGGCAGAGGGAAAGTGACTCACCAAGTTCACACAACAAATTAGTAACCAAATCTATACTAAATCCCTTGTCTCCAGAGTCTCATTTCAGGGTTCTTTCCATTATACTCAGCCAAGTCAGCCTCCTTAAGAGCTTTCCCAGAAGCCCTTCACAACAACTGCTGCTTACAAATTATTGTTCACTCCTATCTGCAAGGGAGGCTGAAAAATGAAGTTTCTGTTAACAAGGAAGCAAGGGGGAATGGATTTGGGGGAGGCAACTTGTAGTTTCTGCCATAGATTCTTCTGATAATTTTGGATAGGCCAGTATTTAGATCTGGAAGAATCCAGTGTTCTTTGAGGTTACTTCTGAAGTCAGCATCAACGTTTCCAGTAGAGTGTGAATACAATAGTCACACATTGAACCCCTTTCATGATAAACATCTCTAGCCCCAGTCCACAGACTCAGCAGTTCCTGCGTAAATTGCATTTGGCAGGGACTGGCTGCAAGGCCCCACTGGCTCAAATGAAAGCAACTTTGCTTTAGAAACAAATCAAGGCAACACTCACTATCCTCACATAAAGAAACAGAAGGTGAAAGACCCTTTTTGAATGCAAACTGCAAATGGAAGGTAAAAATGCTGGGTGTCTTGTCTTTTTTTTTTAAATAAAGGCTCAAAATGTTTTCTTATGTGTTCCTCTTTGCTACATCTAATTATGGCAATTTAAGGGACAGGGTTGACAAGAGTCGATAATATTTATATTTAAAATTATTTTAGAGTATAATAAAAATTGCAGGAATTTAAATATTTTTAATCATCCACTTTACCCTTGACGATAGTAGTAGTTTTAATAAGTGATTGACAACATTTTCCACATTTTTTTTCTGTTTGTTTTCTCTATTTGTTGGAAACAGCCTCTCTAAAGTAAAATTGTATCAAGGAGGTCTAGGTTGCAGATGGTATAGTGGCCTCTTTTCTCATCGTTAGCAACAACTTTCCCCCAAGGAAATCTGTGTTAATGGTGCTGAAAATACCTGGGAGCTTGAAGTCTAGAGGACAAAAAGGAAAGGGTGGCTAGTTCTTGCCTGTACACACACTGTGTCCTGATTAAGAAACCAGGTCTGCTGAATCCCTTTTACTTGGACTTAGTTTCATATCAACCCCAAGAGTCATGTAATATTGTCCATTTGCAGGAAAGAGCATGCAATGATAACAATTCCTCCAGATAAGTTAATTATCTGCCTTGAAGAATGCTTCAAGTGCCTTGATCTCACGGGTTGTTCTGAGGCATTTTAATGAGTACCCATGCAGCAACAACAGTCTTCAGCAAAGTATTTCTGACTTCTAATTAACTTAGAAAGTTTTCTTGGGCATTTTTTTTTTTTTTTAGTTGTTGTTTTGAAACTGAGAATGAAGGAAGGAAATTATATGGTAGGTAGCTAATGCATTCTTTCTGAATCTCTCTCTAGATGACATAAATTAATGGCTGGTCTCATTTTTCATGCTCCTATGCATGAAAAGAAAGAAATTAAGACAGTGATGCTATTTAACTATTATAGGAAGAAATCATTTTTTGATCAAAATTATCTAGAGCTTTCCAGCTCTGGCGTTCATGTACTTTACTGAGCCACTTCTTGGACCAACAAAACAACTCAGGCTCTGCCAAATGGCACTGTTTAAATTTTAGTGATTCTGGCCCCAAATCTTACTGTCTGTATTCACTGCATTGAGAGGACACCCTTTTCTGAAGCGTAAGAAATTCTATTACCCAGCAGCTTGGGATAAGTTAAATTAGTCTGTAGACAATTTAACTACAGGAACACTTGCCTCTAGGAAAACCATTAATTTTGTTTAAAGTGACTATATTGCTGTCATTGGGGGCTTTCCAAATTTCTTAGTTGCCACAGAGCCTTGCTTAAAGAGAAGAATGTTGATTGACTAAATGCTCTCTTTGTTTTGTTCCTTTTTCCGCCAAAAAGATCACACACACAAATATGCAAATATGTACAGATATTTAGCTAAATTTTGATTGAGCTTTTCATGGGCTTTCTGGACAATTTAAGTAGGGCTTTTATAGGTCAAAAAGAGAAAGAAGACTCTAGAACTGTATTTACACTATGCTCTGTACTAATTAAAATGCCTCACATAGAGACATTATATAAAGAAGGGAACAGAAAGGTATTTGGGGAAGGGGCACCTGGGTGATGCAGTCAGTTATGCCTCTATTGGTTTCAGTTCACGTTGTGATCTCAGGGTCACGAGATCAAGCCCTGCATTGGGGCTCTGTGCTCAGAACTGAGTCTGCTTAAGGTTTTCTCTCCCTCTGCCTCTGCCCCTCCCCCCTGCTCTCTCTCTCTCTCAAACAAATAAATAAATCTTTTAAAGAAAGAAAGGTATTTGGGTACTACATTTTGGGAAATGTAAGGTGTGTAGTCTATTAGTCAAAAGCACAAGCTCACTGAATGTATATCGACTTACATTTCTTTTTTTAATTTTTTTAATTTTATTATGTGATGTTAGTCACCATACAATACATCATTGGTTTTTGATGTGGTGATCCACGATCCATTGTTTTCGTATAACACCCAGTGCTCCATGCAGTACGTGCCCTCCTTAATACCCATCACCGGGCTAACCAATCCCCCCTCCCCCCTCCCCTCTAAAACCCTGTTTGTTTCTCAGAGTCCATAGTCTCTCATGGTTCATCTCTCCCTCCAATCTGCCCCCATTTTTCCCTTCCTTCTCCTAATGTCCTCCATGCTATTCCTTATGTTCCACAGATAAGTGAAACCATATGATAATTGACTTTCTCTGCTTGACCTATTTCACTTAGCATAATCTCCTCCAGTCCCATCCATGTTGATGTAAAAGTTGGGTATTCATCCTTTCTGGTGGCTGAGTAATATTCCATTGTATATATGGACCACATCTTTATCCATTCATCTGTTGAAGGGCATCTGGGCTCTTTCCACAGTTTGGCTATTGCGGACATTGCTGCTATGAACATTGGGGTGCATATGGCCCTTCTTTTCACTACATCTGTGTCTTTGGAGTAAATACCCAGGAATGCAATTGCTGGGTCATAGGGTAGCTCTATTTTTAAATTTCTGAGGCACCTCCACACTGTTTTCCAAAGTGGCTGTACCAACTTGCATTCCCACCAACAGTGTAAGAGGGTTCCCCTTTCTCCACAACCTCTCTAACATTTGTTGTTTCTTGCCCTGTCCATTTTTGCCATTCTAACTGGTGTAAGGTGGTATCTCAATGTGATTTTGATTGGGATTTCCCTGATGGCTAATGATGATGAACATTTTTTCATGTGTCTGTTAGCCATTTGTATGTCTTCTTCAGAGAAGTGTCTTTTCATATATTCTGCCCACTTTTTGACGTGATTATTTGTTTTTTTGGGTGTTGAGTTTGAGAAGTTCTTTATAGATCTTGGATACCAGCCCTTTATCTGTAGTGTCATTTGCAAATATCTTCTCCCATTCTGTGGGTTGCCTCTTTGTTTTGTTGACTGTTTCCTTTGCTGTGCAGAAGTTTTTATCTTGAGGAAGTCCCAAAAGTTCATTTTTGCTTTTGTTTCACTAGCTTTTGGAGATGTATCTTGAAAGAAGTTGCTGTGGCCGATGTCAAAGAGGTTACTGCCTATGTTCTCTTCTAGGATTTTGATGGATTCCTGTCTCACATTGAGGTCTTTCATCCACTTTGAGTTTATCTTTGTGAATGGTGTTAGAGAATGGTCGAGTTTCATTCTTCTGCATGTGGCTGTCCAATTTTCCCAGCACCATTTATTGAAGAGACTGTCTTTTTTCCATTGCATGTTTTTTCCTGCTTTGTCAAAGATTATTTGACCATAGAGTTGAGGGTCCATATCTGGGTTCTCTATTCTCTTCCATTGGTCTATATGTCTGTTTTTGTGCCAGTACCATGCTGTCTTGATGATCACAGCTTTGTAATATAGCTTGAAATCAGGCAACGTGATGCCCCCAGCTTTGTTTTTCTTTTTCAACATTTCCTTGGCGATTCGGGGTCTTTTCTGATTCCATACAAATTTTAGGATTGTTTGTTCCAGCACTTTGAAAAGTGTCATTGGAATTTTGATCGGGATGGCATTGAAGGTATAGATTGCTCTGGGTAGCATAGACATTTTAACAATGTTTATTCTTCCGATCCATGAGCATGGAATATTTTTCCATCTTTTTGTGTCTTCTTCAATTTCTTTCATGAGTGTTTTGTAGTTCCTAGAGTATAGATCCTTTACCTCTTTGGTTAGGTTTATTCCGAGGTGTCTTATGGTTTTTGGTGCTATTGTAAATGGAATCATTTCTCTAATTTCTCTTTCTACAGTTGCGTTGTTAGTGTATAAGAAAGCAACTGAGGGCGCCTGGGTGGCTCAGTTGGTTAAGCGACTGCCTTCGGCTCAGGTCATGATCCTGGAGTCCCTGGATCGAGTCCCGCATCGGGCTCCCTGCTCGGCAGGGAGTCTGCTTCTCCCTCTGACCCTCCCCCCTCTCATGTGCTCTCTCTCATTCTCTCTCTCTCAAATAAATAAATAAAATCTTTAAAAAAAAAAAAAAAAAAGAAAGCAACTGATTTCTGTGCATTGATTTTGTATCCTGCCACATTACTGAATTGCTGGATGAGTTCTAGTAATTTGGGGGTGGAGTCTTTTGGGTTTTCCACATAAAGTATCATGTCCTCTGCAAAAAGAGAAAGTTTGACTTCTTCTTTGCCAATCTGAATACCTTTTATTTCTTTTTGTTGTCTGATTGCTATGGCTAGGACTTCTAGTACTATGTTGAACAATAGTGGCGAGAGTGGGCATCCTTGACGTGTTCCTGATCTTAAGGGAAAGGCTCTCAGCTTTTCCCCATTGAGGATGATATTCGCTGTGGGGTTTTCATAGATGGATTTAATGAGCTTGAGGAATGTTCCCTCTATCCGTATACTCTGGAGAGTTTTAATCAGGAAAGGATGTTGTATTTTGTCAAATGCTTTTTCTGCATCAATTGAGAGGACCCTATCGTTCTTCTCTCTCCTCTTATTAATGTGTTCTATCATATTGATTGATTTGCGAATGTTGAACCACCCTTGCATCCCAGGGATAAATCCCACTTGGTCGTGGTGGATGATCCTTTTAATGTACTGTTGGATCCTATTAGCTAGGATTTTGTTGAGGATTTTGGAATCCATATTCATCAGGGATATTGGTCTGAAATTCTCCTTTTTGATGGGGTCTTTGCCTGGTTTGGGGATTAAGGTAATGCTGGCCTCGTAGAATGAGTTTGGAAATTTTCCTTCTGTTTCTATTTTTTGAAACAGCTTCAGTAGAATAAGTATTATTTCTTCTTTGAATGTTTTGTAGAATTCCCCAGGGAATCCATTAGGCTCTGGACTCTTGTTTTTTGGGAGGTTTTTGATCACTGCTTCAATCTCGTTACTGGTTATTGGCCTATTCAGGTTGTCAATTTCTTCCTGTTTCAGTCTTGGCAGCTTATAGGTTTCCAGGAAGGCCTCCATTTCATCCAGATTGCTCAGTTTATTGGCATAGAGTTGTTGATAATAATTTCTAATAATTGTTTCTATTACCTTGGTGTTAGTTGTGATCTCTCCCCTTTCATTCATAATTTTATTAATTTGGGTCGTTTCTCTTTTCTTTTGGATAAGTCTGGCCAGTGGTTTATCGATCTTATTAATTCTTTCAAAGAACCAACTTCTAGTTTCATTGATCTGATCTACTGTGTTTCTGGTTTCTAATTCATTGATTTCTGCTCTAATTTTAATTATTTCTCTTCTACTGCGTGGCTTAGGCATCGTTTGTTGCTTTTTCTCTAGTTCTTTAAGGTGTAGAGTTAGTTGGTTAATTCCGGATTTTTCTCTTTTTTTGAGTGAGGCTTGGATGGCTATGTATTTCCCCCTTAGGACTGCCTTTGCAGTATCCCATAGGTTTTGGACCGATGTGTTTTCGTTCTCATTGATTTCCATGAATTGTTTAAGTTCTTCTTTGATTTCCTGGTTGACCCAAACATTCTTGAGCAGAGTGGTCTTTAGCTTCCAAGTGTTTGAATTTCTGCCAATTTTTTTCTTGTGATTGAGTTCCAGTTTTAGAGCACTGTGGTCTGAGAATATGCAGGGAATAATCTCAATCTTTTGGTATCGGTTGAGACCTGATTTGTGACCCAGTATGTGGTCTATTCTGGAGAAAGTTCCATGTGCGCTCGAGAAGAAGGAGTATTCTGTTGTTTTAGGGTGGAATGTTCTGTAAATATCTATGAGGTCCATCTGGTCCAATGTATCATTCAAAGCTCTTGTTTCCTTGTTGATTTTCTGCTTAGATGATCTGTCCATTGCTGAGAGTGGAGTATTGAGGTCTCCTACAATTAACGTATTGTTATCAATATGACTCTTTATTTTGCTTAACAGTTGGCTTATGTAGATGGCTGCTCCCATGTTGGGGGCACAGATATTTACAATTGTTAGATCTTCTTGTTGGATAGACCCTTTAAGAATGATATAGTGTCCTTCTGTGTCTCTTATTACAGACTTTAGTTTAAAATCTAATTTGTCTGATATAAGAATTGCTACCCCAGCTTTCTTTTGAGGTCTGCTGGCATGGAAGATGGATCTCCATCCCTTCACTTTCAGTCTGGATGTATCTTTAGGTTCAAAATGAGTCTCTTATAGACAGCATATGGATGGGTCCTATCTTTTTATCCAATCTGCAACCCTGTGCCGTTTTATGGGAGCATTTAGGCCATTCACATTGAGAGTGATTATTGAAAGATATGAATTGATTGTCATCATGTTGCCTGTGAAGACGTTGTTTTTATAGATTGTCCCTGTAAATTTCTGTTGTATATCACTCTTGGGGTCTTTCTCCTTTTATAGAACCCCCCTTAATATTTCTGGCAGGGCCGGCTTAGTGGTCACATATTCTTTCAGTTTCTGCCAGTCGTGGAAGCTCTGCATCTCTCCATCCATTCTAAATGAAAGCCTTGCTGGATAAAGTATTCTTGGCTGCATGTTCTTCTCATTTAGTACCCTAAATATGTCTTGCCAGGCCTTTCTGGCTTGCCAGGTCTCTGTGGATAGGTCTGACGTTATTCTGATGTTCCTCCCTCTGTACGTAAGGAATCTCTTCCCCCTAACTGCCCTTAAGATGGTTTCCTTGCTTCTAAGATTTGCAAGTTTTACTATTACATGCCGGGGTGTTGTCCTGTTTTCCTAGATCTTGGGAGGGGTCCTCTCTGCCTCTAGGACTCGAATGTTTGTTTCATTCCCCAGATTAGGGAAGTTCTCAGCTACGATTTGCTCAAATACATCTTCTAATCCTCTCTCTCTCTCCACTCCCTCCGGGATTCCAATGATTCTGACATTGGAACGCCTCATGGTGTCACTTATTTCTCTGATTGTATTTTCATGGATTCTGAGTTGTTTTTCCCTGGCCTCCTCTTTTCCCTTTTTATCTATTATATTGTTTTCCAGGTCGCTTATTTGCTCTTCTGCCTCAGTTACCCTAGCTGTTAGATTATCTAGATTGGATTGGATCTCACTGATAGCATTTTTAAGTTCTGCCAATGCACCTTTTATTTCTGCCCTTAGAGACTCTATGTTGCCATTAATTGATTTCTCCATTCTAGCCATTTTCTTCACAATTGCTAGCCTGAATTCTATCTCCAACATCTTGGTTATATCTGCATCCATTTGTAACTCTGCAGCATAAGTCATAATCTCTGAGTCTTTTCTATTTTGGGGGCTCCTCTTCCTAGTCATTCTGTTGATGGGTGTTTGAGGGAATGTATAGAGTCCAAATTATTGACCAGAACCCAAGCAAGATGCACCTGTTTTCTTGGGACCTCAGGGTTGCTGGCCTCTTGTTTTCCCAGCCTGTCTTCTGTGGTAGGGGCCTGCCGCACTGTTATTCAGGCAACTCTGAGCAGAGTTGCCCTGAGCCCCTGTGGCGGGGGATGGGCTCAGCGGGAATCAGTTTTTGGGGCTTTTGTTCTCTGGCAGCTTTCCCTGGCGGCTTTCCGTGTCTCTTCTGCGAGTCAGAGCAGAAGAGACTGATTCCAACCCTCTGCCTCAGAGCAGAGAGACCACAGTCTGTTCTTCAGTGAGCCCTCCAGGCCACACTATCTCCGTTTCTGTCCGTGCTGCTATAAACTGCAGCGTCCTGGGTTGTGCGCCCCTCTGCAGCGCTCCCAGTCCTGCCTCCAGGTCAGAGCACGTCTCTGCCCTTTGTGCTTCTAAAACCGCCAGCTGCTCCCAGTTCGTGCACGCAGGACCTCACTGCTCCAGGTTCCCACCCCAGGGGCTGCCTTGAAGTCCTTTCCCCGCCACTACCGGTCTGCGAGTCTGTGCCCCGTCCCCAGCATGCAAGGCTGTCACTCACCGGTGGTGTAGGATCCCCATGGCCAGGCACCCTCCTGCTGCCGTTTATCCTCTGATATCTGCCTGCAGAATCACGGCTCCCCGCTTCGTACCTCAAAACCAACCGTCTCCAATATTCTGTTTGTAGAGGTCCAGATCTTCTTACATCTCAGGCTGGTTTCATGGGTGCTCAGAGTGGTCTGGTAGATATCCAGCTCAATTCCGGGGACCAGTTGAAATAGGGTCCCCTACTCCTCCGCCATCTTTTCTATTTCCCATTTCTGAATTTATGTGTCAACCTGCATTTTTGTGACTTCAAAACCCTCAAAGCAACACAGGTCTGTGTGGGTCAAGCCCCATATCCTCACTCAACACAGTTGCAGATGCAGGAATCCTCTGCATCCAAAGTTGCTACAAAGGAAATAGATTGCTAAAAGATTAATTCTGCTTGTAGCTTTCTAGATGCCCTTAAGGGCAGCAAGTTATTCCTTGAGGGAATTATGCATGTTCCTCTAAAGCAATTGTATTATCAGTTAAAGGGCCCTATTGGTCTCAGGCCTACATTAGAAGTGGGTTTTAAAAGATTGCTAGGCCTGCCTAACAGGTAAATAAAAGAAAAAGACAGTCTGCACAGATCTTACCTCTGGTAACCAAAGGCAAGCATTTTGGCAGAAAACCTTGCATCTGTTGCAATTGATTACAAGGGTAAATGGCTGTAGTTATACAGGAATGACACCAAATCATTTTTTTTTTCTTTTTTTGACACCAAATCTTTACATAGAACCCAAAACTCTATTAACAGTGCATTCTCCAGGGTCTGACTACCAGCAAACAGGAAATAAACCTAAATACCTTGAAGGAGCACAAGCTATTCCCCTGGGGAATTTCATTAGGGATAGTAGTGATGCTGTTGAGTGCTACTATTGGGCTCTCCTCTGCGTAGCTCATGCTAAGTGAGAGTGACATTATTCTCCTAGCCTCTCTCCTCACTTACTCTACCATAAATAATTGCATGATGAGGTCTTGGGTAATCTTTTATAGCTATAGGACCGTGTGTGTGTGTGCGTGTGTGTGTGTGTGTGTGTGTGTGTGTGTGTGTGTGTGTTGGGTAAGAAAAGAGAGATTTGGAGGTGGAAGAATCTAGCCAAATTCATAAATATGTTAACCAAGAGCTCATGTGTAGCAAAATGAGATTCTCTGTGTTGTAAGTTTTCCAGAAATATATTTCCATTCACTCTGCCTCACAGTGGGCCTTTTCACAGTGGAACATTGTGCCTCCACTGATTGGCATCTTGCTTTGAAATCTAGCTATGCTTTTGTATTCCTACCACTTCTCTTTCAATGTGCATCTACCTTCCCTGAATCCTCTCTGACACTCAGCTTATTGTAGCTTATATATGAAAATGAAAACTAACCAGTTTCTTCCATTTGTTATTATTGTTGCTTGTTCCCTTCTTCATATTCTGACTTCAGATTTGAGGAATGGTTATTGATTATTCATAATAATTTTAAGGCACATGAATACAATTAATTCAAAGTATAATATGGGAGGAGTAAGGGCTTTAGAATGAAAAAGACCTAGATTCAAGTCCTATCCCTATCATTTATTAGTTACCTTATTTGAGGTACATTACTTAACTTCTCTTAGCCTCAGTCGCTTCCTCCAGAAAATGGGATTTTTTAAAGAGATTTTATTTATTTATTTGAGAGAGAATCACAAGCAGGGGGGAGGGGCAGAGGGAGAGGGAAAAACAAACTCCTGCTGAGCAGGGAGCTAGATATGGGGCTCGATTCCAGGACCCTGAAATCATGACCTGAGCCAAAGGCAGACGCTTAACCAACTGAGCCACCCTGGCACCCCAAGAAAATGGGATTAATAATAGTATTTATTGTTGGGGTCTTAGGATCGAAAATCATTCCCCTTTCCATATTCTGAGGTCCATATTCTATATTCCACTCTTTTTGTTAGGCAAATGGAGATCAAAATGTCAATCTAATTATTAATAAAGTTGATTTAAATCTGAAACTAATTATTGCAAATAATTTCCTATACCTACACCTTGAATTAAACTTACCCAACCAGGCAGTGACAGGCAGAACTGGACAGCCACAGTCCTCCCCCCTTATTTATTTTAGAGAGAGAGAGAGAGTGAGAGAGAGCAATCAAGTGGAGGGAGAGGCAGAGGGAAGGAGAGAGAGAGAATCCTTAAGCAGACTCCCTGCAGAGCATGGAGCCAGACTCGGGGCTCAATCCCAGGGCTCTGAGATCATGACCTGAGCCAAAATCAAGAGCAAACCCTTCCCCAAAGCTTTCCTAATGGTTGAGCTGGGAATGAGGAAAGACTGGAAACTCAGAAGTGAATGATTCATACTTGCCCAGTCCCTTCTTTCAATCTTGCCAAGCAAATATGTCCTTCTTCCCTTAGGCAGGAGTGGTGAGGGATGGAGAAAGGCTGGAATTGTTCCTTCTCTACTTCTTTTTTTTTTTTTTTTTAAAGATTTATTTATTTATTTATTTATTTTGACAGAGAGAGAGACACAGCGAGAGAGGGAACACAAGCAAGGGGAGTGAGAGAGGGAGAAGCAGGCCTCCCGTGGAGCAGGGAGCCCAATGCGGGGCTCAATCCCAGGACCCTGGGATCATGACCCGAGCCGAAGGCAGACGCTTAATGACTGAGCCAGGCTCCTTCTCTGCTTCTTGTCCTAAGAAATATAATTCTTCTCTATAGTAATTTGAACAGTGAACCATTTCTTTTTGACAGCTAGGATTATTGTGAGGATTAAATGAAATACATATGTCAAGTATCTTACACAGTGCCTGGCACACAGTAAGGGCTCAGATAGACAAAACCAGGATCAAAATCCAGCTCTATTCACTCACCAGGTGGTTTTGGGCAAAACTTTCTGAACTTCCAATTTTTAACCTTTAAAATGAAGATAATCATAACTAGCTTGCACATTTGTAAAAATTAGAAAAAAATACATATGAAAAGTTTGGTTTATGTGGGCACTTAGTAAATGACAACTATTATCATTACATAGTTATATAAATTTGTTTGTGGAATGTGTCCCACAATTTTTTCCACAGCAGATTGATGTTTCTGGATAAAGTTGGCATTGGCTTATATGGCCTGGCAGCCACAGTACTCATGCTTACCAGTGAAACTAGTCAAGGGGTGACGGGTATGAAAGAAGCTGAGAAATAAGTCCAGGAACCAAGGAAAGAATGCTGGGAATGTAAGAATTTCTGTGGCTCCTTCACAGAGCAGCAAACCTACGTATCAGTACTTGAGGTGACTAAAGTATGAAGTGTCCTTTTTTTTTTTTAATTTAAGTATACTTTTGGAGATTGCAAAAAAAATTTGCCAAAAACACTTTTTCTAATATAGAACTAATTTTTCTGGTAGGAATTTAGAGTTGTAGAGCAAGGGCTTTGACACCTTTTACTCTTTCTCAGGGTCATAAAATATCCTTTTTTAAAAAAAAAAAATAAGATTTTTTATTTTAGAGAGAGAGAGAGAGAGTGAGAGAGAGCAATCAAGTGGAGGGAGAGGCAGAGGGAAGGAGAGAGAGAGAATCCTTAAGCAGACTCCCTGCAGAGCATGGAGCCAGACTCGGGGCTCAATCCCAGGACCCTGAGATCATGACCTGAGCCAAAATCAAGAGTTGGCTGCTCAACTAAATGAGCCAACCAGGCACCCCAGGGTGTTAAAACATCTTTTCTCCAGGGCCCTGGTTCTTCTCGGATGACTTAACATTGCTGACAAATGTGCCTGTAGGACAACTTAGGTTTCACCTAGGTCCAGAAAATAATTGCCAAGAGATTTCAGAAAATTCCTTGTAAAAATTAAGTTTTTCCCTAGAGAGTGATCTGGTATAATGGCATCTTCTTAAAACAATAATTTGCAACTATTTTAGACCTTCTAGTTTGGTGAACTTATTACTAGCATGCTTCATTTCTGTGTTTCTCTGGTGTACCTTACACATCAAAACCACTATTTAGAATATTTTGTTCTAAATAAGTAAGAGCTTATTTTTTAAAAGAATATGGTACTTTTTCTTATAAATTAAGTACAAATGTGAAAATTCAGTATCTGAGAGCCAAGACTGAATTGTCCAGTTGTTTGTGAGAAATCAGTGGGTTTGATTAGTGGTCAGGTGGGGAAACTGGTAAAGAGAAAATGCAATATTTTGTCTTGGGGTTTGGGGGTTAATTTTTTACAGGAGAGTCTCTAGAAGCTGTTTTCTTAACATTTTGATTCTAATGGATTTAACCCTTAAAAAGAACAAGTTACCTTCCCATAGTTGACACAGTTAGGCCGTCAATGCAGGACTGAATGGGCTGTGGGCTTGAGACTGTATCATTCATTCCAACCAGCTTACACTGCTCAAAAGAGGGACTGATCGAGAGTAACCCAGCCACACTACTGGATAAACAAGCTAAAGTTTAAAGTTTTTTCTTGAGATTATTAACATAATTTAGGCACATGAAGTAAGTGACCCACTTTCTACCTTGCAGAACTGTGTGGAGTAAAGACAGAAATAAACTCCACTTTTAAACTCTGTTAGTTGTTGCCTGACCGCCTTAACGTCAATATTGGACCCGTAAACCTCAGCAAATATTCAAATGGAAATTCCAAAATAGTTGCTGAAAGTAACTAAGTTCTCACCTCACTGTAGAGAACAAAATAGTCTATGTGTACTGTGATTGATTCAATAAAATATTTGAGGTGGCATTATCCAACAATTTAATGAGGTCTTTGGTGATTCAGAAACAAAAAGTCACCAAATGAGTTATTGTGTGTTATCACCCAAGGTCAGGGCCATCAGCCCCTACAGCCAAAGGAAGGTAGTGGTGCAAAACGCTGGCACTGGGACTGGTGAGAGGATGGGGGAGGACAGCCCGAGGCAGGTACTGTCCTGTTTTCTTGTCTCAGAGGCAGCTGATAACACCAACTAACACACTTAACTCCATTCACAAATGTGCAAGTAAACTGAAACCAATTTGTATTAGGAGTAAATCTGCTCCACAAAGGTAGCTCACTTGAATGGTCTGAGCAGACCAACATTTTAGCTACTATAGCTCTGAGAGTTAGTTTAGGAATGCCAAGTTAACTATATAAAGAAAAGAAAGGAAAGGAAGAGAAAGGAAAGGAAAGAAGAGAAGAGAAAAGACAAAACAAAAACACTCTACAATAGCCTCAAATTTCCACAGACTGATATGCAATTTCTTTTGTTCTTCTGAAATATATTGTTTTTCATTTCTCTAGATTTGGCATTTAAATGATAGCTGAATATTCCTGTTTGGGGAAGCTTGTACACAGATAGCTATTCCCCTGTGAGCAGAGATGTGTGAACATATTACAAAATGTCCATTGTGTGTAGTAGTCCAAAAAATTATTGTGGGGTACTCCGATCAGATGGGGGGGCCACCAAATGTGGGGCATCCCCCACATCCCCCAATTGGATGGGGGCTGGCAGTGCAGGTGGTAAAAGCATTCACTGAGGCAGAACGAAAGAGACAAAGTAGAGATGCCTGGGTGGCTCAGTCGGTTAAGCGTCGGCCTTCAGCTCAGGTCATGATCCCAGGGTCCTGGGATCGAGTCCCATGTTGGGCTCCCCTCTCAGTGGGGAGCCTGCTTCTCCCTCTGCCTGACGCTCCCCCTGCTGTGCTCTCTCTCTCTGACAAATAAATAAACAAAATCTTTAAAAAGAGAGAGAAGTTTATTGAATACTCTGCAAGGGGGCAGTGGGCAGGACAGCAAAGGAGACACTGTCTGTGACAAGGTGGTGGTGAGGGGGTCACGGTTATAGGGTGGAGTGAGGGCTTATGGGGATGTATGGAATTTTCCCCTTTTTGGTAATTTTAGGAACTGTGCCTGGTTGTAATTGGCCAGTTAGGGCCTTTGGCTACGTTGAAATTTGTCACTTAATGAGCCTGTTTGCATTCAGCGTGGTGGTCACTGTGGGCCCTTTTGCCTTGCTCAAGTTTCCATTGCTCAAGCCTGTTGCCTCAAGGTGGTGGCTACAAATATGGCACAGAACCCTAATAAAAATGAGATGTAAAATCTAAAATGGTTGGGAGTTTCTGCATTGTTATCGGCAACTCTTTAAATTTTAAATTCATGCTCTTATAGGGGAGTTACTGTTAGCAAAACCAGTGTCTTGGGGACAGGCCTTATGGACATTAGTCTTGCAGGGAAACCAAGCTCAGTGCAGTTGTTACATTTCATAGGGTCCACTTTGACCTGTGATCTAGCCAAGTATTTAGATACCAGCTCTGTCATAACAGAATTCTGTTGTGTCTTACACAGTTCAGTAAACCTACTTGAACACTTATGTCTCATGTTAGAAAGAGCTTAAGTCAGGTTTAAAAGAAATGAGGAAGCAAGCAAGAAGGATTTGAATACAAATTGAGGTATATCATTATGCATCTAAGAGATTATTTGATCACAAGGAACAGAAACCCTTACAAGCTCAGCTGAGTAAAGGAAAATGCATTTTAGGGGTAAAGGAACTCTCATGGAACCTCACCTCACTGGGAATTAGAAACTGTCAGGCAGCTCATCCATCCATCTCTTGTTCTCTGTAGCCACACAATCTGTCATCTCTGCTTCTTTCGGCCATCCTGCCTTCTGCATAATGGCTTCCTCCATCTGGTTCTTAATTTCGACTTCCCCATACCTCCTGCTCACCTGGGGCTTTAGGTCGTTGTTGCACCTATTCTGCCTTCAAATGTTTTTGACCATATACTTCCAGTGCCGAATAACTTCTGAACTATTTAGTCTTTGTTTCTCTTTGTTCAAATTCTTTTTTTTTTATTTTAAAGATTTTATTTATTTATTTGACAGAGAGAGACACAGCGAGAGAGGGAACACAAGCAGGGGGAGTGGGAGAGGGAGAAGCAGGCTTCCCGCTGAGCAGGGAGCCCGATGCGGGGCTCGATCCCAGGACCCTGGGATCATGACCTGAGCTGAAGGCAGAGGCTTAACAACTGAGCCACCCAGGCACCTCATCTTAGTTCAAATTCTTAAGAGAATCGGATTGGCTTTTGCCAGTCAATAAATTAACTCATTCCCAGCATGTGTGTCCAACTAGGCAGTGTTGGGGGTGGGGAAAAGGTGGTGACAGGGGCGCCTGGGTGGCTCAGTCGTTAAGCATCTGCCTTCGGCTCAGGTCATGATCCCAGGGTCCTGGGATCGAGCCCTGCATCGGGCTCCCTGCTCAGCGGGGAGCCTGCTTCTCCCTCTCCCATTCCCCCTGGTTGTGTTCCCTCTCTTGATGTCTCTCTCTCTGTCAAATAAATAAAATCTTTTAAAAAAAAAGGAAAAGGTGGTGACAGAGAATGTACAGGTGTGAGCAATGCAGCTTAAGCAAAAAGAGTTCGTTGGGTACTGCAGACAAATTGACTAATGTATCAGATACAGCCATTATTGTAATGATGATGATAATGATGGCTATAGTAAATTAAATTACTATAGTAATTAAAACAGCTACACTTATGGAGCTCTTGTCAAGCATATTACATACACTGTTATTTAATCTTCACAACAACCCTATAAAGGAGATTTTATTATTTCAGTTTTTACTGACAGGAAAATTTAGGCACAAAGAAATTAAGTGATATGTGCAAGGTCACACAGCTAGTAAGTGGTTGGGCAAGACTCAAACCCTGACAGTCTGACACCAGAGGCTCTGCTCTTCTTAACTACTATGCCCTTAGCTAATGAACTGATGATTCTGAACCGGTCATCATTAATTTGTAAAATGTGGGCTGCAGAGTAGCTTCTTTGTGAAGAAAAAGTAAAATTCATTTTAACCAGCAAAGTATTTATAGTATATCTATTTATCTACATAGATATAGATATGTATGTGTATATATATATATATATATATATAGAGAGAGAGAGAGAGAGAGAGAGAGAGAGATCAAGTCCTGACATAGGGAGAAAGGCATTAGGACTTCAAGAAATATGTGTGTCTTTGTAGGTGAAAGAGAAGAAATACTCTCTCATTTGAGTTATTCTAGTGCTTTCAGATAAATGAAATAGCCTTTAAATATTCGTGATCAGAGCATTACCCATTTGTCTCTTTGCCTTAATATTTATTTGAATTCAAATTAAGTCTGCCTTTTAGCAAGACCTGAGAGTAAGATCCAGCACTTTGGAGTGAGAGCTAAAGCTGGTGTATGTGATGTTACTGCCCTCTTCCCGAGCTACCATTTTATTGCTCTTCTGGGAATCCGGTTAAATTACAGCTGCTGATATATTGTGGACTGTGAATCTAAATTTTGGCTTTGACCAAGTCAAGGGCTGGTTTCTTTGGGCAGTATTTTACCTCCTGTTTTATCTGTGCTGTCACCTAAATTTAGCACTTAGACTATACTCCCCTATGTCTGCAGAAGTTTTAAATTATTTTCCAGTGATGCATACCGTGTCCAGGCAGAGTTGCATTTGACAGATTTGCAGTAAAATCTTGGAGCTCTCCAACTTCTTTTTTAATAAATTAGATCAGTAGCTCCCACGGATTTGACTTTGGAATGGGTTGTAAGGTGATGTGTTTTCTACAAAACTGATTGAGTTCTCTTCAGGGTTTTTTCTTTTTTTTTTTTTTTGCCCTGCTGTGCATTTTGCCATCGGGCAGACCAATCAGCTTCTTGAAAGCAAAAGCTAGGTGCTCTCTCTCGGATCTTAGGAGGTGTCAAATGCCTGGTGCGTTAAGACCCTTCCCCCTAATTGCAGGAATGAGGGCTGTGTGCAGAGCTGTAATAGTGTTCTAAATTGAGGGATCTTGAATAAGACATAAATCCAAATTCCACACCTTTTTTATATGGGCTTCAACAAACGTCAGCTGTAATTGGTAGAACAGCCTGACCTATTAATCCATAGATAAAAATGATTCAATTAAAGTGAAATATAAATATTGAAGGTAACGTAAAACCAAATGAGGCACATCACAGAATTTATGTGCAAATAAATTCACTGAATAAAAATTATCCAGTACATACAAAGTCCATATGCTGTCTTGGTAATGCTATAATTAAGTCAGAGAGTCATGTCATACTGGCCTTTTCCATCTGCTCTGTGATCTGTTAAGGGACCCATTCAAACAGAATGACAGCTGACCTCGAAATGATACATTCTGCTACTGCCCATTTTAATAGGGCTGTTGGTTATGCACATTTTATCTTCATTTGTACTGGGCTATGAGTGGTTTTCCATTACATCAAGTAAAATGGAGCATCTGGTTTTCTATTAAACGGTTTCTTTAAACTGCTATTTTATTTTCTGAATAAATTATTTTTTCAGTTTTCACAAGCAATAAATGGTATTGGAGGATTTTAAAAAATGTTGTTCCATAAATTCAAGTGGCATTAGAAAGAGACAGTGATTAACAAAATAGAGGCAACTCATCTCTTTTTCTTCCTAGTTATTGTTATCTGATCAAAGCAACGGGGTTAATATTTGGAGCCTCAGCTGTTGTATCTATGTAATTCACATGAAAGACATGTGAATGAGGAACCAATATTTAGAATATTAATTGATTTCATTTATTTTGCTTCTCTTGTGCATACCTCACTGTCATTCTTGCCATTATCTTAATGTTGTTGTTTCTAATAACACTCAGAAAAATCATTTTAAAGGCAGGGGATCTGGAACACAGATGTGTCAGGTGTAAAGGCTCTCATCCTCAGGGACATTCAAATTGGCTAAAGGAAACCCCACTGAATGGTGCAGCTGAATATCCAGCATTTGTCCATCTGTTTGTATCCAGTTTACCTTGTGATAGTCTTTTTAATTTCTGGTCCCTGGCGCGTCTCTATTTTATCAGGACATGCATTTTTTTTTTTTTATTGGAACTGTACAAGGAGAGAATTGGTAACCCTTAGAATCAGGGTGACCTTTAGAAAATTAGGTTTTTTGTTTTGTTTTGAACAAACAATTCAAGTTCTAACAAGAGGGTTTGCTATAGTCAAAGTCTCAACTTATTGGAGGGGATTTTTAAATGTCTCCTCTTTGGGTTTGGAGGCAAAAAAGAAAGAAAGAAATGACAGTAATGTAATATAATAGAGAGTGCTTAGAAAACTGAGGTTTAAAATATACATCAATTTAAAAACTTCTCAAATAAAATCTGAGCTACAACCAGGGACAGGCAGTATCCGTGGAGTGAATCAGACTAACTCACGTAAGAAGCTGGAGAATTAAGAAAATATAATAATCAGGCAAATACCCATTGTTCTCTGGGGAAGTGTGACCTTGGCATAGTAGCTTCTCAGTCAAATCAGAGAACCTAATCTGCCAATGTGAAAAATATCACATTATACATGGGATATTACTTATAAATAAAAATCCAAATGGAATTTCCTAGAAAATAGAGTTGAGTGTGTCTACAAGAAGCAGGAATCACATTCACTCATTTTTGCAGTCAGGAAACATTTGCCAAGTATCTAATAGGTTTCTGGCATTGTTTTAGGTTCAGGGGATGTGTTAGTGAAAAAAAACGGTCTGTGTTCTCATGAAGCTAATATTCCAGTTGGGGGAAGGCAGACAATAAACAAATAAACCTGTTATCTGTTCTGTACGATGCAAAGGACCTATCAATTAGTCTTTAATTTGCATGTTGCTTCAAATATAAATACTAATGATGCTTTCCTGAAATTCCAAACTTTATACCTAAAAGCATCCTGATGAGCAAAATGAAATGGAACGTAGATACTCATTTCAATGAAATAATGTTCATGTTAGCTATTCACTTTGAAAATTTTCCTTTTGTTTTGCCCAGGTCCATATAGTACTTGACTATAGTGCTGTGGGAAGAATACAGGATTAGAGTCTGCCAAGACTCTTTTACCTAAGTACTTATATCCTGGTGGAGAAAATTAGTGATTTCTAAAAAACAAGGATAAAAACAAGAGAATGAGCCAAAGAAAGAAAGATGGGGGGAGGGGTTTGAGAAAACTTTATTCTTGTGATATTTAAGGATTTATTTTCACATCGGGACAATATCCAAGTAGTGTATTTAGTTGGAGGGAGCCCCATGTTAGGATAGCATCATAGTTTAAGATTCAGTCTTTGTTTGAACCAGATCTATCCCATATTCTTACCCCAACCAGTCATCAAATGCAAGCCACAAATTACAAGCAGGTGCACATATTCCCCATAACTGGAAAAAATAATGGATGAAACATATCGTCTTTCTGTATGATCAGTGATGCATGGGAATAATTGGTAGATAGATTATCTGAGATTTAGTTAGTGAATTAGAACCATGAATTCTGCCAGACCTTTCAGAACAAAGAGAATACTAAATGGGATTTCTTTGTGGGTGGTAATGGCTATGGCAGTATGGAAAATTGACTATTTATTTATTTATTTATTTAATTTGAGTAAGGAAAAGGATTATTTAAATACATATTTAGGGGCACCTGAGTGACTCAGTCGCTGGGCGTCTGCCTTCAGCTTAGGTCATGATCCCAGGGTCCTGGGATCCCCGCATCGGGCTCTCCACTCCATGGGAGGCCTGCTTCTCCCTCTCCCACCGCCCCCCCCCCCGCTTATGTTCCCTCTCTCGCTGTGTCTCTCTCTGTCAAATAAACAAATAAAATCTTACAAAAAAATAAATACATATTTAAACACTCAAAGCTATATATGCTGATATGTAAGTGAACCGGGATTTTTCTTTCTTTGAGTGACCTTGAGATAGGGCTACATTTATCAAAGTTCTCATTTTATCCCCCTCTATGGTCCTCAAAACCTACAGGCTTTTAAACAAAGACCCTCCATAACTAATCAAACATATCTGTTCCTGGGCCTCTCCAAGATGATTTAGAGATAAGTAGCCTCAAACGTGGCCTGGTTCAGTGTTATAATCATTGATGGTTCCTTTTGGAGGTAGCAAATTCTCATCAACTTTGCTCCTATTAATCATGTATCTAAATATAGCATCATCAGGACAATTTCAAGTTTTTTTAAGGTACAACCTGGACTTCCCGTCATTTGTAAATTGGCTCATAACAGCCCTGACGCTCTGCTTAAGTGCTTAACTGGTCATTATTCCTCCCTGTACTACAAAGCCTTTATGCTGCCAATAGCCCATCCTGCCTTTCTGGTGTCTTTCACCATGTTACCTTTAAAACAGTGATTTTTTAATTTTGTAATGAGTAAATAGGGGAGGTAGAGTGGGTCATAGGTCATTTTTGAGGATCTGGAGAAAACTGTGAAATCTCCCCACAGGAAAAAAAATGCACATGCACACTGGTTTTATGTGCATTTTCAGGGGATTTATAGACTTGTAAAGCCCATCATCCATAGACCTCAAATTATAAGGTCCATTGTCAAGATTATATGATTCATAAATTTTTTTATTTGAAGTAAATACCACCTATGCCTATGCTTATTTATATTATCATATTTTAAAAACTATTTTATTAAAAGAAGGTGTGTCTGTTTTTCTCCTTTTTGAATTTCTCTTTGAATTTTTTCACCTGCTTCAAAAGATTTGATTGTTTATTAAGTTAGTCACAGTGACAAGTATATAAAATTTGAATAAAATGTTTAGAGTATGTTTTTATGATTCCTAAATGCATCATTTTGCTTTATTTATTTGTTTTCTTAGTTTTACTTAGAGAAGGAATTTTTTAATGTACCCTGTGCCTTACACAACCATATTTATCTATGGACAGTCTGAACATTTCTTGTTCCAATGACATATAGTTTGGGTTACTTTCTTTTCCAGCTCTTGTTGATTTCTAGGCCTTTAGAAGAGGGGATACTGTTTGTAAGTACAAATGCATTTCTTCACTAAAGTTACATTGGTTGATGTCATAAATTCTAAGAGAAAAGGGGTTGTGTATGTTTTATTTTCCTTTGTACCTATTTCCAGAGCTTAGCACAGTGCCTGGCAGACAGAAGTTGCTCAAGAAACGTGTGTGGAATGTGTAACAAGGCACTAAAGTTTGCTTATTTGGAAAAGCTTAATGTTTTAAAAAGTGACTTAATCATTCTAATTCTGCAAGTTTTTTTTCAGTGTTCATCCATTTTTCTCTAAGTCATGTGCTAACTCTTCACTAATTCTGGCTAAATGGTGATTATAGTGATAGGTATCCCATGGGAGGAGGAGCCACCAAAATTTATAAAAAAAGCACTTTTGAATGAATGCAATTTTATTTCACTCAGGTACAGGAGTTCCAACTAAAGATGTTCTTTTCTTTTTTTTAAAGATTTATTTATTTATTTATTTGACAGAGAGAGAAACAGTGAGAGAGGGAACACAAGCAGGGGGAGTGGGAGAGGGAGAAGCAGGCTTCCTGCGGAGCAGGGAGCCCGGCGCGGGGTTCGATCCCAGGACCCTGGGACCATGACCTGAGCCGAAGGCAGACGCTTAACAACTGAGCCACCCAGGCGCCCCTAAAGATGTTCTTTGATTGCATTACAGAAATAGGTAATAGGTGATAATAATAATTTATTACCTTTTTCCAGTAGGTATTTACGAAGTACCAAAAATTAGTTCTCTCAAGAAGGGTAAACATAGTCCTACAAAATATAATTTCAGAATTAGAAGGGACCTGAGGCGCCTGGGCGGCTCAGTTGTTAAGCGTCTGCCTTCGGCTCAGGTCATGATCCCAGAGTGCTGGGATCGAGCCCCGCATCGGGCTCCCTGCTCTGCGGGGAGCCCGCTTCTCCCTCTCCCACTCCCCCTGCTTGTGTTCCCTCTCTCACTGTGTCTCTCTCTGTCAAATAAATAAATAAAAATCTTAAAAAAAAAAAAAAGAATTAGAAGGGATCTTAGAAACTGTGTAGTTCAAACTCCCATCCGGTGTAAGAAATCCTTTGACAATACCCCACTGCAGTGACAGAGAGCATGCTTTTTTTTTTTTTTAAGATTTTATTTATTCATTTGAGATACAGAGAGAGAGAGCATGAGCAGGGAAAGAGGCGGAGGGAGAGGGAGAAGCAGGCTCCCGGCTGAGCGGGGAGCCCGATGGCGGGACTCGATCCCAGGATGCTGGGATCATGACCCGAGCCAAAGGCAGACGCTTAACCATCTGAGCCACCCAGGCGCCCCTAGAGAGCATGCTATTTTTGTAGGCAGTCTATTCCATTGTTGAAAAGCTCTTCCTTAATACTGACTCAGATCCTGCCTCCCCATAATTGTCCTAGTTAAACCTCTATAGCCACACAGAATAAGTTTACTTTCTCTTCCACATGAAAATGCTTCACATATTTTATAACATCAAGCAGGACTGACAGATCACCTATTGGCCTAGCATGTAACTCTACACTAATATGTACTAGCTGGTGTCTGAGAAATTTCAAGCAAGGAATCAGTTGGAAGAAGCCATTTGATCTGCCCCTCTCCATAGGGAATGACCTCTAATCATGAGAATGTGGACATGGTATCATGTTGGCAAACATGCCTGCATAGTTGACACTGGATGTAAGCTTCTGACCACCATTCATTTGTTTCTATGTTCCTTTTTGCTCCCCACATATATTTAAAAGCAAACTTCATCAAGGTTCCTTTCTGAATTGTTATAGCTCCAAGTTAATGCTGTCTATGTAGTATAATTGTAATGCCTTTTTTTTTCTGCTAAGGATTAAATAAGCTCCTCATTTAGCCATTTGCTAAAGAGATTAAATTATATTTCTTAGTGGTTTTTGCTAAGGATTAAATAAGCTCCCCATTTAGCCATTTGCTAAAGAGGTGAAATTATTTTTCTTAGTGGTTGAAGTTAAGTATAGCAGGTGTGCCAAAAAGTGAATTACTATGCCTCTGAAATACCTCTGAATTGGGCCCGAAATTTTAATTGTGAAAACCATTCTCTTCACCTTAGTTCTCATTAGAGATGACTAGGCAGGAAAGGTTTAGGTAATGATATTGGTGTCAACTGTATTAATATTCTCTGAATGCCAGCAGAACGTCTCCTTAGTAAGAAATAAAACAAGGCAATAGAGCAGCGGTGCAGTTTTTTTCCCAAGTTGGTCAGGTATTGCTGCAAGGTTCTGACAGAAGGGCATTACCACATATAATGATGAGGAGAGCCCTCCTCTCCATGACCTTTGATATTTTGCCCAGAAATGTTGTTGAGAGTTGGAAATTAATTACAGTATAGCGAAAAGCTGTGAGCATTAGTTGAAGCTTCATCTTTGCCTCCTTTTTCTTTCTGAAAAATTGACTCTGGTAATTTTCCTCTAGTTTTTACATGTGTGCTATGGAGACTTTCAAAAGAGCAAGCAAGAAAAGGAATTTAATTGCTAGATGCATTTAGGTAGATCTCTGATAAGGACAGGGTAATCAGTGAAGCTATAAAGCAGTAAGAAACCAATAACTTTTTTCCAATCAGTTGTTTTGATAGTTGAAAGACTGACAGCCTCGCAGACAAATTTTTTCGTCCTAGCAAAGGGAGAACTGTATTGCTAACTACTTCCCCAAAGATTGTCAAATATTTGTTCAATATATTTATCATGGTTTATTAATTTTGTTTTATGTGTAGGTATCTACATTATATCCTAAATAACTCATGTGACTGAGGGCAGTCAGGGTCTAGTTTAAGCATGAGTGCAAATTGTATGGTGATTTTGTAGGACAATATATTTTTAGGATTGTAAGGAACAGATCTTTTGAGTTGCCAGCCACATTAGACTAGGACAATGATACACTTAGAGGAATAGGGTGACTTCTCCGAAGTAAAATAGCTAGGTCATGGGAAACAGTGATAGAAATTTTTGTGTGACTCTATTTAGAAATCCTTATATAAAAAATGGGAAAAACCCAACAGAACAATCCCTTCAGATTTTGTTTTTTGAGTATAGTTGAGACATAATGTTATATTAGTTTCAGGTATGCAACATAGTGATTTAACATCTCTATTCATTATGCTATGCTCACCACAAGTATATCTGTCATCTGTCACCATGCAAAGCTATTACAATACCATTGATTATATTCCCTATGCTGTACCTTTTATCCCCATGATTTATTCATTCCATTACTGGAAGCCTGTATCTCCCACTCCCCTTCACCCATTCTGTCCATCCATCCACCCCTCTCCCCTCTGGCAACCATCAGTTTGTTCTCTGTTTTTATAAGCCTGATTCTGCTTTTCATTTGTTTATCCATTTGTTTTGTTTCTTAGATTCCACATATAAGTGAAATCATATGGTATATATCTGTATCTGTCTGACTTATTTCACTTAGCAGAATACCCTCTAGGTGCATCCATGTTTTTGCAAATGGCAAGATCTTATCCTTTTTATGGCCAAGTAGTATTCCACTGCATATATATACCACATCTTCTTTATCAATCTGTCAATGGACACTTGGGTTGCCTCTATATCTTGGCTACTGTAAATAATGCTTCAGGAAACATAGGGGTGCATATATCTTTTTGAATTAGGGTTTTCATTTTCTTTGGGTAAATACCCAGTAGTAGAATTATTAGAAATATTCTATAAGGGGTTTATATCCAAAATATATAAAGAAATTTTACAACTCAACACTAAAAAAAGGTAATAATCCCATTAAAACATGGGCAGAGGACCTGAATAGACATTTTTCCAAAGAAGACATACAGATGGCCAAAGGACACATGAAAAGATGCTCAAAATCACTAATCATCAGGGAAATGCAAGTCAAAACCACAATGAGATATCACCTTACACCTGTCAGAATGGCTAGAATAAAAAAACAAAACATGACAAGTGTTGGTGATGATGTGGAGAAAAAGAAGCCCTTGTGCACTGTTGGTGGGAATGTAAATTGGTGCAAGCACCGTGGAAAACAGTATGGATCCCTTCAGGTTTTTAATAACAAATTTCAGCCTTGACAAATATGTTCTATGGAACCAAAGACTATGGAGAACATCCTTTGGTGTCTTACTAGCTGTGTTAAGTCCTGAGGATACCACAAGGAAAGCTCAAAGATGCTTCACTCTAAACAAACAAATAAAAACAATTTTTATTGAAAATTTTAAAATAAACGACAACTGTAAATAGAAAACAGCCAATTTCCAGAGTGTATTGCTTCCACAGATATTCAGTCGAATGTCCTAGACTTCATTCCATTTAGAGATATGGGAAATTTTATATATGTATGTACTATATATATAGTACAAAAGACAGATTTTTTATGAGAATGCATTATGCTTTGGTGTGCAGATTTACATAAACTAAATCAAAATAGGGGTGCCTGGGTGGCTCAGTCGATTAAGTGTCTGCCTTCGGCTCAGGTCATGATCCCAGGGTCCTGGAAATGAACCCCACGTCCACCTCCCTGCTCAGCCAGGAGTCTGCTTTTCCCTCTGCCTCTGCCCCTGCCCCCTCCCCACCCCTGCTCATGCTCTCTCTAGCTTGCTCTCTCTCTCAAAAAAATAAAATTAAAAAAACTAAATCAAAATAATATTCAAAGGAATCTGTTATCCATCTCCAATTCCTTCTGCTTAAGCAACTTGTACTCACCATTAAACAGTGGCTAAGAGAAGGATCTAATAGACATGTATCATATGACCTCACTGATATGAGGAATTCTTAATCTTAGAAATCTTGATTCTCCTTTTTGTGTCCCTGGACTTCTTCCAGCCAGAGTTTGGTGAAATATCTCCTCTTTGCTTCAAGACCATTGTTGTTCACCCTTAGGTTCTTTTTTTTAAAGCACTTGCTCAAAAAGTGGACTGTAGGGCGCCTGGGTGGCTCAGTCGTTAAGCGTCTGCCTTCGGCTCAGGTCATGATCCCAGGGTCCTGGGATTGAGTCCCACATCAGGCTCCCTCCTCGGCAGGAAGCCTGCTCTCCCTCTCCCACTCCCACTGCTTGTGTTCCTGCTCTTGCTATCTCTGTCTCTGTCAAATAAATAAATAAAATCTTTAAAAAAAAAATGTGGACTGTAAATGTTATGTCTTTTTCTTATTCTTTCTTCTTCCTATTACCCTTTACTACCATCCTCTATCAGAACCACCTATCTACCACTACACTTAAACCAATATTAACAACCTGGTGTATATTTTTATGTAACTTTCTACACACATAAACATACACATGGGAGATTTTGTGTGTTTTTTGCAAGTGAGACTGTGCTACATATGCTTGTCTGCATTATCTTGGAAATCCCTTCAAGTATTCTGGTATGATACATTTACCTCATTAGTTTCTAATTTACTTTATAATGTTGTAAGGTATGAATATGTATGTCATAATTTATTCATCCATTCCTACAGTGTTTCCTGCCTCCATACATTCAATAATGTTGCTGACCCACCCTGTTTTTACTTCTGCTTCAGATTCTATACATTTTCCAAGTTCTATTTCTCTTACTGCTATTGCCCTGATTAAACCCACCTCTTCTAGCACTTGCTTCTAGCCTGTCTTCCATTGCCCTCTAGTGATTTCTTGTATTTAGGTCTTAGTTCTGTAAATGAATTGTAAGCTCCTTAAGGACATACATGGATTTTGTCTAATATTAACCACAGTTAAAAAAAAAAAGTGCGTTCACAGAGCAACAATGTCAGTTTAATTTGGCAGTGTTGGAGAAGAAGTGTTGGAGCTGTGAGTCTAGACCAGGGAAGGATAGAAGAATCTCAGAGCCTTTAAATTTTCTTTGTACTGTTTTTCCTGCCAGACGTTAAATTCTTTTCTAAACCCGCCTTGAAGTATATCTCCTCTATGAAGCTGCTTAGTTCTGTGCATTTTTTGTCTCCATTAAGTTATGACTTCCTCCTAGACCTTTGATTTTTTTTCATCCTTTTTCTGACTCTTAGCCAGTGTGATTGATTTATTGACAGAATAGAAAGACCTCAGGTGTTTTAGATCTAGGGGTCATTCTAAATCTCAGGTAACTCTGGAATTGCTGAGGAGGTATCTCTGAGTTACCAAGAGGTATCTTTGAGCCCCAGATCAACTGTTATCTAATCTACATATTGAGGAGGTCTAGGGATTAGAGTTCCTCGTATGCAACCCAACATCACAAGCCTATTGAGAACTAGGTGATCTTTTTGGTCTATTTTCCCTTACCATCCACCAAGGCAAGTTCATCAAAGCTTGAGTAACTCCTCTGTTTAAAACCCTTCAATGGTACTCCAATATGTGCAGATTAAAATACAAGTTAATTTGTATGAAAACAAGATCCCATATGATTTCTTTTCACCCCACCTACATAATATTGAGCTTAACTTTTCACTGCTCCTGATGATGATGATGATGATGATGATGATAGCGGTTTTGGTGTTGGTAATGATAATCCTAATGATAATAACTGGTGTTTATTGAGTGCATAGTATATGCTAGACACATTTATTCTCTAGTTGAATCTTCACAAAACTGTATAAGGTAGGAATTTTTGTTAACCCTATTTTACAGATGACTAAATTGAGTCTCAAATTACCTAAGTAATATGATATCACATGGCTATTAAGTGAGAGAGCTAGGAATGGTCCTCTAAAAATATCACATTCCTAACCACTATTCCAGTGCTTCTCAAATATTATTATGCATAATAATCACCTGGAGTGCTTTAAAAAAAAACAAATGATTTTTAGACCTCACACTAGAGATTCAGATTCAATAGGTCTGTAGTCCAGTTAAGCAATCCACATGTTTGCTTAGCACCCTCAGGTGATTCTGATGGATAACAGCCCACTGTTTGGGAAGTACTGTCCTACAACAGTGCTTCTCAAACTTCAATAGGCATAGGAATCCCCTGGGGATTTTGTTAAACTATAGCTGCTGATTCAGTAGGTCTGGGGTGGGGCCTGATTTTCTGCATTTCTAACAAGCTCCCAGGGTATACAAATATTGCTGGTCTGCAAACCACACTTGAGGTAGAAAAGTCCTACACAACGGTATGCCTTAGTCCATAGACCAAGAGAGAATGTAAGTTTAGCATAAACATGGGGTTAATTGTAGTTGAATAGTATGTTATACAATAGATACATTCCAGAAAACTCATGGGCAAATCTAATTTCTGTTACTTAAATTTCATTTTCACATTGACTTTTATGATCATGACAGAGTTACTGCCATTATTTTTTTTGATAGATCTCTAATAGCTGACCACTTCAATTTTTTAGTCAAGTACTTGGTAAGGAATGACCTCTTACAGAAAAACTCAAGTACCATAGAAACAAGAACTAACTAGATATAGAGATCCTGTGGTGACTCCTTTAGTAAAGCGAATGATCTTTTTGTTATGTAAATAAATTTAAAAAGAGAAGAAAATCGTAGATTCCTAAATTTGAAAAAGATGAGACAAATCATTTTATTCAAACTTTTAGTTTTAAAGATATGAAAAGAAAGGTGAGAAAGGGAAGGTAGTATGACTAAATTCATACAGAGAATTAGTGACAGAGCGAGAACTCAAACCCTATTCTGGTTGGAGTTTTTATTTATCCTTATTGGCTGGTTGTTTTCATTTTCAAAAAGTATCCTCAATTTTATCTTGGCTGAACTGTTTGAGAAATGTATTTTTACTTTGTTATGTAAGAGGAAAGAGCTCAACACTTATAACTTTTTCCCCTTATTAAATATGACTCTAGACAAGGTTTAGAAATCTTTTATTCTGTAAAGGGCCAGGTAGTAAATATTTTAGGCTTTGTGGGCCATATAGTCTCTGTCACAACTATTTAACTGCTATTTTAGCATGGAAACTGCCATATATAATATGTAATATACATGTAACAGCCATGTATTTAACCAAATTACCATGGATATGGGCACAGAATTTTGAATTTTCACATGTTGTGAAATATTATTACTCTTTTGATTTTAAAAATCATTTTGAAGTAAAGTGTGAACGTCATTTTTAGCTTATAAACCATTACAAAAACAAGAAGTAGGCCAGATTTGTCCCAAGGGCCATAAGTTGTTGACCTCTCCTGTAAATTAGTTTCATTCTTCCAATCAAATGATAATATAATCTTTCCTCAGGTTCAGCAGGTATTTATTTCTTGACCATTACATGAAAAATAAGTTAGCCTTTCAAAGTTCACTTACAGAGTTAGTGGTGTTGCAGGAATTTGTTTTATTTATTTGTTTGTTTGTTTATTTAAGTTTCAGGAGTAGAAAAAGGAAAACTAACAGTCAGAAAGAGGCACATGGTAGCTTATGAGTGGACATCTCTGCTTTGCTAAATTATTTCTAATTGGCTGGGGCTGGGGGGAGGTTGGAAGGGGGTGATAAAGGAAAGCCCAAGTAGCATGCTAAAAAGCAATTTGCTTCACCATAGCCATAGCAATCTTTGTTATTAAAAGGACATTGCATTTCTTTTAAAGCAGTCTATGGTCTGTGTTACTCACAGGTTAAGACATGAGGAATTTGCTGAAGTTTTAATGCAGTCTATTCCTTTAATTCATGGCAAGGCAGCAGGAAAATGAAAACAATTTGAAAGCAAATGATGTATAGGTGGCACTTGGTCAAATACCAAAGGTTTCAAGGAAAGTCCTCTTGGTTCATTGTCAGATCACACCAAAGTACCAAGAAGAAAAGGAAAATGTCATATTAGCATAGTTGTTTTGCAAATGTCAGTTTTAACAATGGTCAGGTGACAAAGTTGGTGCTCCACCATTTATTTATTTATTTTAATCAAAGGAAAATCACAGCTGGAAATCCAACCAGAATACCGTCAAATGTCATTAGCCTTTTTACACTTTACTCAAAATGGTGGGTGGGTTGCTTCTTCTCAAGAAGGTTCATTTAGATAATTTCCAGCCTTTATAAGTCGGTAAGTGTCCTCATAATAATAATAATCAATGTAGAATTCAGGGTTCTTTAAAAAAGTCAGCCTCCAGGGAGAAAACACAAGCATAAATTTAACCATTCCAGCATGATATTTTTGCAGACTGCCCAGCCTTCGAATAACCAGCTGCAATAGGAAGATGGCCAAGAAAAGAGGATGATGTGCCTGGCTGGCTTCCCACCCTACTTCCTTTCCCAAACTAATGACTTTCCTCATAAAAGTTATCCCATAAGGAAACCTAGAAAAGGATTCTTGCTAGGGATATACATGAAAGAAAGAATTAAACTCTCCCAATATGTACTGAGAAGAGGTCATGCTGTTTCTTGTATTCCCTGTATTGTGATTAAAACAGAGAGAAGACATTTTTGGCAAACTCGCTAGGGGGAGAAAGGCACAATTTGTAGTTTCTTGGGTTCTCAGAGGTGAAACTTAATTGAAATCAATATGGGAAAATAGCAAAGAGTAAAAAAGTGCTGCTCTGAACGGAGGAAACTTGAATCAGCTAAAACCGCGATATGTGTAGAGTTCCTTGTGGGGTTGAAGTTTGCTCAATAGCAATGTTTCTATGAAGTTACATTGCTCTCCCTATTTCACTGGCAACAGTTGAGCCTCAGAATCACCACCATTGTTTCTTTTCTTTTAAATATCCAAATGTTCATAAATCTAAAGATCTATCAAAATACTAAAGTAGAGCTAGACTTCATTTTGTCCAGTAAAAACATTACTAGAAATATTATGTGTAAATAGAATCTTTGAATCAAATTCTATTTTCCCACTGATTTTCATGATTTTGGAGAGACATTTAATGTTATTTTTATTGATCTTCAATAGACCATGGTTGCTAACACTTTAGCATTGTTTCTTTTCCCTCCTATTCTTGACTTTTGTCAAATAGCAAGATATAAACAAAGATTTAAATGTACTTGTAACTTAAGACATTTTAACTTTAATATTTTCTGTATAGTGAAAACAAGATTTATACTGAAAACAGGATTTATACAAATAGCCGTCTCAATGTATCTGCTCTTAATTTTAGGATTTTAAATAATGAATTCTACCTGTGTGTGTATATGAGTGTGTGTGTATGTGTGTGTGTGCGTACGCACATGCGTGCACGTACAGCCCAAGTGTCTTTCATATAAATTTTCTCTCAGACCAACAATCAAATAATTCCAAATTATGTTATATATTTATACTGCACCATCATAGACCTATAGGTGTATTCTTATCAGAAATGACACATTCCACTGCTTTTCTATTTCTGTAAGATATATTAGAGTTTAGTGTTTGTAAAATTGTCTTGCTAATCTCGGACTTCATTTAATTCCATTTTCTGATTGACTTCTTCAGCTTGGGTGATTTCTGATGCCACAGACTGCTTTTATTAACTGTGAACATTTATCTGTGATGCCAGAATAATCCAAAGTGGATTCAGTCATATTAGTTAATTACTTGATCAATCCAGTGAGCAAATTCAATTCAACCCCTTTTCTGTTAGAATTGGCCAACAGCTTGAATGAAATTTCTGGTCAATTAAATCAAAATTTTAGAAAAAGTAGTTTCATGTAGACACAGCTGTACTATGGGATTTCATCCCCCACTCCATGTCATTGAACTAGTGTAATGTGTTGCACACTCATTCATTCAACAATATTTATTAATTGCTTGTCATGTCGATGACCCTGGGCTATGTTCTAGATATATAATGAGGAATAAGATGGTTGTCCCTCTCTTCAGTGTGCTTACAGACAGAATTATTCAAGAGCGGTTGCTTTACTTAGTTTTTCCCACCTGTGGTATCAATATTGTGATTTGAATAGCCAAGTAGGGTTCACTAGATCAGGTATTTTATACTATCTACAAGGGCTCTTTATCTGAGGGCCAGGAGAGACTTTATGACCAATGACAGAAAGAGTTAATAATTATGAGGACCCACAGACTGTAATGAGAACACTATCATTTTATAAGGCTATACAATGAATTCTAATATTAGCTTCCATTTATTCTTCAGAAAGGATTAGTACTAGTCCTGGCCAAGTACAGATCTTCTTCTATGTGCCCTATATTCGTGCCTTTCCCACTGAGTCTGATCTCTGCCTTTTTTCTTTCTGTAAAACCCTTCACCCTAAGACTTAATCTTTGGCCTATAATTCTAGAAATTATTGTGAAATTGTATACCCCTGTATCTCCAACTGGGGTTTGTTATCTCTTCAGTCTGTCTGCCAGAGTTGTTCTTCTGGTTGGGACCAAGATGGGGCAGAAAAAAAGAGGGGTGCTGGTTTGGAAAAGTCATATCTTACTTGGATTCAGAACTACAAAAGGGAACCCCCACTTGGTACTATTGGTGCTATTTGTCCATGCCATCTTCGGGTAACACAGTTGAGCATCTCCAGGTAATGGTAGTTACTATTTAATATATTTAATAATTATGACTTGCCACACCCTGTGAGGTACACTAGCATGAGAATACTCCCCTTGATGCTTTTATTTCAATAGTTCTCAATTTAACTGCTATAGTTGGTGACTGGTGGCTTAGTAGTTAGAGCAGCTATTAAATGATTTGGTGCGTTTGTAGAATTCTCCTGTAAATACATATGTTACTTTTAGTGAGTGTCTTTTTTTTCAAAGGCTGGCAAAACACCAAATTAGCTGGTTGTTTATCTAGATTAAAATAAAAGGAGAATTTCAAAAGCAAATCTTTATGCCATCCGAGCATTTCATTATCCATTTGCAGACTGCATGATATGGAAAGCCTCATTTTGTAATAGTACAGATAATTGCTAAATAAATATTTTTGGCATTACTAATACATGATAATAGAACTTGAGTGGAGAATTAAATTGTAAGGTCCTTGAGGATGTGAGCTGTATCTGAAATCATAACTTTAATCCTTAGTAACTACACAGTGACGGGCACATAAGTGCTCAAAAATTATTTGATGATTCTATAATATCAAAATGATTAAGTTGATAATTTGTTAAGGATCTAGCTTAGGGATTTCAGAGGAAGCACAGGAAATATTTACCTTTCAGGGTCTTCCATAAGGAAATATGTTATGCAGATGGCCGTCTCTGCACACTGTGTCAGAAGGGGTTTAGGGTTTTTAATTAGTGGTGGTTGTTCTGCTCTACTGAAACCTTAAGCAGAGGTTTTAAAAGTTCAAGCTGTGGATTTGGAACTAACTCCACATTTTAGCACTTTCTTGGGATTGCCACCACAGTGAAACCTGGGAGAGAAGAGTTCCACAGAGGGCCTAGAAGGTGGTATCATCAGCTTTAATGGAATCAGCTCCATGTATGTCAAATAAAGCACAGAATTAAGACTAACCATGAGCATTAGGGAGGATAGTGTTTTGTGACTTCATGCACTGCCGAATGTATTCAAGTGTTAACAAGATGATTATTCATTGCACCTGAATATGCATGCAGGTTAATGCTTTCTTACTGAAAGGAGATTTCTTTAGGATAGTGTTTATTCACATTGATCCAGCTGACTTCAGAAGGTGGTATAGATTTTTCTATAGCCAACAACTGTTAGAAGGCCCAGGCTTACATTAGATTTTCCCTAGTACTCATTTAGCTTACTTTGACCCTTATTGTCTGTTTCTTCTAAACCCTCCTTTCTGGGCAATTGCAAATGGGTGCAGTAAATATCCTCCATATAGGCATGTGCAAATGTGACCTGTATTTTCTGTCACCTTCTGCTACATGCTGCGTACAAATGCTATGGAATAAATGAGCACTTGGATGACTGTAGTGAGTCACACAGTTAAGGAGGCTGTGCTTAAATATGGTGTTTATTTACATTCACTAATTGATTCTAAAGAGTGTTATCGTAATTTGCTCATGGTGTATGTATTGAAGTCCTTGGAAGAACTGAAGCCATCATCAGAAAATTACAGTATTATCTCAACATTTTAGTTGACAGTAGGTTGTAAAAACAAACTGCCATTTTCTTCTAACCCCCCTTTGCATTACTGACTTGGTGCACTGCATACTAAAATAAAGTAGCAAGAGATTGGTGGAGTAGGAATAGAGAATGGGCAGGATAAATGTGGGGACATTTTTCTGGAAGAGTCAACTTCTAAGTTAGCTTTGTAAGATGGGGAGGGATATGTGTGAGAGGGCAGTAGAGCCAAATTAGAATGTCCTGCTAGGTTTTCTTATGCTCTGGCTTGGAGAGATCTTGGGCAGTGTTAAAGCTGTATAAATACATGTTGGATAGAGTTGCCCCCCCATTGTGAGTCCTCTCCTGCCCTGCCAAGTAAGCCAAATTCGGAATATGATATCTGAGTCGTTGTGTGCTTTCTAGTGAAAGAATGAAGACTTAAAATAGTAGAACATGATGAATGGAGAAGGAACACCAGATGGCCTGAGGCAGGTAGAGAGAGTAGATAGCACTGTAAGAAAGTCCTGTCTTTCCATACACTCTAGATTGTGCTGTCCGGCATAATAGCCACTAACCACACGGGTCTATTTAAATGTAAATGAATTAAAATTCAATAAAAAATTCAGTTCTCTAGAGAGCTATGAGTGACAGAGTGACCACAAAACTATTTTTTTTTTTTGTGAGAGAGAGTGAAAACACTAGTGATACTAAGTGACAAAGCAAGAAACAAAAGCACAAATAGGTGTATATTTAATGCTCCTGGAAATTTTAAATGTACCTCTGTGATGGTTTTCACTGGAAGACAAACCTGGCCATATATTTAAATCAAGGTGATTGAAAGTTTGTTCTTTTACTTTTAGTTTGGGTTGATTGGTCTGATATTTTTAACTAAAGGTATTTAGTGGATTAATATGTTATCTTACCTATTTTAGTCGTATTTAGGCCCAATTGCTCCTTTGTATGGGTCCACTGCTTTGATGTCAAGGTATTACCAAACTATTGTTGAGTACACTTCCAGTATAAAAACAGACCAGTAAGGGATGCTACGTTCTGTGAAAGGAATTATTTGTCTTTTCTTTACTGTACATTTCAAGGGGATGAGAAAGTTTTTTGATAGGCATTAAGTACTAATCAAATATAAAACCCTATAGTTATACTGCCCATTATACTTTATGGAAAAGATGTTGGCTTGCATTGTGTTCTGTGACTTTTCTGTTTGAAACCTGTGTTTGTACCTCTCTCAAAATACAGTCTCCTCATGGGCAAAGATAATTGATGCAGTTGTTCCTAGTAAATGCTTGTGGAATTAAAGGGTGACTGCCTGTGCAGATGACAGCCACTAGTATTAAGTTTTCCCTTGGCACCCTTTCCAAATGCCTCCACTGACCAGCAAGAAAATTCATTTAGGTGGTTCAAATGTTATTTTGCTATTTTTGCCTATTAAGGCATTAGTTTATTGTTTCATTCTTTCATTAAACAATGGAGCACCTACCATCTTTGAGGCACCAATAGCAGGCCTTGTGATGTTTACAAGGTTAAATTAGGCATTTCTTGCCCTTGAGGTGTTTATACTCCTGTAAAAGATTACTACCAAAAAAAAGAGGAAATGAATATCACCAAAAGAGAGGTATAGGCAAGGTGCTATGAAAAGTGAGAGAGAGAAGTGGGAAGGGTGGCTGTTGCCATTTATTGAGTACCTACTATATGCCAGGTTTTTAACCTATGTAACCCTATTGTTATGCACCACCATGTCTGAAAGGCACATTCTGTTATAGAAATAATACATTTTCAGTAGTAGCTAAATATGAATACCCTTAGAGTGTACAGGATAGTATACAGCACATCTTGACTTTGTAACCCATAGAAAGTTAGCCTCAAATTAGAACTTGAAAGCTCCCTCTTCCCCTTTCTACAACTCTACCCTCTCCCCGAGAGTCCTGGTGGAAGCCTGCAAGACAATCCTTCATGGATCTATGCTGGTTCTTTCAGACCTCTACAGAGATCAAGTTAAATGTTATTTAGATTCTTGATGTTGGAGCAGCATAAAGGCAAATCTTTCTGGCTAAAATTAATAATTTCTTGTATATAGCCTTGCTTATTGTGCTAAAAAGAACCCTTAGTATACACAAGAGGTTAGGTTGGAAAGAAACTATAGGGGCATAATGCTTCATCCTGTCCCCTCTCCCCATACTTGCATACTCACTTCATCTCATTAATCAGAAAAGATTTAATGGAAGACGTTGAAGAATTTGGATATTGAATATGGTAAGAGGACCCTGTGTGCGAAAGGACAAATTCAAATGCTAGGGTTTGTTCTTGTTGTCATTGCTTATTTGTTTCTTTGTTGTTCAATTGAGCATATTACACAGAATAATTCATATATAGATTGAATTCAGAACAGTGAGGAGTTCAGTTTGAGAAAGGAAATGAAATATGGAAGGGAGCAGTGGGATACAAAGCCAGAGAGGTTGGTGGGGAGAGACTAGGTTGGGGAGGGTCTCAAATGTCAAGTAAGTGGTTGAAATTTATTTGGTAGAAAAAAAGGAGCCAAGTCACCATCTAATGTGAATCCAGTTGTTTAAAAGTGATACATATTGCTTTGCTCTTTTAGGAACTAAACTCATATTTACACAGACAAATGTCATCTGGCTAAGTGGTAGGAAAGAACATGGGGTAGAGCTGCCTACTTGGTTCATTCAATTACCATCAGACACGGAATAGTACAAGTATGCTAAGGGGAGGAGGGAGACACAAAAGAAATTAAATTAGTTAATGACCTCTGACCTCAGAGAATTTGTAATTTAATTAGGAAATAGATTGTGGTCACATTTAACATGACTGAAGAACACTGTAGCAGAAAATGCTACTAAAATCTCAATAGTTATTCTCCTTTTTACCTTTTTCCAGCACCCCAATTTTGTTGTTGGCAACAACCTACCTTTTCAGATTCACTTGCAACTTTGGTGGTTGTGTGATAAAATTCTGCTGAATGGCACATGTGCTGAGATTAGGCACTACCTCCTCCTACTTTTTCTCCCTTCTTGACTATAATGCAGACATTATTAGGCTGGAGGTGGAGCATCCATCCTGGGACCATGAAGTGACAAGCCACAATGATAAAAGCCAGATGTCAGGGATAAAATATAAGGATATAATGAACCTGGAATGTTGATGACGTTGCAAAGGAGCTGTACCAGCCCTGGGCTGCTTTATCTCTGGCCTTTTCATTATGTGAGAGGAAAAATAATCCATCCATTTGTTTCAGCCACTGAAGTTGGGTCTTCTGTTACTACTCAAAGTCAAATGCAAACCCAGTTGATACAATACTCATAGAGTAGCCTATCCCAAAGTGCAAATGAGTATGTACCTGGTAACACCCTAAGAAGGCTTTATGGAAGAGTTTTTAAGCTGAGGTGTAAACTTTGGAGGATTAAAGGAGCAATTTCAGATGTTCAATAGCAAATGCTAATATGGAGTTGTAATGTAAAATTATGTTCATCAGAGGAAAGAATTTAAAGAAAGCCAATTGTGGAACAAATTCATGTTAGAGGTGTGAGATGTACATGTGGGTATGTGGAGGAAAAAAGGTGCAAGTGGTGTGGAGGAGCATCAGAAATCATGGGGTTCAAACAGTAAATAAAAAATCCTCCAATCTAATTGGCCCAAAAAAGGTTGCAGGGAAGTGACCCAGCCAGAATGCAAAGCCCCTTCCTTGGGATCCATCCATGTCTTCATTTACTCTCATAAATGAATCTATGATGTGTCTCTGGCCAAGCCTAAATGAATGCCATTCTTTTTCTTTAGTAAGTTGTTTAAAAATCAATAATGTTTTCTTTAAGGGAAAGCTTTAGCTGTTACTAATTTATATCCCATTAACTTTTCACTCTGTTTTCCAGGGTTCAATCTAAGCTACATCTTTCATTTAGATTTTAAGCTACGGACTATATGTAATTCTATTGAAATACACTGAAATACTGTAGGTAGACAGGAATGGGTATTTGAAACCCATAGGTAAATATTAACTTTAGCAGGCTTTGAGTGTTGCAAGGCTTTGTATGAGGTTTATCTTTATAGGTCACTTAAAGGGTGTCAAGTAGGGGTAAACAGTGGTGTCATAGGTTAGGGGGATGTATCCTTTTCCCATGTTAAGTTTGAAATGCAAGGCAAATTAGGTTGCAATTTTTTTTATGTGTAGTACCTAAGGCAGGTTACTATGTCCCAGAGAAAGGAAACCTCAGATCTCATCATTTTGGATGCCATATTTCAGGCTATTTTGTTTTAAATAGGGCCCCAAAATGACATAATAAAAAGTTATGTAGCCTAAATCGAGCTGTCATAGAGTCTAAAAATTCAGTACAGTTTTCCCCCAAAAGTAGTTGGCTGAAAGTATAACATTGATACCCTATTATTTTCCTTGCATAAAATTAACACATCATAACCAATGGTTATTTTCAATTATGTGGCATCAAATGAGTCTTAAAAGAGATTAGAACAAGATTTGTGGTAGTTTTGGAGAATTCCTGCAATTGACAGTTTGACACAGCATGGTTTCAGATTATGTCAAAGCCTACAAAAGCATGTGTAGCCTGCTTGGGAGGAGGGATTCTTTTCAATACCATCTTGTTGGAAATATTTGCCATGAAGTAATAATAATGCCTTTAATATGCAAATGATTATAATTGCATTTATTACACTGTCAAATGCAAGCTCAAATACCGGTTCTTTGTTTTACAACCCGGCACATCACACAAAATAGGAGAAATGACTGCTTTCATTATTGAGTTGATAAGAGGAAGAACAAATTCTTTTTTCCCTGAAGTTGCTTTCTTTTCTCTTAGATGTGTTCTTCCCCCCAACCTTGAAAAAAATGAGAGTTTAGCTGATCACTGAAAAATTTTGACATACAGATTTTCTCCTTAGCCTTCATCTGTATCCCAATAGTCCTATTTGTGCACAACACTTTCGCTAACACAAATTGCACCTTTGAAGGGGACTTTGCAGTAAACTCCCCTTATTCTTACCTACTATTTGATTTTACTGTATTTTTTTTTTTATTTCCCAGGTGTCTCAACGTTTCCTTATCACTTAAACAAGAGTAATGTTTTGTCCCATTCATTTTTCCAGCAACCTCCACTTCATTCACCTGGGCTCATTTCATCTTCCACTCCTGGCTGGAGAGGCACTTCCTAGATGCTGTGTTTTCCCCATAATTAGGCACTCCTAAGAAATCCATTTTGGGCTGTGTGAGGAGAAAGGGAAGAAACAGTCACTCTGCAGCTTCAGTGAGGGTTGTTTAAATTTGGTTTTCAGAAGACATTCCCCAGTATGTGGGACTTCTCTATTTTCTCACATAGAGATCCTTTTATTTTCAGAACGTTAAATGCTTAGTTCTCTTGGTATACCTACTAGACTCAAAAGACTACCGCCAGAGTCTCCTTTCCACAAATGGATGTGGAGGGTGTGTGAGTCTATTGTCTTCCCTCCATTTTTTGCTTCCCTTATTTGCTCCTGCCAACTTTTCCTGTGCCCATGGCTTCTTTTTTTTTTTTTTTTTTAAGATTTTATTTATCTATTTGTGAGAGAGAGAGGGAGAGAGAATGCACAAGCAGGGGGAGTGGCAGAGGGAAAGGGAGGGAGAAGCAGAGTCCCCGCTGAGCACGGAGCCCCATCCTGAGGGAAACGGGGCTCGATCCCAGGACCCTGAGATCATGACCTGAGCCGAAGGTAGATGCTTAACTAACTGAGCCACCCAGGCGCCCCAGGGTGGTCTTTTTAAAACTCACATGTCCTATTTAAACCTGTAGTGGCTCCCACTATTTACACTATAATATTTTGGCTCCTTGGTATAGTTAAGATCCTTTAAGACTTGGCCCTAGCACCTATTTTCTATCTCTTACTGTCACACACCATCTTCTCACTTGGCTTTCTAGTCCTGCAGAGTTGTTTCTACTTTTCCCATGCACCCCAAGTGGTTTGATGAACTCCCTGTCTTTGTTCACAATGTTTCCTGTACCAGGAACATTCTTTTCTCATCTTTTGGCTACCCATCGCCAGTACCTACCACCGAGCACCACCCCCCCCCAACATCATAACACCTTCTCTAAATAGAAGGGCCGTGTTTTATTCTCTTCTTTGTCCCCAACCCCTGATAAAGGAACTGGCTGGGAAGGAGTGTTCAGTAAATGTTTTTCGAACCCAATTCTTATTTTGGAGAATAAGCATCAGCAAATCTTTGGTCAAGTGAAACCTAATTTCTGCTCTTCTTTTTTTTTTTTTTTTTAAGATTTTATTTATTTATTTGACAGAGAGAGACACAGCGAGAGAGGGAAAACAAGCAGGGGGAGTGGGAGAGGGAGAAGCAGGCTTCCTGCGGAGCAGAGAGCCCGATGCGGGGCTCGATCCCAGGACCCTGGGATCACGACCTGAGCCGAAGGCAGACGCTTAACGACTGAGCCACCCAGGCGCCCCCTAATTTCTGCTCTTCTAATACCAGTCTAGCCCCCTGAAGACAGAGTATCTCTTAAATCCTTTCAATAGTGGTCAGCATTTTGGATATCAAACTGAGATAGTGCATATGGAGTTGCTTTATAAACCCTAAAGTATTATACTGATGAGATGCATTATTATCTATTTTGTACATATCAAATGAAAGAAATTATTCAGACCACATTCAGTCAGAGGCAGGGCTCTGCACTTTCCTACCTCAGCCTTCCTCTGTTCTCTTTGGTCCCTAAAACTCCTCGAGTTTTCCTGCAGTAGTTTGGTACACAGAAGGCATGTTGGTGAGGAACCGTCAGAGTGGGGATTATTTACAAAGAAGGATAGCATTAGTTAGGGTCTTCCTTTCTTAGATTCAAAATCACCCAGCTGCTGAGATAGCTTTGCAGACTTGGATTTCAAAGTAATACTGGACAGATTCACCAGACACTTCCAGCATGGTTACCTCCTTTTAATCTGCTTCCCAGTCTTTAAGAGGTATAGAGTGTTGCTCTCTTTGTCCCTGTGGAAGTCTCGTCATTTCTTTTAGGGGCCCAGGCCTATCATAGTGATCCGGCCTACACTGATGCCAGAACTATTTCCTTTGCTACTAAGACTATAGTAGCTTTCACTCCTAAGAAATCATTTTGGGCTGTGTGAGTAATTAACCCTGTTCTACCCCTTCCTGCAAAGTAGATGTATCCTGTTCTGCCTTCAATCTGGGCTGGGCCAAAAGGGTTCTGTTTCCTTCTTTCACATTGATCTTACGCCATATTCTTCTGGCTCTGAATTTGTCCACTGGGCCTTCACAGTGCCTCTCCCTCCTGTTCTTGCTCTACTGAGAAAGTCTTAGAAAGTCTAAGAAAGTATCCTACAGCCCTCGTCTATGAGAGGGTGGGAAAAGATTCTCAGCCCCACCCATTTCTTCTATCTGAGCAACCGAGAGTTTTCCAAATTCTCTTATCTGGCTCATATAAATCTTACATTTGTATTTTGTGTTTCAGAAGCTACCGTTCCTGACTTCTGTATTTACTTAAAAAACTGTAACAGCTTTATTGAGATATACTTCACATAACACACAATAGTCATTTAAAGTGTACAGTTCAGTGGTCTTTAGTGTATTCACAGAGTTGTACAACCATTACCACAATCAATTTTAGAACATTTTCACCACGCCCCCAAAAAATCCCCAGACCCTTTAACAGCCACACCCTACCCCCACCCCGGCCAACTAGCTCCTGGCAAACACTAATCTACTTTCTTTTTTTTTTTTTTTTTAAAGATTTTATTTATTTATTTGACAGAAAGAGACACAGCGAGAGAGGGAACACAAGCAGGGGGAGTGGGAGAGGGAGAAGCAGGCTTCCCGCGGAGCAGGGAGCCCGATGCGGGGCTCGATCCCAGGACCCCGGGATCATGACCCGAGCCGAAGGCAGACGCTTAACGACTGAGCCACCCAGGCGCCCCTACTTTCTTTTTTTTTTTTTAAGGTTTTATTATTTATTATTTATTTATTTGAGAAAGAGAGAGAGAACATGAGAACATGAGAAGGGGGGGGCAGAGGGAGAAGGAAAAACAGACTCCCACGGAGCAAGGAGCCTGCTGCGGGGCTTGATCCCCAGGCCTTGGATCATGACCTGAGCCAAAGGCAGATGCTTAACCGTGGCTCAGTCGGTTAAGCATCTGCCTTGGCTCAGGTCATGATCTTGGGGTCCTGGGATCAAGCCCCATATTGGGCTCCCTGCTCAGCAGGGAACCTGCTTCTCCCTCTCTCTCTCTGTGCGTGCTCTCTCTCAAATAAATAAATAAAATCTTTAAAAAAATAAAATTAAAATAAAAAAAGACTTCAGACTTTTATAGCAACACTAATATCTATCTACTATGTTCTCTTATGAAGGTAGGAGGAGGAAGGCATTGCTACTCTTGCCCTCTAAATCATAGAGTATACAAATCTAATTACTAAAGGAAGTTGCCTTTTTCCTGCCTTCAAAGTAATCAAAACAGGGTATTATTGTGTTTACAAACCCTGTGTAATGAGGTAATTGTTTTATTTTTTTCTGCTTATCAAAAATCAATGATAAATTGACATTTGCATTACTAACCACCCTATTTCAAAGTATGTAAAACACCCTTCTCCCAGGAAAAATTTTTTTTTTCTCTACATATGGCTGAAGCTAATTAGCAAACAGACCTACAGGCTGTAACACAAATTCTATATTCTCAGGAATCTGTACAAATTACGATTCCGATGGCCAATGTGATGTCCTAATTTTTATTTTATACCTGAACAGTAGCAGTGGGTTGACAGTATCCAAAGGAATTTATTTGAAAGTGAACTATTTGTATTTTATAAATAGTATGCTATGAATGTGTCATCTGATGAAACCTATCTTTTCTTGTTAAATTTACTTAACATTTTATTGGAATCAAGGAAGCTTGTTTTGTTGCAAAGGAAGTAGAGGTACAATCTCTCAGAGGCACTTGTGAGGATGGGGAAGATAGTGATTTATGGTTTTCTTTTTTTTATTATTATGTTATGTTAATCCCCATACCTTACATCATTAGTTTTTGATGTAGTGTTCCATGATTCATTGTTTGTGCATAACACCCAGTGCTCCATGCAGAACGTGCCTCTTTAATACCCATCATCAGGCTAACCCACCCCCCCCACCCACCTCCCCTCTAGAACCCTCAGTTTGTTTTTCAGAGTCCATAGTCTCTCATGGTTCGTCTCAGAGTTCTAAGTTGCCATTTTACATCCACTAATAAGTTCAAGTTTGTCCCTGGATCTAAGACATTCTTAGAAGGCGGTTTCCACGTTAGCAAGGAAATTCTCATAGGTCACTAGATGTCCATACTCCTTGTCTCTGTTTTTGAGGCAGAAAAAAAAAAAAAAAATAGTGCATTCGTGAGGGATGAAAAGATGACAGCAGTAGAAGCCAACTTTACTTAGAGACTGAGACTGAGACTTTTACAGACAGCAAACCATGCTGCTCTTTTAGTCTGAAGCCTTTAGCTTTGATTTTTTTTGTAGGGAGAATCTATGGAATCTCTTTTAAATGCCAAACGTGTATTGTAAAGACAACAATCCAAGCTGTTCTTTTAGTCTGAAGTACTTATCTTTGTTTCTTTTTTTTTATTTGTGGGGAGAATTTCTGGCATCTTCTTTTTAAATGCCAAGTAAATATTTAAGGTATATCTGTATGTACGATCCCCATAGACTGAAATTTCACTTGAGTGACCTGAAGTCCAGGAAAAAGGAACATAATGAAAGCCCTTAAGTGAAAGATCTGCAAAATCTGTAAAAAGAAGCAAAAATGGGGGAGAAAGAGCAGTGGACTTAACATCTGATTGTAGTTCTACCTCTGCCACTTACTAGTTATATGACCATGAGTACATTGTTTAACTATTCTGTGCCATAATTTCCTCATCTGTAAAACGGGGATAAAAAGTAATAATACCTACTTCATAATGTTGTCGTGATCCAATGAGGACATGCATATAAAAGCACTGTGCAAATGGTGAATCACAATACAAATATGGATTTAAGTTGGTTTTTAAACATCAATACAAATTTTAATTAATAATGATAATAATATATTGTTCTTCATAGAAAGGTGATCCTATGGTATCTGGATGAAGTGAACGGGGAGACTAGATGTACATGAATTTAAATTTTCATCAGTTAACACATCTTCCTTTCAAAATCTAGGCTTTTGTACTATTTCCATTTACTTCCTCACAGTAAAATATATGAAATGAAGACACTCAGATATCAGATGAGTTCGACATCAATATAGAATCATCAGCCAAGCAGGGAAATAACATCACAATGCAGTTAAACCAAACACTACTTAATTAACTGAGCACTAAAATATCCAAATACTGTTATCAAAAGACCCGCTGTACTTTTACGACTTGATTCTAGGTACCCTTTTTGGTAATTGGGTCAGAGTTCAACATTTAAGTGTGTCTGCCAATGTGGCAGAATGATAACAAGGTGGAGCAACCTCTAACTCCAGGGTCCTGAGGTGCAAGCCAGGTCCCAGCTGGATCTATATCCACTAGGGCCCACTGAGGGTTAAAAATCCATTTGTTCAAATATTTCACTGGCACTAGAAACTGCTTGTTTAAAGGGCCCCCAGGTGTCTTTCTCTCTCTACACAGTCCATTCTTTTTGACATTTCTTTACTTCCCAGTCTTGTTAAACATCTTCATTCCTTTGAGTAAATGAACAGCTGCCTCAGTAGAAAGGAGATCTACTGTCTGTTTCAGACTGGACCAGGCTGACAGTTTTCAGGCTGTTTCAGCCTTAAGGGATAGAACTAAGTGGTTTGTCTTTCATGGAGCCTAATGAGCGCTTCTGTTGCTGGTTGGTTCATCTATAACTGCTCAGGGCTTTGGCACTCAATCTGTCATGGATTTTAATAAATTACCCTTTTGGTTATGCACTTAAAAACAACACTTGTATTACTAATATAGCAACTGAATGTCGAGGTAAATCACCACAGGTGACAAACAGAGCTTTAAACCATTTGCCCCACTATTTCCTTGACCTGTCTTGGAAAGTGAGGAAATGGCAAAGGAATCGAGTGATAAGAATGTCCCGCATTTGTAGAGAAACAGAGAAAATTACTGTATTTTTGTGGGGAAAAGTATATAGTAACTGTATTTCCAAAGAGATTGTTTCAATTATGTGTCACTGTTTCAAAGTTTGCTTTTGATTTCAAATTGTTAGAAAATCTTTCTAAATTGTGTCTACTTTCCTGTGTTAATAAAAAGTTGATCAAATTGAAATAAACCTTTCTATAATGATGGGAACATTGTAGTGTCCTTGAGGAACTTTGTTGTGTAACTATGGTCCCCAATGTCATCTCTGGACCACTGCTTTGGCCATCGGCGAACAATGTCCATAGTTATATATGGAGATGCAGATGGTTTAGGAGATTGAGCTGAATTGCTCTAAGCTCTTCATTCATTCACTTATAAGTATTCTTAACGAACTTACTGTTAATGTTTTTTTCCTCCATGTGATTTGCCATTCCCTTTTCTAAGTAGAGTATTCAAATCATGAGTTGAGAGTTCTCTTAATTGTTCTATAATTGTGATCTGGCTAATCCAGATTTTATTCTAGTAGGGGGGAGAGAGAGAGAAAGAGAGAAAGAGAGAGGGATGCAAAGACAGAGAGAGAGAAAGAGAGATATTGAGATCACAATAATTAAAATGGTGTCCATTCTATGGGTACGTTTATGATGTAGAAGGTTTTTTAAAGATCTGCAGATTTATCACAGTGAACAGGAGAGAATTCAACTAGAAGAAAAATTCTACTTCCTCTATTTCACTGACTATTGGGGATAGGGGTAAAATGATAAACATAAATAATAAATTTGGGATAGTACTCAGAGCCTATGTTATTTTAACATATTAGAGAATGAGCTATATGATGACACAACAAAATTTCACTCCTATAAAAATGATTTTTTCAGGTATATATTGCTGACTACAAGTGCATACAATTCATCTTGTAAAAGATAGAATTTTCAATTGGCTGACTATCATCCTATTCATAGTTCACTGAATGTGCTCTATGGTCCATAAAAATAACAAGGAACAATTTTATTATGTGATACAGCATTATTCTAAGGAGCCACTGCATAGCAATAAGTACTTCATTTGTTGTTTACTAAATCCTCTAATCAAATTAAATGAGGCATTTTATGTGCCCTGTAATTCATTTAAAGCATCATACATGTTGGAGATTATATGCAAAATCCTGACTATTCATAGGGTCCTATTCAAGGGCATTTTAAAGCCTAGATAGAAAACTTCTCAGTTTCTGAACATGACAAATATAATTTAATCAGTTAATTATTTTCTTTATTTAGCTCAACTGAACTCTGAGACAACTTGACATGTATATGTTAGTCCTCTTTCAACATGCATTAACACCAGGGTTGATTTTGAATAATCCTTCCAATTTGAAGTCTTTTTGGGCAAATGCGCAGGTGTCTTTATGTCTGTAAAGGGCCAAAATATGAACTGGATCATGTACTAATGATAAACACCATCATAATACAGCTAACATTTGTTGAACATGTTTTATATTACAATCACATGACCTATATTAACTTACTATATTAACTTACTTAATTCTGACAATCAAGTAGATGATATTTTTATTATCCCCACTTTATATATGAGGAAAGTGAATCACAAGGGGGTTAAATAAATTGTCCAATTTCACCTGGGTTCAAAGTGGCAGAGCTAGGATACAAACTCAGCTAGCCTGAACTTAATATCTATACTCTTAATCACTAAACCATTCAACTCAACGATGTCTGCATATGATAAAGTAGAGTCCCATTGCGCCAAAATTATTGGTTTGTCCTTCTGTGCCCTTAGCTTCTGTCCCATTTTTCCCCCATCTCGTAATCTCCGTGCCAAACACCTATTATCTCCATTCCCTTACCACTCAGGGCATCCTACATCTTATGCTGAAGGTTTGTGTCCCTAAATTTGGCATCTTTGAGATCAGAATAAAGGTTGTTGAGGTTTTTGTTTTGTTTTCTTCCTTATTGTGTTCAAGCTCTTTGTTTATTTCACTCTTTCTATTGCTCCTGTGTCTCTTTCATTGGATCCTCTTCTCTTGCTTCTCCTTCTTTTCTCATTCTTCCTTCATTTTTTTTCTTATTAATGCATTTATAATTATGGCTCCAGTTACTACCTCTATGGAGCTTTCTCTAAAACCTGTATCACCAGCTCTAATTATTTTTAAAGCTCTTTTCTCTCTAACCACCTACTATACCTGCCATGAGCTCAATTAGCCTAAGAATAAACTCATTACCTTTTTTACCAAACCAGATTAATTCTCCCTTTTTAATTTTAATGGTGTGAGTCAGCCTCAAAACTCTTTTGTTATTCATTCTTCTGATTCCCTATCTCAATCATCAAATCCTATTGATCCTTCTTTTGTAATATATCTCACCATTAATTCCTTTGTATTCCCAGGGCCTGAATATTTTCCAGGCATCATTGTCTCTTGCTTGCAAGAGTACAATAACCTTCTAACTGGTCTCCTGGCTTCCATGGTGCTTACCCCCTTGTGTCATTTATGATTTCATATCCTGATCACCTGTTTGCTGAGGTTAGGGAGGAGGAATACACCCATAATAAACTAGAGTTAAAATAAGTGCCAATAGAATAGTTTGAAGTCAGGGGAACAAGCTCTTATTGTTGGTTGGGGTACTCAGGGAAAACCTTATGAAAGAGATGGAATTTAGAATTTATATCAATAAAAAAAGACTAGGGAGGCATTTGAGATTGGGAAACTGTGGGAATAGAAGCTTGAGTTGGAGATGTAAAAAAAAAAAAAAAAGTTTGGTGAGAGGCACCTGGGTGGCTCAGTGGGTTAAGCATCTGACTCTTGGTTTCAGCTCAGGTAGTGATCTCAGGGTCATGAGATGGAGCCCTGTGTTGGGCTCCATGCTCAGTGGGGAGTCTGCTTGAAATTCTCTCTCCCTCTCCTTCTGCCCCTTCCCCCTCTTGTTCTCTCTCTCAAATAAATAAATAAATCTTAAAAAAAAAAATACCAACAAGTCCTTTAAAAAAAAAGTTTGGTGACAGTTAATAGGTTTGGCTGAAGCAGAATGTTATTGTAGGAAAAATGAAGTTGGAAATGTAGCTTGGGCTCCGATTGTAGGGAGACTTGAATACCAGGCAGAGAAACGTAAAATGTATCCTGTAGAAAATGGATAGAGACATGATAAAATTGGCATTTCAGGAAGATGAATCTGGCAGCTGTGTGCAAGGTAGATTACTGGGAGGAGAGACTAGAGAGAGGAGTCCAGGTTAGGAGGTTGTAATAGAGTTCAGATGTGAGTTAATGAAGGCTTTCAATAGGATGGCAGTGGGAACAGAACTGATGAGATGGATGCAGATGTGAGAAGCATTATGGCAGGAAATTTGATAAGCTTTTTGAAAGGCTGAATTTGCCCCTTTGGGCTCGGGGCAGGGGGGAGTGGGAGGGTTGGCGTCCAGATGACCAGGAGAGTATCTATCAAAATGTTCCCATCTTTCAAGCTTCAGTGCTTCCTTCTGTAAAAGGATTTGTTTTGTAAGAGCACTGGGAGAAAGGCACCTTGTCCTTAATAGATGCTCACACAGGATTAAGTAAAAGCCCACTCCAGCTGGCAGTGACTTTTTATGCTCTGAAGTCCTAGAGACGTAATAACTGTACTTTTAGTAAACACTTAGCATAAACTGCATGCCTTCGAGTAAACTGACTTTTGAGGATGCTTTACCTCTACAGTGAAAGAGATCAAGAGCCTCTTGAGGATCAAAACCATGTCTTGTTCCTTTGATTCCCATCCTACCTAGTCCAGTTCTAGACCCATAGTAGTTGTTAAAAACGTTTTCCTTGAGAAACCCCCCCCAAAAAACACAAACAAACAAACAAAAAAACCATTTTCCTTGATTGTTTCCTTTCATTCGCTCAGAGGACTGGGATCAGTCATCTTAACAGGAATATTTCACTGTCCATTATGCTGATGAGAATTACAGTTTAACTATATTACCATATCTGAACCTCAGGTACTTAGAGACTTATAATATCTCTTCCTCCATAGTCTCTTTTCTTCTTCCAATGGTGTTTACTGAATTAGATCATATATTTTATATTTCTGTAGGTGCTTGGTAAATGTTAGTTGATTTTATTCTAACATTTCTGGCTGTGGAATGGGCTCTGCTTCATAGCTAACATAACTTTAACTCTGTTTGCATTCTTTAGCAACACTCTAGAAAGTGAATGTATTTGCACAAATGACAGATTTCATTGGTTTAATTTTGTAAACTGTTTAAAATTTGGTTCATTTCTTTTCATTTTCAAAATATTTTTTATTCAAGGGAACTATATGGTTACTCATCTCTGAAGAGATTTGCTATTGCCTGAAAAATATAGTTGGCTTTATGATCCTAATGTTATAAAGCAACCAGGTAATGGAATATCTCTATAAACAAAATATTAATTTGACTCTTGCGACTCTTTTCCCAAATACCTTTCCCTCATATACTGATGTCAGTTTCTACAAACACACATACAAATGTTACCTTAAATTAATGATTGATACAATTTATATTGATAAGATTTAATGTACTTGACAGTACTTCCCATTAGAGGAAATTGTTACAGGAATTTCTCGTTATGGTTAAAATTTTAGAGCCCTGCATTCTAATGCCAAGTCTGCCTTCTTAACTGTTGTGAGAACTTAGGCAAGGCACTTAACTTTTCTGGGTCTATTTTTCTCCCATCCATAAAATCAGAGTTATATCACCTTCTATCTTAGCATTATTTTTGGTTTCAAGTTAACTCTAGGGAAAAAAAAAGCCCCTTTTAAAGCATACAACGTGAAAATTTCAGGGCCATATAAGAACATGTTCTGCCCCAGCACAGCAGACCTCATGGAAATTGGAATGGGGACAAGAAAGCCATCAGAATTGGAGGTTACTTTCTCTCAGGATCTGCCTAATTACAAAGCTAGTTCATCTCTCTCCCTTCCTCTTTTTTCTGTACTTTTCTTTACTTATCTGCAGTACTCTCTGTCACTGGCTTCCTTATAGCTTTGGCTTATACATGGCCCACTAAGCCTCTAGACCTAAGTCTCCCATGACCTTCTAAATCAGCCCCCACAGTTATTAGGCTCATCCTCTCAATTTCCAACTATAAAAGTTGAGAGGTAAATGATTGGACCAGCTCATCTTTTCAAGCCAGACCTCAGAAGTCATATACTGCTGGCCAGCCTGTGGAATGAATGTGTTTGTGTCAAGGGTTCACAGTGATCCAATTAGTTGTGGCTTTTGAGGGTGGGAGTTTGGTTCATAGGGAACGAAAATGGGAGTTAAGGACAGCAAAAGATATATTCCAGTAAAGTGTGTGGACAGGCACACAGGTATTCTGAACTGTACCAAATACATCTTGTATCACTGAAATTCTATGAATCAAAAAGCATTATTTCTTACTGAACAACAAAAAAATGCTCTAATGAGTAATATCTTATGAATTTACCCAGCAAGTGGGAGAGATTTTTGTTGTTATTGTTAAAATATTGCTGTAATTGTAAGATGTATTTCAAGCTATTGTTACTTATCTTTAGGGTAGATGAGTTTTAGTTCCTTTCCTTCTTAAAAAACAAGTTTGTTTGAGAGGTCAGAATATGGACCCTTTGGGGCTATTATCAAATAGTTTTAAAAGGAGTAGAACCATGGGGCACTGATGGGGTTTCATCTACAGTTAGGCCCTTTTTTACATCTTACTTTTGAAGTCTAGGTAAGGCCCTCAGTAATGCATCTCAGTCTTAACATATCCAAAATTGAATTCTTGATTCTCCCCCTTCCCTCATGTGGTCATCATCATTTCTTTTCTCTCAATACATGGTAATCCCATTCTTTTTGACTCAGGACAAAACTTAAGGGTTATTCTTGGCTCCTTTATTTCTACCATACCCCACATCCAATCCATCACTCAATTCTTCAAAATATATTCCAAGTTCCATTATCTCTTCCATTGCTACCTTAATAGTCAAAGCTTATCATCATCTCTTATTGGGACAACTGCAAGAGCCTGTATGACTGCCTGCCTTTGGCTATATAATGAAATAGGTAAAGTAGAATTTCAGGAGGTGGCTTGAATAGGAGAAATAACTCTAGAATGAAAGTAAGATAATATGGGCTCTAGTTCCATCTCTTCCATTAACTGTGCAAACTAGGACAAGTTGCTTCACCTTTCTGTAACACAAAGGGGTTTCCTTTTTAACCTTGTGTTTCCCCACCTCACTTGCCCTCATCACCTTGATTTTGAATTCTCTGGGGTGCCGTCTACTGGCTATCTGGAGGAACTCTCCCTTCATAGCTCCCAAATGGTCTAGGCTGGTGGTTGTGGGAGAGGGAAGTCTAGTATTTAAAGCACTTACTATGTACCAGGAACTATACTAGGCACTTTACATATATTATCTTGTCTAAACCTCTTCACAACTCTATGAAATGGGTATTATTTTCTCATTTGGAGATGAAACTAAGCTCTAAAGACATTAAACAACTACTCAAGTTATCTAATAAGAAATAGACAAGGCTTTTCCAGACTGTCTGTAAGAGGGAATATCTTTCCATTCTCTAGAGACTGAAGATTAGTAGGATGTTTTGACTATAAAGGTCCAGAGTGGAGGTGGGGAAAATGTTAAGTGCTGTCATTATTCCCTTTCAGATTGAGAAACTGAGCAAGCTAGAAATCTCATTTCTTCCCAAAGATTTCTACTAGAGCTCTTTTTCTACCTCCTCTACTACCAAAAAAGAGAAACATGGAAAGATGAAAGGAAGTGACAGAAAATGGGAGAATGAGATAGGGCAGTAGTCAGGCTTGTCCTGTACCAAATCCCTTCCAGAACCTTTTTCTTTAGGAATAAATGAATCTGCACTAAGTTGGTGGTAACAGGCTGAAAGGTTCTGCATCTCATAAATTTCCAAATGGGCCTTCTGGAAACACATTGCTTTTACACAAAAACATTACAATAATAGGAGGGGAATTTTAAGTTCCCCAAAGTTGGGCAGTAGAAGAGCCATTGGGGGACAGACATGTGAAGTACTTTGGGCAAATTGCTGCTCTTCACTCCAGGTAGAGAGCTGTTTACTCTGTTTTCTGCAAGCCTTGCTATGATCTCTGACATTTGGCTTAACCCAATACTGGAGGACAGGCGATTATATTGCCTTCATCATAAAATCATAGACTTTGAATTAGAAGAGACCTTAAAGTTCATGTAGCCCAAGCCCCTCATTTTTCATGAGAGGAAACAGATTACATGGAGTAAGTGACTTGCTTAAAGGTTATTCAGTTAATGATTACATAGACCTGGTTTAAAGAGCTAACATACTTTTTGTTATTGTTCGTAATGAAAATGTTTACTTTCTCAGAAAATGTTTACTTTCTCAGGACATTATCTGTTGGGGACTCACCTAGTAAGTCAACCTGAGGCCCATACCGCTTTGAACATTTGCCATCATCTAAAGTCCAAAGAGAGACTTTACCAACTTCTGTCACCTGTGTTCCTCTTCTCCTACAAAACTGACAGTGAGGATCCATAGAACTGTTAAACTTTCTTTGCAGTCCCTTTACAAATGTGTGATTCAATTCTAGGTTTCTCATGGATGATTCTGACTGAGCTTATTGTTTTAATGTCTCATCGGTCCCTGTATTCACTCCACAGCCCAGTACAAGCAGATATGAAAATTGTCCTGGCATCCTAGATGCATTCTATCACATTAATTTTGTTATACAACATGATAAAATTTTATAAATTTGTAAATGTGTTTACACCACATCTAGAGATGATCACAATTTAGGGGCAGTGCTACCACTTAAGAGAAAAATGTGAGAATGGAGTTAGAATAATATATTATATATATAGAATAATATATATAGAGAATAATATATTATATATAATATAATATTGCTGCTTACACCTTTAGGGTATTTCCATATTTCAATTTTCCAAGTGTTCTGAAAAGTTTCTCTGAATAAATCTATTTAAATATTCAAATATTTATATATGTGTGTGTATATATATATATATATATATATACATATTTCAAGCTAGTTTTTCCATCTGCCCTTCATTTCATCCCCCCAAATATGAGTCATCTGAAATTTAAAACAAGTAAGCCATAAATGTAGGAGAGAAGAAGGGAGGGATGGGAGGACAGAGAGGAGGGGTGTGCTGATTGAGGTGGATTGACTAATTTCAATTTATCAGAGATGAACAAAAAAAGCATCTGGGTTTCCCAATTGCTTTGCTTTCAAACTGGAGAAGTCTACACAGTTAATTAATCCAAATATAAGAAAGGGAATTTAACAGAATATCTGATAGAAAATTTGTCCTCCTGGCCCAAAACATGGAACTATTTGAAATGATCCATCTAGATTGTAAACTCTAGATGTCACCTGATAGGTAGATCATGTTCCCTTTGAACTGGGCATTGTTAAAATAAGTTGCTACTTGGGTCATTAGCCTGCTTTAGAAAGTATATCAATAAATTACTGTGGCTTTTCTCACTTACTTGAATTTAAAATTGGATTTTGGATAACAAGATATGAGACAAATGGGTGTAACAACTGTACAGTATAAATTGCTCCAGGTGACGGTGCAATAGCAAAATTATTATAGGCAGATTCAAGATGCAAATAATATTTATTTGACAGCAAGCAGAAAGACAAATTACTCAGAGACTGTGTACATGTGCTTCTATAATTGCTCATAAATTATTATGGTTCATGCTAAAATTCACCCAATTTGTGTATACCACGTGGCTTTGTTTTAAATAAGAATAATGCAAATTGTTAGGAATTGGAAAATGTAATCTGCATGATAAAATGAATTACTAACATTGGAACATAGCAGTTTGTGTATAACTTTTTCATTTCTTATCACCTATCTGTCAAAATCTTTATTTCATGACAGCCTTTAAGACCATGTTGCTTGCAAAACCACAACAGAAAAATCTGACACTGGAATCTCACTAAAATATTATTTGTCATAAATTAGAGTTCATTATAAGGTGGGTATGTCGTGGACCCTCTCCAAGGAGATTTAGTTTCTGGATGGCATAAGGTACTTCCCCTTATAATGTGGCTTTCCTGGCTCTGATCCTAAAAATTGTATTACAGGAGGCTTCAGCAGGCTTATCCCTGAATAGCTTCTTTTTAAAAAAAGTTATTTATTATTTTAGAGAGAGAGTGCACGCGTGCGCACTAGGGGGGAGGGGGAGATGGAGAGGGAGATAAGCAGACTGCCTGCTGGGGGAAGGGGGTGGCCAACGCAGGGCTCCATCCCAGGACCCTGAGATCATGACCTGAGCTGAAATCAAGAGTCAGACACTTAACTGACTGAGCCACCCAGGCGCCCGACACATAGCTTCTTGAAGTGAGTTTTATGATTGGAATAAACATCCTTAGTTCAGTAATAAATGCCTTGTTATGCAATCCAGTCTATGTCCATTCCCCATTGTTAGATGATACTATAAATCAAGAGTTATATAATAATATAAAGTATGTGATTGTCTCATTTACGCTGCAGTGGCAAGAGCACTAGCTGTGGAGTCAATAAGGTTGCAACTTATTGTGTCATGTGAGTAAGTTGCATAGCTTCTCTAGGCCTCAGTTTCCTATGTAACTTGGAATAACCATGTACCCTGTCTTCCACCCATGACTTGTGAGGAAGAAATGCAAATTCGTGGGAAAATACTTTGTAAATGTGGAATGGAAGGTATTTCTTTTGCTGCTGAAATGATGATTAATTGCTTCATGATATTATTCAGAATGTGTGTGTGGCCAGGAACAATTCTGGAATTTTAGGAAGCATTCAAATTAGGCAGAGGGGTATTCCATGGCATGTTATATATACAATGGCCACAATGGTCTGAAGAGAAAATAAACACAAGTCTCCTTAAACAACTATTTCTGTGCTTTAAATGATGTTAGGACAATTACGTTTCATCCACTATTTCATGTAACTGAATTATGTTTTAAAAAACACTTAATGAAGGGAACTTCAGAAGTGCTCTTTACACACATGCAAACCCACGTTTATAAAAATGTGGACACTATGCATAATGCTGTGTATGGCAGTAGAGTTAGGCAATTGGCTTGGAGTGCCTCTAACCTTTAGATCAGGTGTAGGCAAACTATAACCAAGGGGCCGAACCTGGCTCACTGCCTGTTTTTATAAGGTTCTATTGGAACACAGCAATGCTTAATTGTTTGTATATCATCTATGGCTGCTTTCTCATTAAGGTGGCAGAGTTGAGTGTTTCTGATAGGTAGGATGGCCCACAAAGCTGAAAATAATTATTATCATTATCAGGCCCTTTACAGAAAAAGTTGGCTGGCTCCTGTTCTGTACATCGTAGAAAAGGCTGCTCAAAAAGTCCCTCCCCCTTGTCACATGAAATACACCTTTTTCCATGATGTGCACCAGCTTTTCTGGGACTTATTTTTGCCTAGAAGCTACAAGGATCAGAGGACATGGCTCTTGCTTCTGCTTTTGGTTCCTTCAAATCGTCTTTTGAACTTTTCCTATATAGGTAATAAGAATACCAGCTAATCCTCACTAACTGGAGCTTCCAGACAAGTTTAGAAGATTTTGTTTTTATACAAGTATTGAAGGGAGGTAAACCATGTTTTCTAGAAACTTTGATATATCTCTGTTAATATATCATGCATATTTCACATTGAACTAGCAGAACCTGCAAGTGTGATACACAATAAATGCCCTCTATGCTTTCTACCCTGGTCTCTGGGAGCTCTTGTCATTTCTGGATCCCTAGGTCTTGCAGGTGTCTCCCTGAATCACATCCCATTCCTAAGAAGGTGGTCATTTCAGGCTCAAGAAAGGGAGGAAAGGCTCACAGTCAGGCTTGGCCCAAGGTAAGGAGAGATTGGTCCAAGGTCCTCTCCTGTGTGCACTTGTCCATCACATCACTGAGCTCTATTTAAGGGCCTGTAATTTCATGAAGACTCTCCACACCCCTCTTTTGTTCTAAAGATGAGAGTTAAGAGAACTCTTCCAAAGGTATCACACTCTATACAAGGTATCTAGGAAGCTAATGAATTAGACATTTGTTGTAATGAGTTAAGGACATTCACGTGCTCCTGTCAACAGCTGAAGGTGGTGAAGAATAACCTAAAGGATTTCAAATGCTTTTGAGAAGCAGAACAGAAATCTTGTATTATGTTGGAATTCACTAATCATGAGCTGACAGCAGATTGCCTAGTAATCAGGCTGTGCCTCAGAAGGAATGATTGATGGAGTTCACATATCCTTCTTTGGTAAGATTCAAATTGGCCTGAACTGATTCCTAAACTTCCCCTTTTTGATTATGGTTAAATGTGTCAGGGTGCAGTTTTTCCTGGTTTTCCCAGGACTGCTCTGGTTTTAAAACTGAAAGTCCCACATTCTGAGAAACCCTTTAGTCTCAAACAAACTGGGACAAGTTGGTCACCCCAGATTTGACTACTGGATAAAATAATAGCTTCAACCCTAGATACACTGCAAAGAAATGTGGAAAAGATAGACGATCAAATGCCAGCTAGTGGCAGAAGTGAGATCTGCTAAGAAGCAAAATGAACAGGGCATAGGCGAGAGCTCTGCTGGGTTACTGCAATGGGTAACATATTACAGGGACTGCCTGCCTTAACCACATTCTCCCTTATGTACTTTGAATTCATGTGCAGTCTTTGCTATGGATTGGCAGGCACTAGAGCATAATGCTTAAAACCTCAGTCTTGGGACTAGGATAGTGTGGGTTTAAGTCCTGGCTCTACCATTTATAAGCTGTGTGAATGGGTTATTTAACCTCTCTGTATCTTAAATTCACTGTCTGTAAATAAGGGTACTAGTAACAATAGCTAACTTGTGGGATTTAGGGAAATACTAAGCAAGTCATTACAAAGCACTTAAAACTGTTGAACTGAGTACACACTTAATGCTAGCTACTATTATATCATCCCTATCCTGCTTTCTTCTTCTTTGCACATATCACTGTCATGTAGGTGTCTCATGGCACCTCTGACTTAATGTATTTAAACCTGAACTCCTCATCCATGTCCCCAGCTGCTCATCCTCCTGTGGTGGCTGTCTCGTGAAGGAAGAAAGTTACATGAGCTAGAAACCTTGGAACATTCGTAACTCCTTTTTTCCCTTCACTGTCTACATCCAGGCAATCCAGACTTTATACTCCCTAAATATCTAACACTGGCTATTCATTGATTCTTTTATGTATATACTCTTCATTTATTATAGAACATTTATTGGGTACCACCTATTGTGCTGTAGAATTTGGGAGCTTGGCAGTACTGTCAACCAAGCAGAAACCTCCCCTCCCCTCATTCTCCAAGGCCAATCCTTCTACCTGTTTCACATTGCTTATAGTCACCCTTCCATTCTCTTTTCTATCAGTTTTGTTCATCTTCATAATTTTTTTTTACCTGAACTATGCTAATAATTTCATAAATGATCTCTATGCTTCCAGTCTTGACCCCTTCTCCCCCTGCCCCCAGTCTGCTCAATACTACTATCAGAATGATTGTTGTACAAAACTATTCTAAAGATCCTTCAATGGCTACATATAACTTTCAGGATAATTTTCAAACTTCTTAGCTTACTCTACAAAGCCTCTTTATGATCTGTCTCTTATTTACCCTGCTAGAATCATCTCCTGACATTCACCCATATGTTCCAGCCATATGGAACTGCTTGTAATTTCCTGAACTTGTCACAGTGTTTCAGGCCTCTATGACCTCACATGTATGGTTTCCTCTGCTTGGAATGCCCTTTCCTCTGTATTCATCTAGCTATTGGCTCCTCATTCTTTAAAATTTAGTTCAATAGTCACCTCCTCTGCCCTCCTTAACCTCCCAATCTGGCTTAGCAGTTTCCATGACACCTCTCTCCTCTATGATACCATATTGAAGAGGCAGGATGCTTAATGATTAAAAGCATGGCCTTAAGATCAGTCTCCCTGGATTTGAATGTTGGCTCTCATACTTACCAGCAGTGTGGCTTTAGGCAGGTTACTTAACCCCCAGTATCCTTGTCTATAAATTGGGAAAATAATAATGATAAAACTTACCTCAAGGGGTTGTGGTGAGGATTAAATGAGTTAATACATGTAAAATGCTTAGAATAGTTTCTGGTACATGGTAAACACTTTGTGTTGCTTATTAATATCATTATCACCATAACGGTTTATTTAATAATCCCACTAGACTGTAAGCTTCCTGAGAGTAAGGACCTTGTATGACTTGACAGTGTAGTCCCAGGGCTTATTCTGTTGCCTGAAACACAGCTGCTCAATAAATGCTTGTGAATGAATGAATAAGTAAATAATATAAATAAGTGAAATAAAGAAATGGAGAACTAAAATGCCTCCCCTCATCAGAAAGAATTA